>NC_142369.1:19860000-20197500 GCF_059441005.1 Hippichthys cyanospilos | reverse complement strand
TGGCCGGCATTCCAGATTGTTCGTAAGTTGAAAGGTTTGCACGTAAGTGGGGGACAAAAAATTCCGTGGTCCACGTTCGTAAGTCGAAATGTTCGTAAAAGAGGGTGTTCGTAAACCGGGGGCCGACTGTATATATGTATGTATGTATGTATGTGTGTGTGTGTATATATATATATATATATATATATATATATATATATACATACACACATACATAGTTTTCTTTGGTTTTTTTTTCTTTGCTGCTGCAGCTTATATACCGGTGTGGTTTATAGTTCGGAAAATAAGCTACATATCAAGTTCTAATTTGTTATATCAATGGATATATGAAAGTGTGATTTCCTTGGGTTTACATTTTCATTCTCAGTTTTCAATTTTAAAGACTGATTTATTGAACTGACTTTCTTCCTCTTAACTCTTTCACTGCCATGCACAAGAATTTTCGTCCTGTAAAATACTTAGGTTGTGTGCCATTGACAAAACTAGAGCTACATTTTTTTTTTTTAATGAATAGATAGATGACACTCGTGGCCAGTGCTCCCTTTATCATGCCAATTGAGCACTGTTGTAGTTGCTTACATTATATACACACACAAAATTTTATTTTGCCATCAAAAACACATTTTCACTGTTTTTGTTGATGTTCAAAGGGAAGGACTCTCGAGATGTTTCAGACACTAAAAAATATTTGTATCAAAGTCACTGTTGTAAAGAAAACACATCTTTTCACAGGAGATAGCTTGGTGTCTCTCAAATGACCTATTTTCAAACTGATTTCTAAAGAACAGAATAAGATAGAATCTTACATTTCTAGGTAAGGAATGGAATCTCATATGGTACCAACAATGTCTACATAGCCACAGAATACAATACTGTATTAGGTCGGTCTTGAAAGATGCATCAAAATCCTGGAAAATGACTGTCATTCAAGGGTTTGCCTTTTCAGTTAACACGTGGCACTGAAAGAGTTAAGAAAACAGGTGATTTACTTTTAGTGAGCGACTTACAAGTGTTTTTTTTTTTTAAATGTATTTCTGGTTTGTGTCACCGTTGTCCTACAAATCATGCATCTCTGTGCAGGTGGTGGAAATAGCGAAAAAGTTTACAAAACTGCACGAGTTTCTGGTTGCCCCAAGGGTTCTAGAGCTAGCCCATGAGGTACTGAACACAGGAGATCCCATCATCAGGCCCCTTTGGTGGATAGCCAATGACGACGAGGCGGCTTATAAAGTGGACTCCCAGTTTCTGATTGGTGATGACTTGATGGTGGCGCCAGTGTTGGAACCAGGCAAGCAGGAACGAGACATCTATTTGCCTGCAGGAAGATGGCGTAGCTACAAGGGGGAACATTTTCTTAAGGGCCCCAAGTACCTCACGGACTACCCGGTTGACCTAGATGAGATTGCCTACTTTACATGGGTTCACTGAACTCATCCCATGCATTCGAACAGGCCCTCTCTTGCTCTTTTCAGGTATATGTTGTCATGAACACACGTGCCAAATAAAAGAAACTGGTTTTATTTAAACGGAACATGACTGCTTTGTCAGTCAAAGGAATCTGTGGCTTAACGACAGTATATTGTCACCTTCCCAAAATAATGACTAAAATCGTATTTTAACAATGCTGGTCAACTCTGCTAAAATCAACTCCATCTTAGTTGAGCAATTCATGCAATTGTACTACTGAAATTAAGTTTCTACTCACTATTTGGTTCAGTTTTTCATGTTTTCTGGGGAAAAAAAAAAACATTTGACCATTTGTTAAATTTCAAAACGTCGATGATTTATTGGTGTGTGTTAAAGTTAAACAAACATACAGTGGTGCCTTGATCTCTGACTTCAATTCATACAATAACCAGGTTTGTCTGTCACAACACTTGTATCTACATTTATCAAAATTTAGCTTTATCCCCCAGAAAACAAAATATTTGTATGTGTATTATGAGAAAAAACTCCATACTAATGCACATTTAACATACATTAATGACTGTAGAATTGTTTTTAAAAAAAATTCCTATCACACTGCAAATAAAATAAAATAAAAAATGAAATAATTTTCGGCACACTGCATCAACTGAATGAACATTGTGCAGCGATGCCCTTTCTGGCATGCTGCCTTAGTGATTTCAGGCCAGTACAAGGCAGAGATGTTCGAGTGAGATTTCTCATCAGCTTCTGACTATGTTGTAATATTATTTTTTATTTTTTCAGAAAATCAGAATAACAGTTTTATTTTCTCTGTGAGGTGTTACTGCACAATTTGCACTCTTGTTTCGTTAAGATAGTAGCATCTCAAAATAGATGCTATTTAGCATTAGCACTGGACATGCGTTAGCACACTGACATGAATGTTTTACAGGAAACCTGCTCTTAATTTTTTTTTTTTTTTTTTTTACCTATTTTCCAAAATAACTGATGCCTATTTTTCTCGTCTTATATATTAAATTTGCTGCTACCATTCAAGTGCTAGTATTTCAGTTTTCTCCTTCTCAAGGCACCACTGTACTTGTTTTATTCATAAAACTACTGCGGATCTTAGGGTCTTTGAAACATGCACTCTATCTTGACGGGTTCAACAAATCCACTGCTGTATTTTACAATAGATGTGGAATCCACTGATGTGGAATGGCGTTCAACGGGCACTGTTCATGTTTGTCAGCCGGACCCAGAATGAAATTCAATCGTATTGTTCCATCCTCTTCTCATATATGTGCCTTTCAGACAGTAGTAAACGATCTCTGATTGTATCATTGCCGCAGTCTTCCACAGAGTTGGCAGAGGCTTCACGTCCTTATATGCTAGTGTACCTGTTAATAAGCAAACCGATATGTGTCTTTATCACCAATGTTGGCCACTCATCAAGTAATAAGTTCACCCTTTGAGCTAAGCCATTAATTGACTATTAACCCTGTGACTGCAATTGTGTTATTGTTAATACTAAGGACTTCAAATTTTTTGAATAAGTGTTTGACATGCTTTTAGTGTTCCTGTCCTACATGTCATTTAATTGATGGATGTTTTTATGAATGTACAGCATATGCACTAGATCAGGGGTTCTCAAAACATTTGGGTCAACATGGAATAATTTGATCAAATCTTTTCCTATTAATTTGAACACATGACAAAAAAGTGTTATGATGACAAATTTGTTTTGCTTTAGAGGAGAGATGTAACGTTATGAAAATAGTTGTATATTTTCCTTGTACTCTAACTGTATATTTTTAAGTAAAGTGTAAACTTTACAACAGACAGATATTGCAAAACACCTTCCGTTAAAAACAACTATTTGAATCATCTGATGTCAGATCAGTGTGACGACATGTCACAAACGTGTAAGCGCTTCTAATTGGCCCAAAACTAAAGTAGGAGGAGGGGATTTGTTTACTAATTCTGTCTTATGGTCCCTGTATGTAGATATGCACTTTAAAAAAATGTGTTATTTTTTTCAAACTGTTTTGCGGGCCAGATCCCTTGCGGGCTCTAGTTTGAAAATCACTTAGCCTACTTCTTGCATCAACATTCCTTAACCATGGTGCCATTCCTTATTTTAGTACCATCTGATTTTAGATTGGCACGTATTGGTAGTTTTAATACGATGACCATACTTGCATGTGTGCAATGATGATGTTGAAATTTGACAATTTGTCTGCTCCTGTTGTCATGGCAATGCACGCACCTAAAATGCCTTTTCTTGAAAACTTTGGACTTGTTTGTACATGATCGACCATCAAGTATTTGTTTTGTTTTTTGGTGTTGCGGGGTTACTCTGGTGCCAGGACAAAAATTTTTTTTAAAAAATCGAGAGAAACATTGTAACATAAAAAAGTTCTAGGTTGTTTTTCAAACACGCATCTGGGTAGCTGGGGATTTTGGGCAGACTGGGTTACAGTACCTATAATCATTTGGGGCCAGTTATTTTGAGTTACAAGTGCTGCACTGGTGAACTTAACAATAACCTAATAAATAAGTATTCCAATAAGAGGCATGTTGCAACATAACATACTTGTAATATTCCTTCAAATTGCCATGCTCATGTCTTAACATTAATGGTGGCATCACAACAAGCAATCATACAATACGCACTGACACATTATCATGCGCATAAACAAATAGAACAGTATTGACGCAGTAACTTCTGTTATCACCAAATTTGCTGTTATATTGCTCCCAGGTGTCCAAGGCCCACACACCAGAAAGACCAGAATGAAATAAAGCTTGACATGATGCACGGTTGGCTAATCTTTCATGTCCTAATTAATTGTTATTGCTGTATGTTTCTATGAAATACAACACTGTAGAGGGCTCTTTTGGTTATGAATAAAATTGCAAAAATGTTTGGTGTTCTATAGGCTAGCAGAGTGGCAACAGGGTAAAAAAAATAAAGTGAGATCTTTTCATGTAGCAGAACAACTGGTGCTTTATTTGAACAGGGGACCTGGAGGTTTGAAAATACGAACCGCTTTTTGTGTGGGAGTGCGTGTGTGTTTGTTCAATTGTGTGATGCAAATACCCATGCATATAGGAATAACATTACATTTGCAGTTTTGTTTCTTCAATACTTTCCGACTTTTTTTGCCAGCAATCATGTAACTAGGGTCAACTAAACATTTTGAACGACGCAATTAAGGATATAATGAAACGAAGGCAGCAAGCATGACCCCGTTGCACAAGTTGCCCATTTTGCTTTTACAGTTACAATTAATTTCTCCTATGTGATGTCGAATCTTATTTCATTTTATTTATCTTAATTTCTCTAGGTGGCGCTACAGAGCCGCGCGCAGCTCCCGACCCGCAGGTTGTAGACCCTATCTGCAACAGGTGATCTCAGTGCGCGACTACCCAATTTTCATTCGTGTTTCACCGCTCAACCCAATTATGTCCTCGGTGTCGACATACAGTGATGTAACATACAAGCATCTTTAACATGTTAGAAAATGAGTTCTTACTCTTGAAGAAAATCATGTGTCGGACCAGAAAACAATCAAATCGTCACCTTCTATCTGCTGCTGTTTTTAGAAAGGAAATACATGCAAAGGGAAATTCAGTCATTGTATGACAAGTGGTCATCAAGCATTAAAGCTCTTATGTGTCAGATTGGCCTTTATGAGTGGCGGTTATGATGACACGCTCTCGGTGTCAATTGCTTTTGACATCTACAAAATAAATGCTGTATTCAGTCTTGTAGCCCTCTCCCATCTTGAAAGTCGGTTTTTTCCCCAAGGCTTAGGTGGTTACTTTCAAAGCAAAATAAATCCACAACCCAAAAAGAAAATATTGTTTCTTAATATGAAATACATCCACAATTGCAGGTTTCGGCCATGCTACAGTCAAAGACTTTTTCTCCCCAGTTCGTTATTTTATTTGATATGTATTCATCAGTGATGCTGAACAAAATCAGTATGGACAAAATCAGTATGGAATTTTCAAATCACATAGTGCATTCACATTCCATCCATCCATCCATCCATCCATCCATCCATCCATCCAACCAACCAACCAACCAACCAACCAACCACTAGACCGGTTTATAGTAGTTTTTCACTTTGTTTTTTGACTCGGCGTGACAAGACCGAATGTAAGTGTTCTTTCAAAATAAAATCATTCGTTACGGTGCATATTTATAGACTTAGATAATCTCCACAGATCTACATGAATGCAAAAAATTAGATACATTAAGTTTATATCGCCAAAGTCATTTAAGCGCGCACAAAGACAAATATATTACCAGATATGATTTTGTGTAGTTTAAAACTAAAAATCCTCAACAGGAAACCATACGATTATGGATGGCTTGATTAATACGTCATCAACGCGACTGTGAGCGCATAACGCGCGACGCTGTGTTTTGAAAAATGTGCTGTCTGCAGCCTACTCATAGCACTGCCTGTCAATGCACCAAACATTAATATCGTCCGGCAAAGTAACAGGTGACAGGTAGGATGCCCAAAGCTCTAAAAAAGTCGTGTGCCGCTCAGACGACCATTAGCAGATACTTTGGGGGGCTAAGCAGTGGCAGAGGCGACGCGCCAAAATCGCGAAGGGATTATATTCACCCTAATGGCAAGGTGAGGCTGTCCATCATGTGCTACGTGAGTGATTTTATCGTGCCTGTCTCTTGGTGGCGGGCCGTGCATTTAGTACTTGGGCCTTCTATGAGGATTTCCTTAATCCACTCTAATTTCTACCACCACTGTCACGCCACGAACATACCGAACAGCTCAGAATCAATGTTTATTCATTCACATAAGGAAATTTGAAAAATAAAATGCATTACAGAAGCAAAGAGGCTGCCCATTAAATGCATTTGTGTGTAGATCGAAATTGGCGTGCGTTCCCTTTCAATCAGTGGAAAGAAATGTTGACGTTACTCATTGTGAGGCAAATTTGAAATTCAATTAAAGAAAGCGTCTTATTGCTTATGCAGTATGAGGTGCATCAGGTAGAACTATTATTTCTGGAGTAGAATGTGTAAGAAAGCAGTGCGTTCTAATTTAGGTCGCTAATATGGGTCAATGGTGTGTAGGCCAGCAACGATGGCCTTGCTAGCTCAGATGACCCACCACTGTTGTCATCTTGTCACCCATACCTTTGCTTTGACCACCATTCAGAAGCGTGTCTCCCAACACCGTGACCCTGAGCTACCTTCCGAACAGGCCAGGCTCTCCCTGCAGGTGGCTGACGGAGGCCGTGACATTGCATCCACTCAGGGCCCTGCAGGTGAGAAATTGTGTTGTTGCCCCCTAGTTTGTTGTATTTATAACACTGTATGTCTAACTTCTTCCAAGATAACCAAAGCAGAACATTTGAGATCAATTCAAGGCACTAGGATTCAGGGCTGAACAATTAGGCAAATGCAAATCAA
The DNA here is from genome assembly GCF_059441005.1 of Hippichthys cyanospilos. Taxonomy (NCBI): domain Eukaryota; kingdom Metazoa; phylum Chordata; class Actinopteri; order Syngnathiformes; family Syngnathidae; genus Hippichthys; species Hippichthys cyanospilos. The sequence continues at coordinate 20,190,638 of NC_142369.1, read as the reverse complement.
CATTGTAGTATTATAGACTGCCTTTTTCCGATTTGCAGAGGCTGCCAGGGGAAAAAAAAAAGGTTCATGCAACTTAGAACTCTAGACAAAGATGTGCACCTTCTACGGGTCTTCTGTCATTCTGGTCACACTTTCTGTCCACCCCTCTTTTCGTCAGTGTTGGCCCTCGTTACAAAACTACTTGCTGCCCTGAAAGCTTAGGGGAGACATTATGACAGCAAGGTAACAATCCGTTTCTGATTGTGGTGGACGTAGGTGGAAGTCCATATACTATCAGCCCATACAATCACTGCTAAGATAATACAAATACAAAGTTAAAATTCCATGTTTTTACTTTAGCTTTTACTGATGTGTGAGATTTTCTTGGCTGTCATTTCAGAGTTTGCATCAAGGTGCTTTTACAGTGTATGTACATCATCTGAGTCAGAATTTTGTTAATCACGTCAACACTAATTTCATCATTCCCATCATTATTGTCTATTCAGAACAAAAGCCATTGAGCAGGGGATCGCAGGGTTTGTGCACCTCAACTTTGGAGAGGCTGAAAGCCTTCACTTGCACAACTGAGCCTGGTGGCAAGATCTGTGATATTGTGACTGGCGCCAAGGAGGCTAGCAGTGGAAACCATGGCTCTTCTACTGATGTCAGCAGTCAACACAACAACCTCCAGCTCACAGAGAACGAGCAAGATGAGCAGAGTTCAAAGCAGGTACTCAATGGCAGACCTTATGGGCGAATCTGCTCATCATAGTATTAGGCATTTTTTGCAAGTTCAATGTCAAGTGGGCCCAAGTTGACATTACCACGGTGGCACATGTCATGCTTTGGGGAAACACAAGCTACTGAGCTAAGAAACAACAACAAAAAAAACAAACAAAAAGTACTGAATGCGGTGTACTTAATGTGTGTTCAAATATTGCTCAACTTACTACTTGTACATAGTGTTCGGAAAATACATTAAAGTATGGACTGGGTACCTGGCAGAGGTGAGATCAGCCGTGCTGAGAGCTGTCACTATTGAATCTTCTTGAAAATAGAATATTGCATATAATAAATGAGCAGCTGACCCCCCCTCCAATATTTTCCAATGTTTTATTCATTTATATTTTTTAGAAATAGTTTACAAAGGGATCTACAACTTGGTTCACATTCACATTTACATACTTAATTGCACATTTGATCATGTCTTTAATGTCACTTACAGATGATGCTTCAACAATATTCCATGAGTAAACACCAAATGTCAAGATGGTCATTGCATACGGGTGTTTTCAATTGAAGTGGAGCGGTTGCACAAACATGGCTGGCTCTGGTGGAGCTCTTAAGCAGATCTTTTCTGAAGACCTATTTTTAAAATCGACTTCCGGACTTGGTTGACTTTTTCCAGCCCTAAGCTGTGCTGATTCATAAAAGCCACACTCTCCATCTTTATTCTTGACCGATGCTCAGTCAGAGGTGCTCTCGAGCAAGTAATTTATTTTCTTTCTCTTACTACAGTTAAGAAAGTCTTAAGCATTTACCGTAATGGTAACTATTGGATCCTGTAACATTTTTTTTTTTTTTAGCATTTCATGTGGAAAGTTTTTTTCCAAATCAGTGCAGTAAATACTCCTTTTAAATACAGTAGTTCTCCTAAACTTAAGACCGAACTAACTCATAACTAAAATACCTTATTATGGACTACATTTAAATGTAGCACGAAGAGAGGTAAAATATCGGAAATGACAAACTTTTACTTTATAAAGTCATATTTTGCAAAGAAACGTTCACTCTAAGAAATGTTTGTGTTGCGTGTCTTTTAACCACATACAGTATTCATCACAATTAAAAGGCAAATGTCATCTGTAATCAGCACTGACAAATATGCAAATCTACGTTTGCGTCTTTGTCGGGAAAATGTGATATCGGTTCATTCCTAGCGTCACAACCAAGAGCCTTAGAATAATGCATGATACTGATTCTAGAGTCATTGGAGTTGGCAGGCAGCGAGTTAAACACATGAACTTTTCATTTTTTTAAAGCACAATCCGGCTCTGCACCGATAAATGCAATCACTGGACGACTACATTTTCTTCCCACAGGCCTTCTGCTTCTCTCATTTTTCCAAAGCATCGGGCAAAGGAGGACAAAATGAAGCAACCGCTGCAGAGGTCAACAGTCTTCCATCAGATAATAGCGCCCTCTGCAGACGCACAAAGAGTGCGTACACTCCGCTAGAGCAGCAGGTCATCCAGCTAAAACAAGTGCACAAAGATGTCCTGTTGGCTGTGGAGTGTGGATACAAGTATCGTTTTTTTGGAGCTGACGCTGAGGTAAGAAGCCTCTGTGAAATATAGTTGAACTAAGCTTGTCAATTTCAATGGGGTGTTTTGTTAGATTGCAGCAAAGGAACTGAACATCGTCTGCCACTTGGACCATAACTTTATGACGTGCAGCATCCCCGCTCACCGGTTGTTCGTTCACGTCAGGCGACTGGTGTCCCATGGCCACAAGGTATGAATCAAGACCGCAAAGAATTTGGTTTAAAAACAGCGATGTTATGAGCCCCATATTGTTGTACGTGAAACATACAAATTGATCTTGTGAAATTATTGTGAACTTCTATGCTTTTTTTAGTAGGTGACATTAAAAAAATCATATATATTCTCAGAGGTGGGCATTTCGTCAGCACCGACGGACTGTCCGTCATGGACGCCACTTTGGCTGACGGACCGACATATAATGGGAACGCCCCCAAAAAATGCTGAATTTAAAATGTCGGAATCTTCATCCGTTGCTGTCATCATTTATTCATTATGCGGGCAAAGTGAAATATGTAATGATTTTTTTTCTGAATATTTTGGATGATCGCAGAATCCTTAACTCAACCATCTCCAGACACAACAAGTTTACATAATGGTTTTATAGTGACAATTAGAAACAGGTAAGGGTTTGGTCTTCTCAAAAGCATTTCTAGGAATAAAAATTGTCTGTGTGTACAAAATAGAGCTGTCCTAGCTTGTCTATCGACCATGAGAGTGCTAAATCACGTGTTGCTAGGTTACCATTGATAAAGATAGTGTTCACTTCATTGCAAGCCAGTGTACCATTAGGAATGATTTTGATTGAGGGGGTTTTATTGTTAAACTTATAGCCTTTGTCATTTAAAAAAATATGCAACAAAATTAATCATTGTTCAATGTAATTTACATAAAAAAAACCTGAACCATAAAAGTAATTGTATTAGTTTTCTTAATTTTCTTTACTGGAACTATTGGAGAAGTATCATATGCTTTTCCTTGGACGGTTACGAGTCACAGTCAATTACACTTCACAAATCAACATTTGCGCGGTTAGGTCACTGATGTCGTGAAGATGGTTCTGTTATTAACTCTGTTGTGTTGGTTTTTATTGTGCAGGTGGGTGTCGTCAAGCAGACAGAGACTACTGCTCTCAAAGCGTCAGGGGCCAATAAGAATGCTCTGTTTACCCGGCAACTCAGTGCTCTGTACACCAAGTCCACACTGGTGGGGGAGGGTATCCTTTTGAAGCGCTAGATGCTCGGTAGTGCACAATTTATGAGTCTGTTAGCTTTTGGATGTATTTATTTTGTTAATGGTTGGGCAAGGGCAGTGATGAGGAAATTATGGCACATCAAAGGGTTAATGGCATAATCCAATTAAAAAAAAAATGTGACCGGATTTACAGATATACCTGAAGAATTTTCTCACCTGCCATGATATTCCTATGGATATAAAACATTGGGAGAGGTTGCAGAGAGACTGCTAGCAAGATTTAAATGGATCTTTATAGCATGCCTGGCAATTGACTGGCACACACTTGTTGACTTCCCTCAAGCGGGGTGATTTCTTGAATTTTTTTTTTTTTAAAGGTATATTGCGGAGAGACCCGCTATGAACGTTCCCTGCATGCTAGAAGGATGAGTTAACTGTAAATTAACATGGCATGAGCACTTCTTGGATGTCAAACTACTGCAGTACACACATTTACTTAAATCTTAAATTATTAAACCTTATACAGTAACTTTACCGTTATCCCTTCCCATTTCCATCCCTTGGTTGTAGTCTCACGGAGAGACACGAGGAGCTTCGTAATAACGGCGCCCGGAAGTCGAATTACAGTGAAGCCTGTAGCTGACCAAACATGATAAAAAGCAAAGTTTTTACACGTGAAATTCCAATTTATTATAAAAGAAAAATATCTAAGAGATTTACAATTCGTTGTTTCCATTTAGTCTCTCTCGCAGCGGTGTGAATTTCATGTGGGAGACTGCACAGCCAATCTGTGAGGCCCTCCAACATGACACGTAATTGGCTCCCGGCTCATCGACTGATGAGGACAGGAGAAGATACTGTTCAACTCCTTGGCGGGAGTTGCAATCTACCCCCTCATCGGTTGATGGTCACGCTGGGAGCCAATCACGTGTCTTGTAGGTCCAGCGCAGCAGCAGAGTGTTGTGAATCTCTTACCTCGAATTCTTTTTTCATAAATTGGAATATCATGTGCAAACTCTGCTTGTTATCATGTTTGGTCAGCAACAGGCTTCACTCTGATTTGACAGGAGCATCAACATTAAACATGAAGAAAGTCAAAAAATATTGTACTGAATGTTTTGTTTAAATAACATTATCTTTAATTTCATTTAGAAAAGAAAATGCAGCAATTTAAAAAGTTTCTAACCCCTGCACAGACTTTGACAACGAGAGCGCCAGTGCACCACCTGGTGCCGTGGATGTGCAATTACACAAGCTTTGCACCCCCCCCCCCCCCCCCCCCCCCCCCCCCCCCCCAGAAAACCAAAAAGCCTGTTCTCTGGGCCCTCCAAGGGGGGCCCTCCCCAGAAGGACTGGTTTTATGGAACTAATAAAATTAAATATTAATAAAATACAAGTTTGACAATGTTTATTAAAATTACTTTTCTTTTAGGTAATTGGTTATTTAGGCATAGTTTATAAATACGACTAATACACTTGTATTACAATACTTGTAAACAATTTCACATGTAAGTACAGTGTTACTTTGTTCATTTGTTTTTTGTTTTACCTCACACATTACACATTAACTGGCCTGTCTGTTTTTGACATCAAATGTGACCACAAAGCACTTTGGGCTAGAGCACAGGTGTCAAATTCAAGGCCCGGGGGCCAGATCCGGCCCGCCACCTCGCTTTTCGCGGCCCTTGAAATGCTGATTTGACTTCAGGTTTCTGACTAAAATACCCAAATTGCAAGTTTAAAAAATTGGGAGAAGAAAAACAAACATTTTCTTATCCTCCAAATCTCTTTTGAACAGTTTTTGCCGGCTTCTGATAGCAATTCTTGGTAAATGTGTGATCAACACACTTAAAATGTATTTGAATTCACAGTCATTCCGGCCCTCTGACAGAAACAATCACTATAATGCGGCCCAAAATAAAAAATTGTTTGACACCACTGGGCTAGAGCGTGTGTTTGTAGCCTTGCTTTTCTCCTGCCTCATTGTCCTTAAGCGTCCACTGAGATGTCAACCCGGTGTGCAGTCCAGATGACGTGACTGAGGGCGGAAGCCTCGATGCCATGGTGGAGCCTCCTGACAGCATTCTGTTGTGCATTAGCGAAAACTGGGACAAGTTGAAGAAGCAGCTCACTGTGGGGCTGTTGGTGAGTTTGACTGATGCACTTTGTAACTTTATCTTGCTAAATTTTACTATGGCTTATTGGAAGTTGATTCTTTTCTCAAGTCAATTCAGTGACCGATAAAAAAAATGAATCGAATAGAATGAATCTATGTTCACTATATACAGTAATGTATGTCTTACGTGTGGAATTTGCAAATGCAGGCAGTTCAACCAAGCACAGGAGAGGTCCAGATGGATTCTTTCCCTGACAATCACTCTCGCTCCGAACTGGAGAACCGTATCTTGATGCTAAACCCTGTGGAAATCCTGGTGCCCTCTGACCTCTCAGCGCAGACCCAGAAGTTATTGCAGAGCATTACCAATGCCAGGTAACCACCAGGGGGCGTCGTTGACCTTTATTTTTTTTTTGACTGCACGACACCACAGTTGGCTTTTTTTCTGCATCCGTCCAACCATTGTCTAGTGCTTGTTCTCATGAGGGTCGCAGGTGAGCCGTAGCCTATCCCAGCTGACTTTGGCCATATTGCTCACCCTGTTTGGGTAATTTAGAGTCTACATGAGTCCATCATGCATGTTTTTCAGAATGTGGGAGAAGGCTGGCATTCAATGGACTACGATGAAGAACTATATTCTGACATGGATTATTTGAACAAATCCAACCATTACTTCACTATTGTATTTAAAAAAAAAAATCATATTCAAATGTTCATACATGTGCTACCCAGCATTGTGCCAGAAGATGAGCGCCGCCTCTTTATCGGAGCTTATTGCATTATGCACAAATGAAAATCTAAAGACAGGGCGGGAGGAAGTGAAATGGATTGGATTGGATGAGATTGATTGGATAAATAGAAAGCTGCTTTCTGCCGCTGTCACATCCTACCTGGTCCATATTTGTCATTCTCCCTCATTTGTGCTTTGCTTTTTGCGTTATGGGTATTCATTTGTGTGCACATAACAGCGCCTGCGGTCATTGTTTGACAGGCTACACTAAACATGCCAATCAGTTAGAGCAGTGCTTTTTAATGGAGGTGCCATGGCACTCTTGTGCGCTGTAAAAGATCATTGGGAGTGTTGCAGGAAATGATTCAATTATCATTTTTTAATTACAAATATAATCAGTCATTTATCTATGCCACCAAGCATATACTGACTGGCAGAATTAAGGGCTTTTCCTTTAGATAGAAGAAGGTAAAAAAAAAAAAAATCTGTGTAACCACCTGTTGCTATTCTTACAACAGAGTAACAAAAGAATACTGATGACTTGATCATTAGCAATTCTGTTGATCGTAAGAATTGATTGTGGATTACTTGCATTTTGAAACAATAGAGGCAGAATGGAATGAATAAATGAATTGGCCGCTGCTCCAGATTGTGTCTGTTAATCAGTTTCCAGTACAATTTATCATCATTAGGGTCAGAGGTGAGCTGACTTTGGACAAAAAGTGGGGTACACTGGACTGGTCAGCGAGTCAGTTTCAGGGTAGACATGCTAACTACTGGATTATTCTGCTGTCCCGGGATTTTCACATCCTATTAAAATGATTTGTAGTGCATTTTTTCAAAATTAATATATCTAAACATTGATTATGTAGCAATGTAATTTGGAAAAAATGAAATCCCAAATTACTCCCAGATCAATCTCCCTTTTAAAAGGATTAAAATGAGATCAACCTTGGTTTATCATTCATCTACTTTCTCAACTACCTAGACCTCTCCAGGGTCGACTGGTGGCAGTGGGCCCCTGGCAACTGGGCGTGTGTGTCTGCAGAGAGTCAGGTAATTAGCCCCCAGGAGATTGGTTGGTAGCTGGGTGCAATATAAGTGGCTTCACACACCACCCTCTGGCCTTTGGTCGCGAGTCAGGTTTGTGAGTGGAATTTGAAATGGGTAACCCTTTTTTAAAAGCTCACCCGATGAAGTTTTTGTTTTGGACACAGCTGTTCTCATTTGAATTTTTTTTAAGTTGATTGAATTGCCTGCTCAATTTAAACTAATCAAACTTTCATTGAATGTCCTAATCTATTAGGGTCCACAAGCCATAATTAAATGGCTGGTAATAATTTTAATGCCAAAATCAAACGCATATACCTGTTTGGCCATACTTTCATTTGAAAATGTATGTTTGGTACAAACAACACACAGCTCACAGCTCATCGCAAAAAAAAAAAAAAAAAAAAAAAAAAATAAAAAAATAAAAAAACAATTAGGAAGCATGATGGCCATATCTTGCTTTGGGGCTATTTTTCTTCAGATGGAACTGGTGCCTATGTCAAGGTGGTGGGAATTGTGGACAGTTCCAAATAGCAGTAAGTGTTACCTCAAACCCATCCTCCCCAGGGTCGGTGGCATGCTGGTGCTTATCCCAGCTGTCTACGGGCAGTGGGCGGGGGGCACCCTGAACTGGTTACCAGCCAAATGCAGGGCACACCAAGACAACCAACCATTCACATTCACAACTACAGGAGTTCATCCCAGGCACTTGATCAAAATGACTAATGCATTAATATAACATGTACATTATTTAACATGTAAAATGTAATAATTATGGTAAATGTTGAGTTAAAGTTACTTGGGTAGAAAAAAATCCCTACTACCTGTGTTAGATAGGTTGAAACCAATTCCAGGATAGATTGTCAGAAATGTCAGCATGCATATCCTCTTCAGGGATTTGTTATGAAGCAGTGGTAATTCCCCATCACCCCCAAACTTCCTTGCTTGTGAGCCTTAAACTTTTGGAGACTTTTTCTACCCGTTTCATGTTTGGTAGAAGTGCTTTACAGAGCTCAACTGATCGATAGAACCTTATCATTTGCTTGAACTGACTTTTTAAATGATTTATGGAGCTTACTGGAACAATAACAATGTTGCTCCTAGACTTACCTGCGGAGGACTTGATGAGCCATGGCTTCTTTCGTGTGTGTGTGTGTGTGTGTGTGTGTGTGTGTGTGTGCGTGCGTGGTGCGTGTGCGTGTGTGTGTGTGTGTGAGGAAAAAAACAGCATCCATAGCACATGTTTGCCTTGGTCACCATGGCAACAACAGATTGAACAAAGCTAGCGAGTCCTTGAAAGCGGCATTGCAGTATGAATGAATGAGATTTGATGGAGCGGTTTATATGCAGTGTGCGCGTGTGTGTGAGTGAGAGAGAAAAAAAAAATGTCTCAACTGACTGTGACGGTGTTGTTTTTCTTTTTCATTAGGTAGGAAAATGACATGTGATTTTGTTTGTTTCTTTCCAGTACTCAGGCTGATGACAAGGTGCGAGTTGAGAAGAGGGACAGTGCCCACTTTGAGTTTGCCTCTGCAATGAATATCGTCACAGAATTCTATTGCCACAAAGCGGCTAAAGGTGTGTGTATGTGTGGTCTATTACTCTACATTATTATCACATCTTTTTTATGTATTTATTTATTTTAAATAAAGCAGAACCTTTAGAGTACACCACAATTCACTCCAGGATGCTGTTCATCCTCCAATTCGTTCAGTTTAGAACCATAAAAAATAATAGAAATAGCATAGTTTAAGTAGCTTGCTTCTTTCCCAATTTTCATACAAGTGTACAAAAAATAATACTGATACTGTTAAATTCTTATACATTGCTAGATTGATTTTTTTTAATGAAACATGACTTTTTGACATCAATGCAAGGGAGGAGTGGCTCTACTCTAAGCTGCATCCCAGATGATCAACTTTATCAAAAAAATAGTAATAGCAATACCTAGTTGTGGAATGAATCCTTCAGATGCTCACTGAGCTGAAAATAGATCATTGGTGTCTTCATTCTATATGTCATGTCACCAATGATGATAGCTTACTGGACTTTAAGTAGTTTACGATTATGTTGGATAAGTAAAATGCCTTTGTGTTGTCCAGGCGGCCGTTCTCTATCCAGTGTGGCATCAATGGAGAGCCCAGTCATCTGCTGTTTGGGTCCTATAATCCAGTACCTCCAAGAGTTCAATTTAGAGAGAGTGCTTAGAAGTGAAAGGTATAGAACAGTAGCACATGTATGTAAAATTTCTGGCGGTTTTCACATTTGCTTCCCTTTCAACGTTTCATTAGTTTGCATTTTTGTGCAATGTGAAAAGGACTTCACATGAAGACATTTTTACAAATATGACAGTGTTGTCCTTGGACTGGATAATGGAATAAATTTGTGTGCATGCAGCTCCTTCCAACGTCTGACTGGTGAGTTGCAGGGAATGAAGCTCAGTGCGGCCACCCTCAGGAACTTGGAAATCCTCCACAATCAGGTGACTTCTTTTTCTCTATTTTTATGTGCATTAAAAGTATTTCCTGTAAGTGACATAAATTCAGTAATTTGCACATGTTCAAACATTGTACATGTTTGAAGATATGGTAATTTCTAAACTGGAAAACTCATTGTGAAAAAAATTATAGGATTGTGAATTATGGTGTTATAATGTATACTGTTTCACACCACTTGAGTGTTACTGATGATTTTTTTTTTCCCCATGACTATGCATGTTCCCAGGATGCCACAATTGACAGAACAGACCAGCATCATTAATGAAATTCTGAATGAGGGAGGGACGTACCCGTCCACTAGTTTTGCACACTTGTATGCGCTATATATGTTATATACAGTATAATGTTGCAGTGGACCCGCGCTATTCATGGGAGACAGGGGCTAGGTTGGCCTGCGAATAATAAAAAATGAAACAGTATGCGTTTTCTGCAAAAAACTGGAAAATTACATAGATGAATAAAATAAATTTAACGAAAACTAACAACAAAGCCCTTATTGTCTCATATTGCCCTAATATATAGCCCTAATATCGTCTCTGGTGTTCACTTTAACGTGTTTATGCAAGGTGAGAAGCTGTAACAAAGTTGAATTTAGATATGATCCAAATTTTGCATTTGACAGTCAAGTAAATATGTCTCATTCTTACACTGTTACCTTTGGCAAATCTTGTCATCAGATCAATTTGTAAGATGTTTTGCTATGAAGGATAAGAATTCAGTTAAAAAAAAATGTGCATCTGTATGGAACTTATTCACCTTTATTTTGAGTCATCCACTCATTGATTTTACAAGCCTTCCCAGTCATCTGAATGTTCCTCAGTTCAGTACATGTACTGTGTGTTGACACGTACTTGATGACCAACAAAATCCACTTTATCTCCTCATTGCACAGCAAACAGTAAGGAGTTAGTAGCTGACTTAAAGCACTTCTCACTTTTCTCGAAATTACACAGTGACAAGATTGGCTTGTGTGGGCAACGGCTCAAAGGTTCAGCACGACTGCTGTGGGGGACTTCTGTATAAAACATCCTGTGCACGCACACATGCATGCAAAATTTCTGCCCGAGTTCAAGTCCTGTGTCCTCTTCGTTTCCTTTATTTCCCTTGAACAACGCTGTGTTTTAAAATGATGCAATGTGTGTTGTGTTTGTGTGTTCAATTATAGACAGATGGTGGTGTGAGGGGCAGTCTGCTGTGGGTACTGGACCACACACGCACTGCGTTTGGGAGGAGGCTAATTAGGAAGTGGGTGACTCGTCCCCTCACAGACCCACAGTGAGTACCAACACAGCAAAATGGTACTATTTACCTGCAACTAGAAAGCCATTTCATTCTCTTCAAAGCCTTTTTTGGAAAAAGGGCAACAATAATAAATGGAGGAAAAGGGCAATCATCAATGTGGATCAATAGAAAAGTGAAATTGATTCTAAATTAACAACATGATAACAAAACTTCAAGTACTGATTCACATCCACTATTTTCACCCATTTGGATTGGCAGATAGTCGATATAGTGGGTAGGTAGGTAGAAATAAAACTCTCACTTCAAACCACCTCACAAAAAATCTGGTGACACTTTTGCTCTCCATTCAATTATTCATGTCTGCGTGTGCGCATGTGTGTGTCAATTTACTGTATCGCACTCACAGTGAAAGGATTTAAAATCAGATCGGGCACTGCTCTTTTTATGCGGACAGCTCCTCTGAATAATTTTGACTCCAGCAATTCCAAGATCACTGCGGCACTTCCGACACATTTACAGCTGCTGTTAACAATGACCCAACAAGAACTGAAAGGAAACAAGAAACTAAATACAGTCAAAACTAACGAGGCAACAAGGAGCACCATGAACAAGAAACACTCGGAAGAAGGAGCTGATTGGCCAACACAAGGGAAGCAGGTTAACAAAGAGAGGTGGATGCGATCACACTGACAGGACACTGACACAAGGGAAACAGGACAGGTACATGAACAAAAGAGCAAACAATCCAAAATGTGAAAAGACAAAATAAAGCCACCCCCTCAAAAAACTAACAAAAAAAAAACAGAAAGGAACAGAAAACCCAGACACTAACTAAAAAACCAACATAACACCTCAGAACATAACAATAGTAGGGTAAGACTATAATTATTTGTGCACCCTTTTTCTGTTTGTCTCTCTAGGTCCATCTATGAGCGTCAGGATGCAGTGCAGGAGATCCTGGATTCTGATTCTCTCACATTAAACTCGACAAGGTCCCTGCTGATGCATTTGCCCGATCTGGAGAGAGGAATTTGCAGCATATTTAACAAAAAGGTAACAACTGACAATGAGGGAGAAAGAGAAAGCATATAAAACTGAGACACTTAGAGGAAAAGACTCTGAAAGACAGAGACTGAGACCCTGAGAGACACTTCGGATGGAAGAAAGTGAGGAAGGGGGGGGAGAAAAAGAGAGAAATCAGGTAGACACTGAGAAAGGCACATCATTTGAGACACCAAGGCACGCTGAATGAGAAACTTAGAGACATTAAGGGAGAGCGACATACGGGGAGACTGACAGATTAGCAAAGCAAGTCTCACTCAATTTCATTTCCCATCCGGCTCATCATTCAAATGTCACAAGGTCTTGACCACCTGTTTGGGTTGTCAAATTTCAACTCCTTCTCTTATACAAAAACAAAATAAATGTCATTCAATACACACAATCCAATGCACACACACACACACACACAATTACCCTAATTGTCACGTGGGCCCTCTGTAGATAAATGGGCCTGTGTCTAATGGCTTGTATCTTTTGCTTTGCTCGTGGGGCGGTGGCAAGGGGGGGGGGGGGGGGTCATCCTATATGGGTTTGCAGTACCTCCTGGTTTGCATGCTGGAGGAAGAACTAATTCAGGGGGCTGCTGACATGAGGAAACCAATAAAGTGACACTGTGTGATTAATACTTGAAAGCTTTGTCCCGCTGAGACACTCATTAACCCTTTATGACGCAGACGTCCACTCCAATTCCACTAATGGGAATCATAAAGTGCAATAGCCCCGCTTCCCGAGAGGCTCGCATTGATAAATCAATACTTCTGATCTGAACTGATCACACATTTGGCCTTTAATGTTGCGGCATCAACTAAACATCGTATTTCTTGTTGCAAAAATAGTTTATTGACTTTATTAAAGCTCCTTTCAGATGCCGATTTTGTGTGTCCGTTTTTCAAAACAAGAAATTCAGAGCACAATTTCTCAGTAAGTGACCAGTGGTGCTAGATTGGGGACACGCACAAGGACAAATTCTCATCATTAAAAGAAAAACTCAGTGCTCAATTTTGAGCTTGACATGAGTAAACATCCATCTATCAATTTTCCACTTATCACTAGGGTTGCTGGTGCCTATCCCAGCTATATTCAGGCTGTAGGCCGGGGAAACCCTGAACTGGTTGCCAGCTAGTCGCATGGCATGCAGGGACGAACAACCATTCACACACTCAGTCGTACCTAAGGAGAATTTAGAGTGTCCAATACAGGTGCCATGCATGTTTTTGGAGTGTGGGAGGAAGCTTGAGTGCCCGGAGAGAACCCACGTGGGCTCGGGGTGAACACGCAAACTCCACATAGGAAGGCTGGTGCGAGCTGGAATTGAAATCGGGACTCTGAGGCGGATGTGCGCTTATCCACTGAGCCGCCACCAAGTAAACATGTCATTCCAATTAATGATGCAATAAAAATCTGCGATGTTTAGTTTCAATTGATGTTCAATAACGGTTCATCTTCTTTTCCTAATAATGTATTGAAACACCACTTGAGGCATAAAATGCACGTTTTGCCAGTGCAGATTAAATCGATCACACTCAACGATTACGTGTTGACACTTTGTCTCCAATATCAGATGTAGATCCGATTTAGTGTGCTAATCTTGTTGTCTGACAGCATGAAAAGTTAAGATAACAAAATCAAGGAAAGTAGAATCGCTGACACGATTGAAAAATGTGCCGTAGTCGTCTACGCAGGAGTTCTACCTCATCATCAGCAGCCTTTGTCGCTTGGCGCTGGAGCTTCAAACCCTGCTGCCGGCTATTCGAGCACAGATCCGCTCGGGACTCATTCGAGGACTCCTGGTGGACACCCCGGACCTTCTGGCCCCAGCCCACGGCTTCCTCAGGGTGCTTAACGAGAAGGCGGCCAAGTAAGTGTTTTCAGGGTCACGAGGAAATTGGAGATAGCTTGAATATAATGTCACTCCCATTTTGCAGGAGTGGGAATAAGGCAGAGCTCTTTTCTGATCTGTCCGGCTTGCCAGTGCTGTGTGAAAGGAGAGAGCAAATCCAGCAAGTTCTTGAAGACATTCAGGACCATTGCAAACATATCCGAAATGTTCTGAAATCCCCCAGCTTTGACTACTCCACTGTGTCAGGACAGGAGGTACCTACAGATGCAACCTGAGTGGCAAGACAAGACGAACAATAAGATGTTGTCTTAGTACCTTTTTGTCTCCTTTTTTTTTTTTTTTTTGACAGTTTCTGATCGAGGTGAAAAACTCGCAGTCCTCCATTGTTCCTTGTGACTGGGTTAAAGTCAGCAGGTGAGTTACAACACACCAGTGTTGTATGTTGGCTGATTATGACCCTTCAACCATTGGCCTATTAGCCGATATTTGCAGATTCTAACTTTATAACTTTATATATTTTAACCATTTACAGCACATGTATGCATGTAACACTCATGCCATTATTTATTAGAGGAAAATGAATAGTATGACTTGGCATCCTTAAATATATAATCATGAAATTTGTTTTCGTGGTTATACCTCATTCAAAACAAAGAAACTCTTAGATTTTACAAGCAATGCTTAAGTGAGCAATGCACAGCAGTTTAAAAAAAAATCACAAAATACATTTCCCAACTTCTAGTGACAAGAACTATTGTTATTATAACGACATTAAAAAATGCCAAACAATGCATTCTGTGAAGCGAAATTTCATAATTATTATTTTTTTTTTAAATCAATTTTTACTGAGCTGGTAGTAAATAAGTTAAGGGGGACCAAAACCTAAGATGTCAACATTTTCTTATATTTTAACTACGCATATCTTTTTCTCCCAGCTGTTGTTTATCTAATCTTAAAGTATTCTGTATTTACAGTATTCTGATATAAAAATATCACATTTGCCTTTGCCAATGAGAGCTTATGAGAGGCAACTTTTGCCCGATTTAGCCAAATTTTCAAATCTTTTTACATTTGCAAGAATTGCAAGAATGTTATGCACATTCCCCAAGTTTGTCTTACTATGCAAATTGATTTGCATAATGATTTTCAGTAAACCAAAAAAAACAAAAACAAACACTTCTTCCAACCTCTTCTCATCTTTGCTGTACAGCACCAAAGCGGTCAGCAGGTATCACTCTCCCTTTGTGGTGGAGCGTCACAAGAAGCTGCTGCAACTCCGTGAGCAGCTGCTGCTTGACTGCCAGAAGGAGTGGATCGCTTTTATGGAGTACGACACACATACATACACACATACGGGCTCTCCTCGACTATATGTGATAAACACACCTTGGAGTGTTTAGTTTATCCAAAGTGTTGACTGCCACAGTCTTGTTCAGTTCAAATGCATAAGCATTGTCACCTATCTAGAATACAATCATGCATTTCCGCTTATTTACGCAAGCAAATTTCTTCCATCCTCGCCTTGCTCTTTTGCAGTCAGTTTGGGGAGCACTATCACACCATGAAAAGGGCTATTAGTCACCTAGCAACCATGGACTGTCTCTTCTCATTGGCTGATGTGGCCAAACATGGGAACTATTGCAGGTGATGTCCTCATGTAATTTTTCTCTGTGCCCCTGTGTGTTAGAATCGCTTGAAAGTGTATTCATACATTTTGTATATGTGTGTAGGCATGTTTCCTGTGGCATGTCCTATAGTCTCGGGCAGGCGGTGCGTGGGAGTGTGCATTGGGTTCAGCAGCGTGCTCAGCCAGAACTCCCAATGTTTCTCCCACTCGCTGACATACACTCATGCACGCACACACCAACTACAATACATCCAAATACAACCAAAAGAAAGAGAAAAAACATGTACTGCAAAATCCTCGCTGTGTTGCCAAGTCATCATTAAGACCACATTGAAAAGGGAGAAGATTTAAATGCTATAAAAATATTGCAAACATACATTTGAATATTATGTGCTGTAGAAATAAAGACCTCTCAATACCACTACAAAAATGATGATTTTTAACATGAGTAGTACTGATATAACTGCAAAATGTGCACCAGTATAGGGTCATAGTGTTGCTACAAACTATTGGTTTTATTTTAGAAAGCATAAAATGCATGCCAATAATTGCATTTTCTTCCTCACTGATGCCTCCTAAATCTCTCATCCATTCATAAATCCAAACCTTCCACCTGCTAGCTGGGTTCCCTCTGCTTAGTCGTGCCCATTTTTCCTCCCTGCTTCAACTCATATGTGCCATTATTCACTCTTATGTCTCAATTGGTATCCTGCAACCATCATTCAAAATTGAAGCCTTGATTACACCTTTGAGAAAAAAAGGTGAGGGGAAAAAAATGTTCTGAGCCCAACTAGTACAGTAGTTGTCCTCGTTTCAAATCTACCCTTCATTTTCAAAATTCTTGAGAAAATTGTTTCAGCTCATCTTTACTCACATTTAGCACCAAAAAGCTTTAATGAGCCTTTTTGGCTCAGTTCATTCCCTCCTTCACTTTTCACCCTTTTCCTCTTGTGCTGGAGTGCTGCCTGACACCTTGTTACACTCAGACTCCTCAAAAAACCTTCCTCCATTGGTTTTGCACGCACGTTTCCTTGATGGGTTCTTCTTTCACATCTAACGCAACCTTTCCAGGTGTGTCCTTGGGCTCCATTCTGGGGCCCTTGCGCATTATCATTTACTTCCTTCCCCTTGGCCTCGTAGTCCATTCATGCCAATATTCACTTCAATTATTTTGAGGTAGGTGTCCATCTGGAATAGTTTTGTAAAAGTCACTTACATACAATGCTTCCAAAATATTCCCTTAGAACAGGGCTTCTCAAATAGTGGGGCGGCCCCCCCTGGCGGGCGTGGATGACCCCAGGAGAAAGGCTATTGCCATGTGAAGTGCAATTGCAATAAAATAAGAATTTTTTTTAATCTTTTATTTATTTATTTATTTAGTTTCAGGCACTTTGATGCACTTGGTTATTTTTTTTCAGTTTTAGACTAAACTGTTACCCATACAAACAATGTAAAGAATAGTTAATAGTTGATTTATATTAGGTTTTTTTTTCTGTTGTTAATCTTAAAAAGGATACAGGTTAAGGTATACTTTTAACATTTTTTATAGATAATAATCTTATTATAGTCAGTTCATCGAGTGAGGTGGGGCACGGAAGGTTTTCTTTTTTCTAGGTGGGGGCTTGGCAAAATATAATTGAATATAATTGCTGTTTTATCTGTATTTCTACCTGTTTATTTTATGTGTTTTATGTTTTTATTTGCAATGGGTTTTTCTTATACAGCACTTTGGTCGGACTGTATGTCAAGATAGTCTTTGCATATGTCTTTTTTTCCCCTGAAGTACTGCTGTAGTATTCCTTCTCCATTTTGCAATAGTTGAACAATATTTTTGTCACTCTTATTTTAACTGACAATGATCCCGATCTTGAGATATCAACTAATTTTTGTGGGGTGTCCTTCACACTTGCCATCGTTGCAACACTCCATACATGTTCTGCAAGAAAGGTCTGTGTTGAAAACTGTGGCACAAACATGGTTCCGGCAAAGCTTCAAGGCAGATATCCTCCACCCTAGTCGTATACAATTATTGTATTCCTCCCTAATGAAGAAAAATCGAATGGTACTCTAAAAATACTAAAAACGAAATGTAGTTTTGTTTTTTTGTATTAAGTGGTATTTTGCTCATCGGCCCCCTGTATGTGTGTGTGTGTTTTTTTTTTTTCTCTGTTGCAGACCAGAGGTATCTGATTGTAAGCGTCAGATTATGATCAAGGATGGCAGACACCCTGCTATAGACCTACTTATGGGAGAGCAGAGTCAATATGTGCCAAATCATACACAACTGCAGGTATGCACACATATGCATGTACATGACATATATCTAAGGTCAATTACCCAGATGCTCCAGTCTTAAAAGGAAAATGCCAGTAACACATGCAGTCTCACACGCACACAGATCTGCGTAATATCACAAGCAACACTATGCCTGTCACTATTTGAGTGGGTTTCTGTTGCAACAAGCCAAAGCTTCAAGTCCACCCACCTCCTCAGCATCCAAATATCATTTTATTGTTTATTGCTCCCCAGCACTCTGCCTGTGTTACGACTGCTCACTTCTACCTCACTACAGGCTGATGGAAAGAGAACAATGATCATTACTGGCCCTAACATGGGGGGAAAGAGCTCCTACATCCGCCAAGTGGCCCTGATCTGCCTCATGGCCCAAATGGGCTCTTACGTGCCAAGTTCTGAGGCCAGGTTGGGCATTTTGGATGGCATTTATACCAGGTAGGACCATGTGCAGTTGTGCAACCTGTTGATAACTTGACTACATGAAGAAATTTTTTTGACTCAAGCAAGTTGTTCAATTAAATTCTTGATTAAGAAATTATTGAAGAGAGAAGCGGCAGATAGAGGTCCCCACATAATCAAATACTATTATGTGCAATACTGAGTAATAAATGTCTATGTGGAGGATGGACAACATTTTTGTGAGCTGCAAGGATGGGCGTACCAAGGGAATATAACAATCAATTTCTCAATTAATAAATGATTGATCAGAATTTCAATTATTTGTGGAATTATTTGTTAATACTATTCAAGAATACGTCCAAGGGCTGAAGGAGACAAGTCAATTCGTCTTTTCCTTTCCAAAAAAGTCCGCAGAAAACGACAAAAAGGCAATTAGGCGGCGCTTGACGAAAGTGCATTTTTGCTGTTTTTTGCAAACGCTCTCAAACTATATAGAATTAGAGGTATATAATCATTTTAAGCCTTTTACTGTAAATGACATGATATTACTTATTTTCCATTTTAATGATCAGTATTTAAACACAGATTTGTGAAAAAAATTGGTCTGTTTTTGAGTTATGCGGTTATAAGATGACCCCCCAAATATGGGGCTCAAGGTCTGCTCACTTGTAATGTAAGGCACCACAGCATAAAATAACTACATATACTATCACAAAAATGGTGTAGCGGTATTCTTACATACTCTTACCAATGTTGATCTTTTGAAGTAGCCCCCAGCCTCTCCAGAAGTAGTTTCCAGCCTTTTTGTCATTTAATATTCTGTGGGCATAGTGTAAATTAGCTGTGGATTGTTTTCAGAATTGTATTGACACATTTTGTTTTGCACCTTTGCTGGCTGCATGTTTACAACAGCTTCTTTTTTTTCAATGTGGAATATTGACACATAGAATATTGACTCGACTGCGATGCTACAACTAGTCAAAGTTTACTTTGTGTTTAATAAAATTACATTTCAAAGTATCGTGGATTCACCCTTATTGGACCAGATGTTTTTGAGTAGTCCCGCACACACAAGTGCATGCAAACGTCTATAGAAACACATGCAATCAAACTTAGTGGGGGTAACAATAATGTTAGGTTTCTGATTGTACACGTATCTGATGAGTGTTCATGTCACTGGCATTGCAAATGACAGGATTTCGTCAGTATTGATGGACAGTTACCATGACAACACTGAAGGTCTGTTATTTCTATTAGTGTAATTGCATGCGACGAGTCTGTCTGACAACCTGAAGAAAAAAAGAAAGGGGGGGAAAAAAAGATAATCTGTCACCAAGTATCATCGTGCAGAGTGTATTTTTAGGCGTGACACTACAGACTAATCCGTCGTAATCTCATCGCGTCCTTTACCTCACAGCAGATGAAGCGTGCTTAGGCTTTGTGTTACGCTAGGAGCTCATATAATGCATCTTTGTTGGAGATCTTTCTATTCTTTTCAGCTCTATGCACACTTTCCGCTCGTCATCATTGTACATTATACAATGTTCTCTGTATTCGTGGCCCTGCTGCACTCTGTGATTAGATGTAATGGCTTGCAGATGTGTGTAATTGTCTTTTTTTGTGGGTTTAAGCATGTTCTTATGAATTAACCCAGTGGGAGCCAAACCCCGGTCAGCACACAAGGGGCATACGTGTGTATGTGAGTGGGTGTTAGTTTCTTTGACAGATACAGTTGTGAGGCATTTTAGGCTTTATCTTGGAGTAATGAGGTTATGTTGTGTGGTCCTTCGGCCAGTGAAGCCACTTGAAGGTTATTATAGGGTTCTAAATGTCTTTTTTTGTGACAGAAAGCAATAAAAACCTACTGTTGAGGTATAACAATGAATGATACATTCTGCATCACTGGACAGTGAGGAGTCTTCACCAATGGACAGGTATTGTGTATTGCAGCAATGCATCTTGCCTCTTAATAGTCTTGCAACAAAATGATCTCAACAAGTATAAAACTTCGATTGATACAATGAGTGTTTTCATCTTGACCTATACCAACCTAGTAGGCGATTGAGGGTGAAAAAAGATAATTGTCCCCCTCAAATTGGGCCTTCTTTTAACGTGTATGTGCACATGCGTACTAATAAGTCAATCCAATAATTTTTTAAATGGAAAAGTAGCAACAGTGGTGTGCACACCTTCGTTGATTGTATGTGGAAGAATAACTGACTGTACTGTTCAGTTGTATTTTACTTTTTAGTATTTGGACGCTCCTCTACATTCAAACAAGTTACTTTCGTGAGCTGAATTTGTTCGTGAGTTGTTTGTAGGAATAAGTGAGCCGACAAAAACAAGACATCAGTCGGAAAAAAAAAAACAAGAAAAGATGACCAAGTTGACCGTTGTTCTTTTACCATGCTACTCTTTGCTATTACTGTAAACAAGCTGAGCACCCCCTCCACTACACTGTCAGCGGCAGAAAGACAGCAGCCAACACACCTGATTCAATGATTAGCTCACCAGCATCCTTTGCAGAATCCTGATAACGAACATGATGGTTTGAAGCAGGTGGAATGGTTGAGGGGAAACATCAAAAACAGACTGGATTTTGGCTCTCGAGGACCGGACTGCACTAGTTGATGGGGATTTTATAAAGGCAAGCATTTGGCTGTCTCACACATGGATTTGATTCTGATTTTTAGGTCTACAATTTGATTCGGATTTGATTTTGGATTCAGAATGTTTTTTTTAATTCAAAATTATTCGATTGATTTGAACAATTTGAATTGAATCAAGGCGCGATGTCAAAGAATTCATTCACTTTTGCAGTCGCTCAGTCGCGGGTGTTTAAAGCAGTTATTGTGAGTACTTTAAATCAGAGTCGTGGCTGTGTTTGACTGGGGCGAGCGCCTGTGTTACGTTCAGCCAAGGGATTTCATTGAGGTGGAGGTTAATATTGCCTGTCTGTTAGAAAAATGCATCAAAGAGCTAATTAGTGTCCCCTGAGAGAAGAGTGCCGTCCTGCCATCACCTCCCACATTTCTTTTATCAACTATCAATTTCTAATTGGGACAGAGGAAAGTTTGCTTGGCTAATAAACACCCACCCAATTCCCTCTGCTGCATCTACTACGTGTAACATTGTCGTTTCATTTTGTGAGTTTTCTGCTCTAATAAGTGAAAGGGAGACGGATGGGGTGGGAAGATTTTATAGAAGCAGAGTGGAATGAGCAGACTTGGTGGGCTTGGCAGGGGTAATGAAATGCTGCGTGGGTGTCTAATGGGCTACCCTGTCTGAGATGATCCCCATGATTGATTATCAATGATCTTTTAAAGCGGCACGGCGGCTGGCAAATTTATACTTTCCCGTCCCTTCCTCCCTCTCTTTTTCTCATTTTTACAGTACAAAGAAATGAGTTACTATAATGAATATTTTTGCATTTGTTTTTTCTGGAGCAGACTCCGATGCAAATGTGCATGTATGCAGCTGCTTTGTATGTTTTCTTCTCTGCATTAAGTCCTGAAGATTACAAAGCGCAATCCTGCATCCCCCCACGGTCGTTATGGAAACAGCTGAAAGGAGAAAGCAGGTTTTGAATAGGTCCTGTCGTCAAAACAGCGATGATGGCGTGTATGTGACATTGTCAGCATCCTGAGTTAGTCTTGTAGTGATCTCTTGCGCAGCCTTGCATCCCCGGTTTTTAATAGTTTACAGACAGCCTGTTCCTCCTGGTAGGCGGCACACATGTCTTCACGGGCCTTTCGCAGCATGTGCGCTTCTAAAATCAGCCATCACGCAGGAAAATGCTCTCGCACGTTGGAGTCAAGTCTAAAGAGCTGACAAAAGCAAGTGTGAAGTGTCGTAGTATTGTGTAACAACTTAGTGATTGCTCGTAGCAGTCAACGCTCATTGTAGGTCAACGCATAGTGGAACCTGTGAAGTGATTTTTGTTGTTGTTGTTTTTTCTGTAATTGTTTGGATTCAAATTTTTTAAAATCCCTTTGGAAATGATAAGCAATAATTAATTACAGGCATTATTCATGTTGCATGTTGGTGGGATAAACTCCAGCTCCAATGATTCTAATGAGAGCAAAGCTATATAGAAAATAAATGAGTACTATTCTTTTTCCAGAACGTATAAAATGAACTGCGCAGCAATTTAGCACATTTGACAGTCACAGTTCCGGCTGTGCCTGAATACTAAATCAACTTCCACATCTGTTTATGTGAGTAATCAAAATGTTGCTTGTTTTTGCATGTGTAAACCTTTAGGAAATCAGGCCTATTGTGTGAGAGGTTTAATAACATGTTTTTCCCTGTTTTCTTTGGCTCTTTGCAAAAGAAGAACACGTTTTCACAAAGCAATAATCACAAGCATGAACACAAGGAATAATAATATGAGTACTTACATTTGGTGAATCAATGCTTTGTACTTTTAAAAATGTTAAAAACATTTAAAAAAAATAGTTTTTTTAGTTTAAAATTAAAAATTAAAGTAAAAAATTTTAAAAACATGAACGTTTTTGAGTGCTACAAAATCTAGAGCATTTTAAAGCTCACAGAATATACATGTGTGTAAACATAGAAACTAACAAGCTTTTTGTAAACAGCTATATTTTATGCCATAAAATATATAATATACATATATTATGTTTACATAAAATTTATGGTAACAGTAACCTTTAGGCTACAATTTTTGCTTTAGTGATGCCTCAGACAAAAGAATGTATTTTTAAAACAATCACCGGTGTTGTGCTTGAATACTTTTATCATAGTTTCAAATATCCCCAATGTTCGCTTCCGCATTGTTATAATACATGGCTCATTTGCTGGCCATAGTTTGTGGTCAAGACTTTTCGCTGCCCATTCCCATAATCACATAACCCCCCCCCCCCAAAAAAAAAAAAAAAAAAAAGTTTGCGTTTTACAAGAGTGCCAATGTTGATTTCCCACTGACGTCGTTTTATGTCAATGGCGCTCAACATGTTTCAATTCAGAGCCTGATTTCCTAGAGGTTCAATAACAGGCACAAACTCGTCCAAACAAGTCTCAAAACTGATCTCCTAAGAGTGCGTGGTGGGAAACATTTTAAGAATGCCACAAACAAAAATGATCACAACATATATTGCCACTAATGAATACCATCAGCGATATCTAGATGAGCTCATTCCATGCAAGGGACGTAGTTTCACCTTTTTTTAAGAATCCAGACATTAAATCCCAGAGACTTAAGTATTACATCGATACTTAAGTACATTAAGGACATCATTTTCCAGATACTTAAGTATTGATTTAATACTTAAGTATGTGAGATTGAGTTGAAGTCCGCTTTTAACACGGCAGTCCCGACCGCTGTTACACCTGCTGCAAACAGCAATCTGTGAGAGTAAATGAGCGAATGATTCAAGCAGCCCTCGGTTCCAAATGGATCAGGCCCTTAACATCATACATCAAATCGTTAAACACTTGTACATCATCCCTGCTGACTGGCAGAGGTGTTCCTAACAGCACAAAATGAAGAGAGCTATTTTTCTGGTCCAAAGAAAAATTTGAATTGTATAACTACTTTACTTATTTTGAAGCTAGCGTTTCGCTGGTTAGAATTTTCTCCATTAAAATACCGTGGAACTTTTATTAATTATGATAAATCCGATCTAAAGTCTGACTCAGACCAAAATGTGCAAAATTCAAAACAATCTCCCTCATAGGAAATAATGTAGATCACACATTAAATGTACTCATTAATTGATGTAGCTGTTGAGATCTTGCTCGCAGTTTGAAACCTGTGCTTTTGATCAAAACGGATGGATGTAAAATTATGAATAAAGCGGCAGTAATACGGAATGCTCTTTTTCTCTGATATACAGTAATTGAAAATGTAACACCCCGTAAACATTTATAATAAATCGTTTTTTTTTTTAGGTTTGCATTGCATGTTTTACAAAAGCATGAAAGTGCTGATGTGGGAAAACATTTTTCAGTAAAAATGGATTCAAACGTAAAACAAAAAAAAGTTTGAATGTACTTTAAAACATTTAAATGGATATGCCAACCAAAATATTTACATTCTCTTCTCCACACACACTTCCATACAAACTAAATTATTACAAAAACATTATAGAATGCTCTTTAAGTGCTTTGTTTGAAGAAAAAAAATATTTTTTTTAGCTCGAGCTGTTTGTAAGAAAGAATGGGCAAGAATTCCTGTCTCTCAGTGTGCAAAACTGATAGAGTTTTAAAAGTTTAAAATGTTCAATGTGGCCAAATAGGTACATGTACAGATTCACTTTGCACCAATTAAAAAATATTTATATTTTGTTTTATTTTACGAGAATTGATGAAATTGTTGAAGGTGTTTTATTTGAATCGATGAAATTAATGAACATATCTACGATATTCACGCGTATTGAATTGCACGTAAGCTATTTGTTTATGTAGAACGAGTGAAACAGTCACTTTAAGGGAAGACTTTGACCAGTGTCATAATGGGATCTCAAATGAAGTGAAGCAGGTTTCCAGAATCACTAAAGAAGTGGCTTAGCATGTGCACTGGAAATATGAGTGGTGATGAATGAAGAATGGAGCCTGGTTTTGCAGTCCGTGTATTTGGTGGGAACGAGGAGCTCCAGCTGGACGCTGGCAGTGCATGTCCTCTCGCCTGTTGACAGACGAGTGCGCAGGAACACCTTCAACCTTTCATCTGATTGTACCCGTTCTTGGTGTCGCACACACGCAAAAACTATGGATCTGCGTTGATTTCCCTTGAGTCTCAGTCATGCACGGGCTTACTGTTGTAAATGAGCTCATGTAATGCAGCTGCATGCCTGCCACACCCCTCTTCTGTAAAGCGTGTGGTGTAACCATGGCGACATGGGAGGTTCACGTTTACGCCGTTCATTCAAAGATATGGTGTTCAAGGACAATTAAGAGAGATGCAACGATGCAATTGAGGCTGAAAGAGCTACTGCTTGGAATTTGAGAATATATCATCAATTAGCAAGATACATTTCCATGTACTGATTTTTGTCTTGGAGCCTTTGAGGGCACCCTTTCAAGTGCATTACAATTATAAACGTCTGAGTGTATACTGTGTAAGGATAAAATGAGACAAGACGAGCTGTGTACAAAAATGAGACGAGGAGATTTGTAATACACTGTACTGTAATACCAAACACATTTTCTAATATATATATATATATATATATATATATATATATATATATATATATATATATATATATATATGATCTAGGTTGCACACGTAAACATACACAGGAGAGGTCAGACTTGTTACAGGCTCATTTTTCAACTGTAGCCGATATTTTGACAAAATGCCTGCAGCTCATGCTATCTGTAATGATTGGTGTGATTTGTCTTAACAAAATGTCTTTTTTCGACTGGAAAACCAAAATATCACCACATGTGATTGGAAAGTAATTGGTTTTGTTTATCTCCTATTGAAAAAAATTGCATTGGGATAAAAATTTTAAAAAAGGTTGTTTTTTTTTTGCTTGGCGAAAAAACAAACACTAGAAATAACAATTATAATAAAAAACACAGAAAACCAATTCACACATTTACATTTAGTCATGGATAACCAAGTTTACTTTTTATAATCAACTTTTTCTGTTTTCTTAAATTTTCTTAAATTGAGTGCTGCTGCTAGCTAGCAGCTAATTTGTGCTAGATGCTACAGACTCCGTACAATACATTGTCAGCGTAGTTACAGTAAGTCGTTTTTTAGCGCCCTAATTTGGTTATTAAACGTAATTTCAGAAGAACGTTATGTTGATTATATCAGAAGACGCAATTCGCGACTGCGGAAGCAACATTTTGTGCAGTAGAAATACAAGTCAGTGAAGTCAGCCATAGTCGCAACACACTGCTGGAAACAACTTTGAAAATAAAAATGTACCAAGGCTTTTGTGTCTACATATTATGTGGTTTAGCAAGCTTTTTGTTTTTTTTTAATCATACTTTCATGCAGGCTGTGCATTGATGAGAAATTTTGTAGCGGGAAAAAGTAATGCATGACAGGAATTACATTACTTTTGTAATGCGTTACTCCCAACACTAAACATTGGTGCATCAAGAATAAAATGTACAAAAAATGACAGTCTTTCAGAGAATAATACTATCAAGTCACCTTATAGTAGTAAGTAAATACATTACAACAAATTCAGACTTTTTTTCACATGAGCATCCAAATGGATGTAATTTTAAAAACATCTCGTAGGCTCAACGTCCTTTAGTCAAAAGTGCCCCAATACCTCTCGCTTGATGAAAGTCTAATATTTTCTTTTAACATTGACATCCTCTTCCTTGTTTGTGATGATCAGAATGGGAGCGTCGGACAACATCTACAAAGGACGCAGCACTTTCATGGAGGAATTGACTGAAGCGTCTGAGATTATTTCCCACGCAAGCGAGCGTTCCCTGGTCATCTTGGATGAGCTGGGCCGGGGCACCAGCACCCACGACGGCATCGCCATCGCCTATGCTACCCTTGAGTACTTCATCAGAGATGTAAGTCTGCGTTTTAATAGGCACTGAATCAGACAGAGATGCCACGCAGCCCTTTCTCTATGTGAAATGCTTCACTCTGTTGTCTTTTTACAACAAGTATTATGAAGGGAAAGCAAGTTCAATTACCCTTCAAGCGAATGGCATCCAATTGGATCCTTGTGTATTTGTGTGCTTCTTTGCTTGCTGGTGTATCCCGCCTGTCTTTTATTATTTCTTTTGAAGAAAAAAAAACCACACGAGGCAACGGGGAAGCCTCGTCAGTAAAATAGCTCTTTAAAACAGAGCGAAAAAGTGGCGCAGCTTGATCTATAGTGTTAATAACCTGTTGAGTTGGAGCGGAAAAGGAGGCAAAAGTGAACAACCGGTGGCTAATTTATTTGCTGTGCTGCAGTGGGTTTAAACAAACAAAAAAAACACATAATCAAAACGAAGCTCCTGTGGCTCACCTTTATTCTCTTAATGGACGTTTTGACTTGACGTAATGATGCCTTCAAGCTCATATTAGCTGTTATTATGGTGATTTATGCCACTACTCTATGCAACCGTAAGTTCAAACAAAAAGATGCACAGCAAATGGTGTTTGCTGGGATTGTTTTTAAGCATCCTTCATGGTTCCTTCTAAGTTGGAAGCGTCCAATTGTCCACAATGTGTTAGTTAAAGGAATAAATAATATTCATGTGGGAATAAGGCGTGTAATCCAACTCTTAACAGGTGAGTTTAACACATCTGTGCCAAACGTACCTTTAAGAATTATGGGTGACAATTTTACCCTTTTTCTTTTGTTAATGTTATAAAGGATAGTTTTAGGTATATTTATACAACTTCTATTGATGATAATCTCATAGTAGGCACGGCGAGTGGAGGGGCATGAAACGTTTTCTCTTTCCTGTGGGGGCTTTGCAAAATATAATTGAAAAGCACTACTATAAAGAGTAGGAAGTGTGTGCTGACACAGATTTGACATGAATTTGAATGTGATTAATTACTTTTAAACACAGCCTCATCCCAGTTGTGTGGTTTGCCCATTTGAGAATCCTATAACTTCAGCTATCATTATTATTTTAGATTTTTTTAAGATAATTTAAACAATTGTATAGAAAGTAAACCAGGGTAATTACTTAGGGGGGTGTAGACTTTTTATTTCCACCTTTGCTGGAAACTGGTTCAAGTACCTTGATAATCATGATTAACATGGAACGAACTCTACTTGGAGATAGTTGGAACGCTGCGTGTTCTTTTGATGAGACAAGAACGTGGAGAGCCTAGCCTCGCCTCATTAGATCTTTGGACCTGTGGGAACAAAGCATTGGTCCCCTTAGACAAGTCCCCCAAATTCAATTCCCCAAATATTAAGACACGCTTTTTAAAAAAATAAAAAATAAAAGCCAAATGTATAGGTTTCATCCTATAAACGGTAACTTAAAGATTAGAATGTGTGTTTTTTTTTTTTTTACACCATTTGAGGAAGATCGCACAGCTGTGCATTTTTGTAGTCTGTATTCTTATTAACGAAAAATTCTGTAACGTATGAGCTAGGGGGCGGATGTCAGTCGGATATTGGCAGCCTTTGCCTGTTGCAGCTAACAGCAGCTCGCGTTAGCTGAGGTTGTTACGGTATTATTTTCAATAAAAGAAGCAATTAGACTAAACCAATGTCAGAGTCCATCCTCGTTAACTCGCAGGAATATTACTAAAACCGAGCGGATCATGAAAAGGTTTTGATTTCTCACATCTGATTCTATTAAGAGTGGCAAAGAATAGGGTTCGTGTATTAATCGTGGTCTTTTGGCATAGTTTGACTTGTGTATTGATTGTGGTCTTTTAGCATAGAAACACAGTCATAAACTTGGTGGAATACGGATGGTGCACAACTGCGGGTATGTATGGCAAAATGAACTCCAGAACTACTACTGCCCGAAGACAGCTAGAATGGGCACTAGCGATACTAGTAAGGATATATGGTTAGAGAAAATAATAAGTGTTTTATAATATTGGTACTATTGGTTCTATCGTTTTATTTTTACAATGATTCGATCTCTAAAGTTATTCAAAAGGATTGTGCCGCAGGTGTTGCCAATGTAGATTACGATTGCAATTGCGGACGAAAGAGTTGGCCAACTTTTCGGGCAATTTGGGAGAACTGCTTAGGTACGTACGTTTGCGCCATTGTGGATGGGATTCCCTTTAAGAGGAAATACAAAATGGTCTCTATTATGGAAAATGTTCGTTTGGCTGTTGATGACCCAGACACCGCCAGCTGCAGCAGACTTGAGTCCTATCCTAAGACTTAACAAATATTGTTATTGTATTTTTAGTGAAGCCAGAACAGATTATTGGCATTTACATTCTTTTTATTGAGGAGAAATGATCAGCGATTCATTTCTTTAGTATTAAAAACGTGGCAATAGAATGACTTGAACTGCATTACTTTCATTTGTACTTTTGCAGAAAATTTTAAGAAACGGAAGGTCATTCATCCTACTTGAATTGATTGTGTTCTACCTCGTTTTGTAATTTTTCTGCAGAACATATGTGGCTAGAGCAGGATAGAGCTGATTTTGGCACTTTAACCACCTGTTGTATAACAACATTGATTTGTTAGAGGCCTCGCTATAAAAGACAAACCAAGTAAAAAGAAGTTGGGCTTTGCAGTGATATCCCTCCTTGGTACAAGAAGAGCCACACTGTCTTTCATGCGCACGCACTTCCTCCCACTCCTCCTCCACCTCCACCTCTTCCCCTGCCATGTCCTCTTCCTCCTCACCAGACATGCCTGCTTGCGTCAAATTCAGACTTCTCCTTTTTTGACTCAGTTGTTATAGAAACGCACCTTTCCCTGCCCCCAGCATTCACCTGTGAGTTAGTTAAGAATGTAGATGGCTTTCATAACGCCGCTCGCGGACGAGACAGCCTTGAAGCTGAAAGAAAAAGGGGAAGCTACAAGTTGCTGGCTTTTATGTTAAATTCACAGCTGGTGTGTGCGAGGGTCCTTACTGATGTTTTCTCGAAGATGAAATGCTTCACAGCGCCCTCCTCCTCAAGCGTGGCTCTCTATCAGACTTGTTGGGGCTTTCACACTAGCGGCAGTGCTTGCCATTTGCTTCACACCGTGCTTGGCGCGACACACATTGCTCTCTTCTTTTTGCATGGGCCCTGCCGGTCCCACCCGACATCAAACAGCGGCACGCCGAGGGGCATGCTGCTTTTTGCGATATTTGCCTCAAAGCATCAAATCACTTATTGCTCTTGGAAATTTGGTTTGGCGCTGTTCCAAAGAGATTTA
Organism: Hippichthys cyanospilos; assembly: GCF_059441005.1. Classification (NCBI taxonomy): domain Eukaryota; kingdom Metazoa; phylum Chordata; class Actinopteri; order Syngnathiformes; family Syngnathidae; genus Hippichthys; species Hippichthys cyanospilos. The sequence continues at coordinate 20,160,484 of NC_142369.1, read as the reverse complement.
CCAAGGCGACTTGCCTGAAGAAAACAAGCGAGCTTCCATTGAGATTTTGGTCACTTTTCTGATAATTCAATTTGAAATGATGTTTTGCAGTCATTTTTCAGAAGGATAATGCATCTCGTTATAGAGCAAAAACCGTGGAAACAACCCTTCAAGAAAGATGTTCCGGAACCCCCTGCGATAGGTGAAAACTGCAAAGTAGCGATTTCCAACGGTCCGGTGAAAGTCTTTGCTCCGCTGTCCTGGCTTTATTCAGAGCAATGACCTGTGCGTTTTATGATTGAGACCGGCATGTCCGGGTCTGTGTAACAAGCGAAGTTGGGGCGGGAGTAGATCACAACTCCTGCCCTAATTGGTCGATGATCGCACACTGAGCCATTTACGTGTCTTATAGCAGTGCCAATCTCGGTCTCGGCTCCCGGCTCACTCATGAAACGCACACACACACGCTGTTGGCTAGACCCAAGACAGAGGAGCAAAGACCTGCACCGGACCGTTGGAAATCTCTTACGTAGATTCATTTTATAATAAAATGGTATTTCAAGTGTAAACTCTCATTGTTGTCTTGTTTGATTATGCACAGCTTTAACTTTAATTCAACTTCCGGGCACCGCTAATATGACCGAGAGACTTCAAAGGATGAAAAGGGGTAACTGTTAAGTGACAATGTAGGGTTTAATAATTTAAGATTTAAATAAATACTTCTACTGCAGTAGTTTGACATCTGTGGCAAGTGCATTTATAGTTACCTCGTCTGTCTGGCATGCAGAAAACCGTCACAGGGCGTCTCTCTGCAATAGAGCTCCCCCTAAAAAAAATCTGTGATGCACTGAGGCTGCCATAGGCCAGGCGCGAAGTAGTGAGGGATCACTCTATAATGTCAATGTTGTGACCTTCAAGTAATTTGATTAATTGATTGAAAAACAATGTCACTATAATACACCTTATCAACCATATAGCAATACATAACATAATTGTAGGGGTGAAAGAAGTCCTCGAGTAATTTGAGTACCAGCTTTCCAAAAAAAAAGTGCTCTGCATTCTTTCTCACCCTGAATACCGCTTATTACAGTCAAGCCAATTGCAGCAACGATTGCTATGCTCTCCATGATAGTAAAACCCACCAGAAACGCGATGCGAAAGCCGACTTAAAAAAAGCCTCAGTCTTCCAAATACCATATGAACATGAATGTAATGGTTTGCTTTGATTTGAAAGTTTTTCCTGGCAGCGTGTTGAGGCGTAACAGCTAGACTCGTCTGGCGTCGATTGGTCACGACTCCCAAACTACACTACTGTATATTATTCTGAAATCACATCCAGTTGCCAATTCGGGGTGCAAACAAATTACTTCATTACGCTGACATTCGGCACCTGTTGCCAGTTTCAATTTGTGGCTCGGGCTTCTAGCATAAATTAATGGCTAGCTAGCAGTGCTCTGTGGTGGGATAGGTTTAAATGCCTCTGCACACTTTGGTGCTGCCAGCCTGTCTACTGATCACATACCAAATGATGCCTGCTCAAATGTGCCAATTGAGGTGGAGAATCTATCTCACAGTCCTAAATTTATGGGGGGTGATTTGGAAAGGGAGAATGAAAGTGGTCTCCTGCTAAGCAAAATTTATATTTAAGTAATACAAAATGTTGATAATCAAAAAAAATGATCATTTATAAAAGTTGGTCATTCACAATTAAGGATTAGAATAAAGTATTTGATATACAGATTTGTTTTTTTAATCCAAATACTTGATGTCCAATTAGATATTTTAGTGAAATATTAAAATATCCCACGTTATTATTCTTATAAATCCTATACGATTGAGAATCTCAAGAAATTCAACAGTTTTACCACATTGTCTACTTCCTTTCAGTGGACATAGTTTTGATCCTTCTACCTTGCAACTCGGCCAGCTAGGAGCAGCAATATTTTATATAATCATACTAAAAAGCTCCAGTTAGAGTTGGTCTCATATCCTCAGAAACGCACTTGTAGTAGTCATTCCTGTTGGAAAATAAAGAGTATATGCCTGCGAGTAGTTTTGACTAGGTCTGTTTTCATGTGTCGCTCCACCATTTGTGTTCACATAACCGTTGCGTTAAGGGTTATATTGTGACAACCATGCCTTTCAATAACCCAGCTACAGTATTTCTACTAATGGAAAAAACATATTCTAATGGAAACCTCACTGACAGTGTCAATGAGTCTTTTAAATGGACCTCTTGCATTGGCTTTTATTCGGTAGTTTGGGAATTTTAATGACGCGTCCTACAATGAATCATGCATGTAGGGTCATTTTACTGAGCATAATTCCTCGAGTGACTCCTACCAGTTTGTGATGTAGCCTCAAACTGACAGCTCTTCCTGGGGAGTGCTGTAAAAAAATGACAAAAAACAAAGGTCATCCACTGTTCACCTTATTGTTGAACCCAAACAAGGTAACAGAGATGCAGGTCAGTCACGTCCTCTCTTGCATCCGCTTTGTCTTTGAAGCTCACAAACTGCCCTTGGCGAGTGCTTGTTAGCTGCGCTGCGGTGCGGACACTGGCATAGAGAGGGAGAGCAAATGTAGTTACATCTAATTGGATCGAAAAGGGTTGTGGGGTCGGCTTTGCTGTGTAGACACCTCAAACGTTTTGATCAAGATCAAATTGCTTGATATGAGTGCTAAACCCAATGGCTGCTTGGGAAAGAGCCTCGCAAACCCGTGTAGAGATGAAGCTCCATTTTAAGAATGACTAGACTGGAGTCAGAAACGGAAGCCATCAAAATGAATAATTTCAGCTCGTGAACTTTCTATCAACTAATCGATGACTACACTAATCGGTTCAACTCTTAATTTCATCAGCTTCCCCCGCCGACGAGGCTGTCAGTGCACCCTGGGGTTGTCTGCTAACGAGCGGCCATTAGCATCCAATCGCACCATTATTCAGATGCCAACTGCTCGTCACCGCGCTCCATTTGTTTGTACCTTCCAATGTAGGTGGACAGGAGTGATTTAAACTACGTGTTTGTGTGTGTGTGCATGTGTGTTAGACTATGTGTTACCTTGGGTCAGGTCTGTTTGCCTTCCCTGGAAGAGTGTGGGCATTACCCTGCTCATCTTGTGATACAGTATTTCTAGTGACATGACCTTTCTCACGCCGAGTGAGGTAGCACGCTCATCCCGGCCGGATTCATTCAGGTTCTGCGGGTCTTCGGAGAGCACTTTATTTTCAGCCTCGGAATACATCTTTATTAGTGTTGAAGAGGGGTGGGGATCCAATCCAAGTTTAATTACAGTTAGTTTGTGTGTGTGTTTTTTAATATTCCATTTGCATCTGAAAAAGTCGTTAAAATTGGCAGGAGAATTAATTGCATTGGTTGGAATGAAGAGTCAGCTGGTGTGTACTTAAGCTACATCCACATTCTCCCCATTCATGTCATGCAAGTTCTGCAATACAATCAATCAGTAATGTCCACATTGTCATAGTTAATAGAATGATGTATGTCAAAGGCTCCATGAAACGATTGTTTGCAGCGAGAAGTCCCAGAGAGAGTAAAGCACAATGAAAATTAGTGCAGTAATCCAAAAAGAATGCTTTGATATGAATATGCAGCTGACACAAATCCTCTTTGTTCTTCGGAGACAGACTGTTACATAATTGTTGCCACACCTACCGTTTGTTGTGTGTAGTACATTTTCGAAATCCCTATTTTTCCCTCCCACATATATCTTGCACTCGAATACTTGATAATCATCAGCACGCATCCATATAAATAAACACAAATCATCACAATCTCTTTCACAGACACACACACGCACGCACACACACACGCACGCAAACACTTATATATATGGCCTTTTTGGACAATTTGGGGCTTCAGACCTAATTTCTCACGAATGTGCCCCATTGTGTTGGATTAATTTGGTGGGGATGAATTTGAGACATCAACAACATCAAGCAACCTTCATGGCTGCAGGCTTTGTCAGGAAAGTTCCAGGACTGATGTACTGAAAGATTTCTTTTGGGATCGTTCCGAAGCCCCGCGGTCATTATCATCTTGTTGTGATCCACATCTTCATAATTGATGATTGTTTTGAACTCGGGAAAGAGGGGGGAAAAATAAGACAGAGCCAGGTTTGTGTTTGTATGTGAGAGTGTATGTGTGTGTGTAAGTGTAAGAAGGGAGCTGCGGCATCCCAATGGTTTTCTCATCAAGTAACTGTTGAATGCTTAGAGCATTGTGATGGAGGCAGGAACACAGTTTTGGCCTCTTCTTGCATACTGACCAAAACTAACACTGCTGGTTGCTAGTTTATACAATATCTCTTGTGAAATTTCGGATACACGTCATGGAAGAAAAAAATTCTTACTTCCTGCAGGTGTAATGTGTATGCGATTTGCCAGCTTTTCAAAAATTGTCTTTAAATTGTAAATACAAAAGACAATCCCCATGATGCGTGTATTTAATTCTTGTATGGTAAACTATAGTGTGCACATGGCATGTGTTGGAAAGATAATACATCCAACAGGAAAATCAGAGCGTCAGTTTGAGCATTTTCATGTGTTTCGCTATTCACCATGGTCAGATCATAAATTCTTCTTTCCATTTGTAGCGAGTTGCAAAGCTGGTGAGTAGGTGGGCAGGGGTTAGCTCACATGGCAAGTAATGTTATTCTCGCTGTCTTCCTTACTTTTTAGGCTTTTTTTTCGGGAAGACTTTGCATAATGTGAAACCAGTGCAAAAACAATATTCTTGACATGTGTCAGCCATTATCGAACCTATGTAGCATTTCATACAGGTTTTTTTCTAAACACTGTTTATTTCAAGTAATAAAAAAAAACAAAAGAAGAATTATCATTCAGTTTTTATACGTTTTGAGAAAAAGTTCAATGCATACCTTAAATTGTCATATTTTGATTAGAGTGATTTTTTTTTTTTTGTGTCTGTGTGCCCTGCGATGGGCTGGCGACCAGTTCAGGGTGTCCCCCGCCTACTGTCCAATGACAGCTGGGATAAGATAAGCGGCTATAAAAATGGATGAATAAAATAGTCTACATACACCCTTTCCAAACATATTAAATGGACACACCCCGTTAAACACCCAGAGATTAAAAAAAAAAAATCAAGTTTAGGGTAAAATGAAGTTCAGCTATACACACAGTACTGAAATGTGATTTATAAAAATACAATAGAAGAAAATGGTGAAAATAGTAATCCCCTTTGGGTACTATATTTTTTTGTGTCAACTGTATGTGTAACATTTTCCCTTTAAACTCTTTTGCTCCTTTCTTGTTTCATTATCAACCTAGGCTTGAAATGACAAAACCTGATCTTTAACGTAACTTTATTAATGCTTGATTGTCAACATATGCTCTGCGATTGGCAGGTGCAGTCTTTTACCCTTTTTGTGACCCATTATCCACCCTTATGTGAGCTGGAACGGGTGTATCCTCACCATGTGTCCAACTACCACATGTCCTTCCTCCTCAATGAACCTGATGTGGCAACTGACACTCAAGGTAAGTGTGGTGTGTATATCGCTGGCATTGGGCCAAAACCTCATAAATAACTTTTGGGTGAGCTTCTTAATCTTTCTAAAACCTATACTATTGCTGTCCTTCATGATCCAATGCTAATTTGCCGTTTTTGGGGTCTCCTGAAAAGTGATGATTTTGGACATGTGAGGAGTCCACCCGACACCAGCGGCACAATGATGTCATTGGCACTTTTAGAAATCATTTCAAACTGACCCAAGCCATGTCTTTGCAGATAGGGAGGTTTGTCCCGAATTCCTCACCTTCCTCTACCAGTTAAGTGAAGGAGCCGCTGGACGGAGTTACGGCCTGAACGTCGCCCGATTGGCTAATATCCCGGATTCAATACTTCATGCTGCGGCCCTCAAAGCCCGAGAGTTGGAGGATGTAGTCAACTCCCGAAGGTGAACAGACACTCGGGAACAATGTTACTCAGATGACAGAGCTTCTTTGCCTAAAAGTTGCTTTGCCTAAAAGAAATAACGTTACATGAGTAAAGATATTGACCGGTGTGTTGAAGATTCCACCACTAAAAATTGCTCTAGGAGAAAAGATATATATTCGATGCGTGGTTTTCAAACTCCAAAAAGTCTAGAATAAGTGGGATATGAAATTTTTTAATCCATCGATTTTGTCCCCCCATTTTCTCGCGCTTTTTGTGGAAACCATGTCTTGAATGTTGATCAGCATTTTTTGGAAAAAAATGTTTTGTTTAGTTTTTCTCTCATGCATTTTTATGGGTGTCATATAGGGGAGATAGGGACTGGGCCCGCCCATGAATAGTGGGGAACAACTGTATGTAAATTGTGGCTGTCCACTGCCTATGAAAATGAGCTGGTTAAATCATGGGCAATCATTCAACCCATTTCAACTTGGAGATGAAACATTTAATGCCTTCAAGAACATTTCTACATCTAAATCTCATTTCAGCTATGTCCTTTCACGAATACTGAGCCTTGATATGCGTTCCTCTTCATCTGACATAAGCATTATTTGTTGTAAATAAAGCCCCCCCCTACGGGATAGAAATCATTTTGCACCCACCCCACTTGCCGCAGTGACTACATAAGATCATTAGCTATTAAAAAAAAAGTATACGTACAGTATACCCAAAATTGTATCCCTTTTAACATACACAAAAGAAAAAAGCAACATGTATAACATTTCAGCAAATGTTAACTTTTAAGCCTAAATACCTGTATCGTGCTACTAGTGGCAGTTGAGAAGTCTGACGGCTGGGATTGGAGTTGTAGTTCCGATGGTACGTTGGCTAAACTAAAATGTCCATTTTTGCCTGCCTGCTGTATGTTAGCAGTGCATGGCAACTGTACGATGAAAGAAACACAAGAAACGCACAGTAAAGAAGAAAAAGCCGACATTCGTAAGCGGAACAAACAAACATATTCTCCAAGGGGGAGCCTTCGCTTCAACTTCTCAAAGGTTTTTTTTTTTGTCTAAAAATTTTGCGCGACTATGGAAAGCTACATAATGGGAAAATAGCTTCATGAGTGGATGGCACACTTTGTGTTCGATCAAGGCAAGATCTGTATTAGTGTGGAGGCTGCTATTTGATGATTGTATTATTGATTTACATGCAAAATCTTTCATAGGAAAGGTTTACTTATTCATACCTTGAAGAAGCATATTTGTGGAGCTGCTTCAATTTGCACTCTAAATTACTGTCATCAAACCCATACCTTAACCCCATTGTGCGTCTTTTTGGAAACATTGCAGACACGAGCCCTTTAAAATCACACACAAAAAAAAAAAAAAAGGATAATGTCATTGGTGGCTTAATGGATCCTGACATGTGAGAGCGGTGAGTCTGCGCGTTGTGAGGCTGAATTCAAAGCAGCTTCAGTGACATCAGTGTTACGCAAGGGTTAACACCCAAATGAACCTGATGGCATAGTCGTGCTCACAATTCTCAAGTACGAATTGTACATAATATTCCTGGAATATCAGACAAGAGATTAGTGGAGCCTATAACAGCCTGAATGTGCACATGTTATGAGGGTGAAGGACAACCTCACATGTGAAGCATCATTTTTGAAATTGTGTTTGTCTTGGAACTTACGCGTAGCCCCGTCAGACTGTTTGCCCACTGCCGCACAAAACCTGTGTGAATTAGATGTGTTTGCCTTGGAGATAATTGAAGTGAACCAAACAATAAGACACAAAAGAAAATGAGCCACTTTAAACAGTGACCCAAATAGGACACATTTTAGAAAATTAACTTTTTCAAGGTTTGGATGCACATCAATCCATCCAATACACATTTGTGATGGTGATGTGTCCATGTGCCACACACACAGTGGAGTACATGAGGGGTTGCCTCTATGAATTAAGTCGGAATTGTTTTTCGTTCACCTCTGAAAAACATTGGTTTATTTTAAAAACCTGTCCATCATCTTACCCTTACGAGGGTCGCGGGCATGCTGCCACCTCTTCCAGCAGTATAATTTTTTATAGCTAGATACTAGATACTTTTATCTGATGGCGGAAGTCAGGAAGAGTCCAGGCGTCAATATGCTCGTTAGAAAAGACCGTGTAAAAGCTGACTTGTTGGTGGGGTGTTGGGCTGCCGTTTTTGGCAGATTCAATATGTTGAATTGGCATATGGCCAGTGTGATATTTGGCCACTCCGATTGGCTGTTAGCTAGCAAATCAGCACGCGGGGCAAGAACAGGAAGTGACAAACACGGATGAAATATAAGCGAGGGAAAGCCTTGACCATTTTGCTCAATTTAAACATGGTAACCCTCTGCATTTTAAGGTACAATCTCTGGATGAAATTGTGAGATGGTTTTGGGACTGTGGCGCAAAAGAGATCAGAATTGGATAGCGTAATGTTAGATTGACAAAGTGAAGAAAGCCATACTATGGGAAGACACGGGGTCTCAATTTGTCATACCGGGTAGATTCATGTCAGCATTGCACAATACTGCTTTAGGAGCGTGAAGTTTTGCTTCACGGGAAAGTTCATCGTGGGCAAAAAAGATGTTATGTATTGTTTATGTTGCTGTGTCAGTCACAGACAAGCACACGAGGCAAGTAGTTTTTTTTTTTTTTTTTTCCCCTCTGGACCACTCAGCCAATGCTAATGCTCTTGTGTTTGAATGTGGATGTTGGGAAAATTCAGTGTTAACGCTGTCGATTGTCAGTCAATCACCTTTTGAGATATATTCTAAATTATAGCATGGTAGAATACATCCACTAAACTTTTGTGGCATTAGTGTCAAGTTTAAAAAAATCTGAAGTCTTGCCATGGCTCAATAAAGGTTGAGAAACCGTCCTAATACAGGCTGTGGATTAGAAGGCCTGCTGGGAGTTCATCGTCCAAAGTAATCCTCACCATATGAAATGTCGGTCCAAACCACCTCGTCAGTTTAATCCATCCTATATGAAATATTTGTACTTTGTCGGCCTGAGACCACCCTGTGTACACAAGACACCCAGAGAGGGATGAAGCTGCTGGTCGGAAGTTGACAATACCCAGCTGTCAATGTATATACTACAAAAGACTGTGTGCATGTGCGTATGTGACTATGTGCATGTGTGTGTGCATTGTTTTGACAGTGAGTGTTGTTTGGTTTGATTTGTCTCTCTAGGAGGAACACGAAGTTACTGTCTGAGCTTTGGGGCATCTCGGACAAATCCTCTCTCACCGCATGGCTGCAGTCCAACTCCTGACGTGTGTAGTGCAATATGTACACAATTAGGTCCCAAAACCCACAAGATAGAAAGGTCTCCAGGTGTGTTTTCTGTACTCTAGCATTTAGTAAACAATCTAAACATGCCCCAAGGATGGCTGTTAAGGATTTTCACAGCAGTGCAGCTTAAAAGTATGGAGGAGATACCCACCGTGTGGCTGCTTTTGTACAGTATTAACCTTTGATGTCAAGGTACAAGGTCTTACCTGAAACCTGTGCTGCTGTTTTTTAAGATGATAGAATCATTAATAAACTAAATATTCACACTGTGTGAAAAAACACACATTTAATCCTGACTGTCCAAATTACGGCCTGGGGCTACGGGCTCCACTCTAGGTCGACGTCCGAGAGCCGTTGCTCCGAGGGCAACTCCGGCCCTTCGTGTTCCTGACTACGGCCAAGGGATGGAAACGGGAAAGGATAACAGTTACTGTAAGTTACCAAAAGTGATGGAAGGAATTTTTTAATTCTGTACGAATGCAATTGAAATCTGCTGTTGAGATGCCTCATTGACAGCTTCAACATCTCAAATTGGATACTGTAAATTTAACCCTAAGTTTTGTGTTTTAGCTCATTCAGAGCTCTTGGTCGAATCATTTACCCTTTACTCTTGAGATAGCCCCACAGGGAATTAACTCAAATGGACAAATCCTACAATCTAGGAGACCAGGGGATGTTACCTAATCTTGAGATCACGCATTTACGAGCAATTCTCGTACAGCCTCCGTTGATGTCCGTGCAGTGTGTGTTGAAGCTTTCTTTGGTTTCTTTAAGGTTTGGAAAATTGTTCTATTCAGGTGTAAACAGTAATGTGACATCTCCGTGTAATGATCCACAATGACAGTGACTCATTTCCCCTTTTTATGTAGAAGAAAAAAAAAAAAAAAAGGTCAGATGATTCCATGTAATGAATCAAGCTTGTAATTCAGGGTGAAATTCACAGTAGCGCAGCTGGTTTTTTGCAGTCAATGGGGTCAACAGCAGATTTTAAGAATGCATTTGGACAAGATGCCGCCATCTAAAGGAAGTCATTTAAAAAATGATAATAATAATTCCATCATTGTTTCTTAAATAGTGTGTTTTAAAATATCAATTACTATGAACAACATATTTTTCTTTCATCACTCTTGGTTTTTTTGGATTATTAAAAAGTTCCTGTGTTTTTATTTCTTTTTGTGTCACCTTGTATATGAAGGCAGGACATTGGCAAAATGAGAATTAACATTGTTGAAAAAATACACTCCAATTGGATAAAAGAAATTATGGATGTGCTTTTTTTTTATCGGCCATGTTCTTACTTACAATAATTACCGGTAGCAGCAAATCCTTTTTGCTGGTAAAAGCAGCTCGTGTTATCCGAGGTTGCAATGGCCTTATTTTCACTAAAATAAGTGAGCAGGCTGAACCAACGTCCGAGTCCATCCTTGTTCACATACAGGAAATTACCAAAATGGAGAGGATCTCTAGCTGATTCAATTAAGAGTGCACCGGTTAGAGGACATGGAAAGGCATTCCATTGGACTCGTGTATAGTTATATATAGTTAGAGTTTTTACATCGATAGTCATAGTCATTTAATATATTGTCATAGTTTTTACATTGTTGCCAAAATGTTGGTGCGTCTTATACATGGGAATGTAGAAAAGACCCACATTTGACCTTAAAATTAATGATGCATCTTACATACAGCTGGGTCTTATATTTGGGGAATTACAGTAATTTTTACTGTGACATTTGTTAATATTTATTGTTGGGTTTTTTTCACCTCTTGTAAATGTATTCTGAAACTTAAACTTACTTTGTGCTTTTTATTGGGCATTTTTTGGGACCCCCAACATTTCTGTTGGGACCCATAACTTTTCATTACTGCGGATCCCGAGGATCCAACAGTTAACATAGCATAGTTTGCTTCCTCCACTTCCTACCTGGTGTCAAAGTTGTGAAACTGAGTCAAGGCAATCAAAAGTACAAAAACAGCAGCTTGACTGGGACAATGGGTGCACTATTGAACTTTTTCTGCAGCGCTCAGCATTCACGTGGTAATATCTGAGTGCATTGCAATTTCTAGTTGTTATTAATCCTTCCTTTGCTCCTTTGTTATTTCTCAGCAGATTGGATGCAATATGAGAAACAAAAAGTCTTTGGCCCGTACGGGATGTCTGGTTTTATTTTATTTATTTGTTTCTTTCGAGGCATCTCAACAGATTACAAATGAAATACCAGAATGTGTGTCTTGTTCAGGACAGTTTATTAACTTTTTTGTCTTTCTAAAATAACGGCACTTTTCTGTGATTGTGGAAAGAGCAAAAGTATAATGCTGCAAACAATGTCCAATCAGATTGCTTCACTGTCATTCATTATACTGCTTACTGCCCCATCTTCTGTCATGTTAATAATATGGCGTGCTGTATTGATTAATAAGAAACAAAATTCAAACAATTGTATTTGAAATTTTTGGCGAGGGTGCAGCAGAATTAATGGAATTAATTTGTTCATTTCGGTGGAGAAAGATGATTTGAGGTAACAAGTGCACTTGGCTTATATATATATATATATATATATATATATATATATATATATATATATATATATATATATATATATATATATATATATATATATATATATATATATAAATAAGTAATATCGTGAATGGGACAACAGGACACAATAGGAAGAAGCCAAATCGCGATGTAGCGAGGGAGCTACGGTGCGAGCGTGACTCAGGTGGTAAAGGAGCTCATCCAGTAACCAAAGGTTGGAATCCCACTGTGTGGTTGTGTGCTTGAGCAAGACACTTCACCCACTTTGCCTCCAGTGGTTGGTCGCAGATTCCGTTGGTGCTAAAATGGCAGCTTCGCTTCCATCAGCCTACCTCATGGTACAAAGTAAGTTTACCATCGCCGGTGTGTAAATGTTGGGTGCATGAATCATTTATCCATTATAAATCAACTTTGATTTAAAGAAGCGCTACACAAAATGTGATTAGTCAGCATTGTTAATATTATTGCCACTATATTGTGCTAAAAAGTTAAACACAACTGAACCATAGATAGGTTTAGATTCTTTTGCATCCGCTAGAGGGAGCCCTGTGACACCCAAGTCAAGGAATTGGTTTACTTTTTAAGCAAAAGTATTTGTTCATTGTGAGTAATTTAGGTCCTACTGGTAGGCAACATCTGAAGATGGAGGAAAGTAGTGCAGTGTGCTTGTTTCCTGTGGTCCCAAAGTCGTAAGGCAGCATAGAAATGGACGTTCCGCCTTGAACATCACTCGGTGAGATAGTCGGCCACACGGGGAGGGAGGGGCGGAGGCTCCTGCTTACGTGTGTGCCACAGTCAAAAGCCGATTACAGTTTATCTCTTCTGTGTCATTCTGCCCTCGTCCGCTTGAGGCTTTCTCGATGTTGCCGCCGAAGTTGTGAGCGAGCGTCATGGATTCTCCTTTGGCGTCCCCGGGCATGAGGATCTCCGCGGACGCCGCGCTTGCGCCGGCGCTGCAACTTTTACGCACGGCTCGGCTCCACTGAGCTCCTCCAGTGGGCAACCCCCCATCCCCCTCCTCCCCTTTACGGAGATGGCCGAGCGTTGACCGAAACGGAACAGAAGAAGTCAAAGAAGATCTCAGGATGCAGAAGAGCGTGCGTTACAACGAGGGTCACGCGCTCTTCTTGTCGGCGGTGGCGCGTAAAGAGGGCACCAAACGCGGCTACTTGAGCAAGAAGACGGCCGAGAATAGCCGCTGGCATGACAAGTTCTTCGCCCTTTACCAAAATGTCCTCTTCTACTTCGACAACGAGCAGAGCGCCCGCCCCGCCGGGATATACCTGTTGGAAGGTTGCACCTGCGAGCGCGCACCCGCACCCAAAATCTCCACGACTGGGAAGGAAGCCCTTGAGAAACAGGTGGGAAACGGTAGATGTTTAACGCATACGCTATTATCGCTAAGAATAACGTGTGTAACATGATGGGAACATGCGGAGAAAATGTCAAAGTGTGCCCCATCTGGCCGCAATCATAATCATAAAGAACATTTTGCAGCCTCCGCACTGTATGGAAAACTAGTTAACTGTCTCTTTCAATGTAAGGAAACTCCACCAACTCCACCACACTTTATTGCTGCCAAATGGCCAAACGCTGCATAATTGCATGCATGAAACAAACTCAGTAGTTTGCATTTTCAGTGTTGTGAAACTTGATCTTCATTAAAAGGCGGGTTTCTAATGGTTTGACTTTAATGGGATTCATATCATCTCACATAACGTAGTTCCAAACTACGTTATGTGAGAGCGGTTTCTAATATTTTGGTCACCTTAACCATCCAAATAACTCATAGCATCAGTGTTGTGGTTGTGGATTTGAACGGTATCATACTGAGAACTGTATTTTTTGGTTTATTTAAGGTCAACAAAATCTAGTGCTATTTTAACATGAAGCAAAAATATTTGTTTTGGCTGTCACACGGTTACAAAAATGTTAGAAAACGCTCTCGGTATGACACTGTGGTTTTAGCTATGTGTCAATGAGATGCTTATAAAATGATCTTTTTTAAGGCATATTGTTTGGCCTTGGTCATCATTAGTTTGCCTATTGCTGTGAGCGGTCGTTGTATAAAGCTCTGCATAATTATGCTTGTGTAAAGTTGCATAAAAAGGCAGCATCAGCAGCACAGTTGGAACATCTCTGCAGTCTCAGTGCCTCCTCCCTGCAGGTGATCCTTCTCCAAGGAAGGAGTCAGTTGCGCAATGCATTGACTCCCTTTTCCATGCTGCAGCAGAGCCATACTTTTGATGTGATGATGTGGAATTTGAACGCGCTTGTTATTATACTGCCCATGCCCAGGGTGAAATGTGACTCGTTGTCACTGCTTAAACCATCGTGTAGAGCCAATGCGGCAACAAGTTGTTTTGAGTTTGCACTCTGCTGAAGTCAAAATCCAACTCAAAATAGGTGTCTTGCTTTCATTTCATGTGGTTTTACAGTGTTCCCTTGCTGTATTGCATGAAATTTGCTGAAAACAAAAAATACAACACATCATAGACTGGCTAACAAATTGCATGGCGTCATGGCTTGAAAGCAGTTTAACAGATATTTGAACACAAACGGTGGAGTAACACATGTAGACCGATACAACACTCCGTCATAAATTAGTCATAAATAGTCATAAATTCTGCAGACTATGTGAAGAATGAATAATATTACACTGATCCAAGGACTTGACTGTATGCTTAAATGATGCTGTTCTGCCTTGCTCAGGTTGCTAAGAAACACCAGAAAAAAAGCACAATTTCCATTGAAATGAAGCAAAAAACGTGCCAAAAGCTGTTCACTTCTTCACATGTGTTTTTGAATAAAGTGCAGTATTATAGAGATATTTTTCAGGGTTTTTTTTTTTTTTGAGGGCGGCTGGATCAGATTAATAATACTTTATTTGGAAAAGATAGCAGAAACGCAAAGGTTGACTTACCAATGTCACATATCACCCCAACATGTCCCGTCTCTCAAAGGCACACGTGCACTGTATTTAACATACAGACATTTTTATTTTATTTTATTTTTTTACAGTGAGTAACGTTTTGAAAAAAATGCAACCCTTTTATTCCTTAAAAGTATAGTTAATATTTATTGGTATTCATTTACATATTTAGCTAATATTTATAATTGCACAGTAACAGAAGCTCAATTTAAACATTTACTTAATGTTTGAATACTGAGAATAAAAACTGTACAGTGATCCCCCCTACTTCCCGGTTAATGGGGGCTGTCAACCCCCCGTGAAGTCTGAAACCCGCGAAGTAGGGTATCAGTTCCTAGATTTCTATGTACGCCCCAATATAGCCGCAGTAACCATAAACAATACTTTTTTTTGTATTTTTGACTATTTTATTTCCTTTCTCCCATTATTTAACATTAAATTATCCTTCTTAACATTATTAATTAACATGATTGTATATTCATTAAATGACTAATATTACTTAGTTTGTTGAGAATTTGTTCTCAGGACTGGTTATCTGCACCAAGACTCCGGTGGAAGAGTACGCAAGTCATCACGTAGAACCTGACATTTATTTTGGCTCATGTATGGTGAAGTGCACTCCTTGAGACAGACAGGCATTCCTTGTACATATCAAACAACAACAATAATTTTCTACTCAAGTGTGCTTCTATGATACATCAACTCCTTATGTGGTCTGTAGGTCATTGACTTGGATTTCCAGCATCATTTGTTGGTTGTGCAAGTGATGAAATAGCTCATTGGCGAGTACTTTACAGCTTTCAAGTGTCCTGTTGGGTGATGCCTCTATGTGGTTGTGTCCAGGGAGTACCTATCGTTGGACTTTCATCAGCATTGTCCAAGACACTCAAGTGAATCTATTCATTCCTTTATGGAAAAATGAAAATAAATAAATAAATAAATAAATACTGTAAATACATAAAGTCACTGCGAAGGTGGCAGGAGTAGCGTGACATTTTTACTTATATATTTTGCTCCAAATTAGATATAAGTATTGAGAAAACAAAAACTCTGTGAAATAAATCTTCAAATCTGTGGGTTCTGATATCCGGGATTATTTGGGGCTCAAACGTAAACTGAATACTCCCATGGTCATGGTATGTATTGTGATCTGAATTTAAGATCAAACATTATAATAGATGTATATCTAAATGGCTTATAGTCACATATGATGCATTATAGGGTTTGCCAAAAAAAAGACAAAACAAAAAATTCATAGAAAATGAAACTAATAAAAAAAATGCAGTAATATCATAAACAGGGTGCACTTTCCTCATGTTCTGGAGTTAACTCACAGTATGGTTAATGACCACACACTCTGTAGAATACCTCAAACATTCATAGACATATTCATGCAATGCACCAAACAGAAATGATTTCTGCGTGAGCACATTGCAGCAAAAACATTTTTTTGGGAAACATTTTATCATTCGACGCACCAAAATCAGAGCAGCTGCATGTCACAAGTTGCAGGGGAAGGGATACTTTTTTTTTTTTTCCACAAGTGCAGAGATAAAGAAAAAATGAGTCTTCAGTCGGTACCACGCTAATTTTTCAAATGTTCATACTGTATGTCGATTTTTATTTTTCATATCATTTGTTCAAAAAGTTCTTCGCATGTCGTTTGTATATTGAGTTTTTCGTGCTGGGACTTTCGTTTCCCAATACCCCTCACTGTATACGTTTGACCTCGTGTCTACTGCGTGGAACTGTTCCATAAATCGACTTGGTTTGATTTTCCTGTTAGTTTGCTATTCATTGTTGTTACTCTTCACTGTAACGCTCTTGAAATGTCTGAGCGTCGTATACTAGTGGTCCCCAACCTTTCTATCACCATTAACGCCAATGTAATGGGAGCCCTGGGCTTGTTTTTCTGCAACAAGCCAGGCCCAGCAAGGTGCTTGGATCCATCCAAATTTACATTCACTTGACTCTGTTGTTGTGTTTTTGTTGCGGTCATTGCAGAAAACCCCGCTTCACACAGATTGGATTTCAGAACTCTCAAGCATACTTTCAAGGCCAATGTAGGCTATTCTCCTGCCTTCGCTGGGGCTTTTCCCCTTCCCAAAGACATTTTCCAAAGTTTCTTACTCATTTTGCTACTCTGTATGGGAAATTTTGCGACCAGGTACCCCTTAATCCACAGATTGGTACCGTGCCAGAGACCGGTGGTTGTGGAACCCCGTCGTATACCATCAAAGCACTTATTCTGACGCTTCACAGCTTTATATTTCAAATGAGCTTTGCGTCTAGCATCACCGCTCCACCTCCTTTCATAATGTGTTGCATTCAGCTACTTCCGTCCATCCTTTAACACTTATCAGAGGTATATCTTAAATAGGGTTACTTCATTTTAATTAGTGACATAGAGGAGCTGCGGTTGTTAAGTGTTTAGTTTTGATAGCTAGCCACCTCAGTTATGTGCATTCACACAGTAGTTCATACAACAGCTAAGGCAACAGGCAGGATGGGTCACAATTTGATGCGGATGCATCATTTCTTCATTTATTTATTCATTCATTCATGCATTCATTCATTTATTTATTTATTTATAACCAGCTTCGCCCTGGTTAAAATGGATTGGGCTGACAGCTCTGTGGTCCTGCAAATCCCAATCTATACAGTTGGGTAAATTAGTACTATCCAGCACAAATGTAGCACATTTAGTCTTAGCGGTCAATTGATTCAGTCCAGAAAGCACTGTGGGCAAAGATCATGTTCAGTTTTAAGTCGGCCTATTTGTGTTGACTTCTGGTGCTGTATGTTTGTTATTGTTTTTGCGGTTCGCATTTGTGATGCAACTGCACTGCAATGTTTTGATGTCAGAATTAAGGCAGCAGATGTCAAATGGTTTTAGAAATATTTAATTTCATTTTATTAATTGAGTAGACAAATGATAATAGACTTTGTGTTATTAAAAACACTAATGCGTCATAACCAACAATTTTCCTGCAACTCTTTTTTTTTTTTTACTTTTTTACTATTTTACTAATTTTTTTTTAATTAAAAGTCATTCTCCCACTGTTTTTTTTTCTAATCAACTTACCTCAAGGATACGCATTTCCATTAAACCTGTCCGAATAGATTAGTTGTTATGATTATCCTTGTATGTTGCACCGTGCACTGTGTTTCTGATGTTTCTCGTTTGTCTTTCTCCCTCCGGCCTGTCTCATCCTCGCACTACAGCTGTGATGCTTAATTAGGGTTATTTTCAATCTGCCCTAAGCCGCAAGCCTGTATTCTTCCACACATGTTATAAGTGCATAGCCATGCACTTAGGAGGAATAAAACAAGTCATCGCTGTTATGTTTTTCTTTTTTTTGGGGGGGGGTGCTCAGTTCTCGGTGGTCATCAACTTGAAGGGAGGTGCTCCATGTGCAGTATCTGTGTAGGCTTTTTTGCGTGTGTGCATTGAAGTGAAGCAGTCAGGTAACCTGCAGTGTATCACACCCCCACAGTGAGCCACAATACAAGCGCACAAAGCCTTCCTCGTTCTGCGCCGTACTCTCACAAAGATACGAACCCTTCAAATCATTTGGAGTGCATTCACACTGGTCTGAATGGTTTCCACAGCGACGGTGCCACTGCTATTTCAACTCCTGTGTGTTTTTTGTATGTATTTGACTCAGTATATGTAAACAAGTGCACCACATTCCTGGCAGGGCGCAATGATTATTGATCACGCAGTTGGTCACCGAAGGACATTTGATGCATTTTTTAATGTATGTGGATGACCCTGAAGCAGTTTTATTTTACATTTTCTGCCAATGCTGTCCATACACGTTTGATCAAAAAGATCCAAGCTTGCTTTTACAGAAGATGCGGTATATTTTCAAGCCAGCAATCCAACAAAGATATCATATGACATCTTTTTTTTCCCCCTCAAACAGCGACAGAATACAACAGAATAATTCATGGTTACTTTACCATGGCAAAGCCCTGACACTTTTATTTATTCATTTATTTTGCCGAGTTTCTGGGCTTTAAATGATCTTTAAGAAGATCAGCTTTGAAAATGCTGACGACAGAGGATGCCAGAATAATTCTTTCAGCATTGCATGAATTCAATGTAGGATTTGAATATATCAGTATCTCCGTGGGGGACACCCTCAACTGGTTGCCAGTCAATTGCAGGGCACACGAGACAAACAACCACTGACACACCCAATCACACTTAAGGACAATTTAGTGTGTCCTATACACCTGCCATGCATGTTTTTAACGTGTGGGAGGAATCCAGAGTGCTCGAAGAGAACCCACGCAGGCCCAGGGAGAACATGTAAACTCCACATGGGAAGGCCGGAGCCAGCTGGAATTTTACTTGGGTGCTTCAACTGTGAGGCGAACATGCTCACCGCTCAACCCCTCATCTACCGAGCCGCCTAATACATACATACATACATATGTATCCCGTATGTATATATATATATATTTTTTTTTATTATTTTTTTTTTCCCTGCAGCTTCAGTTACATTTTGCCTGAGGAAACTTTGTATAATTTACTTAACAAGCGCATGTTTTCAGTATGTATTTTGTATATGGATTATTTAAACTTTTCACGAGACGGCAGATATTCTCCATTTCTCAACTGATTTCATTCAAATCCATTTTCGCCATTGGCCTGGCCTGATGGCTTGGGGCCAACACCTGACTGTGTCGGACCACCCAGAGGTCACTAATGATGACCGGCCATCAGTAAACATTTCACGAATAAAGAAGACGATATCAAAAAGCCCCTGCTTTTTTTCATATCAGCTTTCAAGATATAGATTTAGTCATCACTGCTTTTGTCCCCTGCTGTTCATATTTGATTGTCCCCATTTCCCGCAATTATTTGCATTCTTTTCACTGAGTATACACTCTTCACTACAACTGCAGTTTAGGTAGGTGGATAGGTAGACAGATTGTCATTACACCTGCACAAGTACGAGGCACCAAAATTCACTAAACAGTGTAGCTATTAACTTAAGTGTTGTTTTAAATAGCAATGTCTATATATCACAAAATGTATATAGCCAATCACGGTTCATGCATTGCGGCTTTCAAATGTCCGATCATGTACCATTAGCGCTTACTGTCCCTATAAAGCATATGTCATATGTGAAGTTCTGGACAAAATTGCTTGGCAGTCATACAGAAAACAATTTCAATAACAGTTGTACATGCAAGCTTCAAAGACAGACACACTCGCAGTGGGTGATAGCTCTGGGGGAAATGAGTCTCAGTAGTGCGCAGTGATGTTATTGTTATTGCTCACATCTATAGTAGCCACACATGGAGGAAAGGTGGCACACCCCACAGGGTCTTTAAGCCATATATTGTCGTGTCAACTATTAAGATCCTCAAGCTTCTGTGCTGCGCTAATAAGCCCGCACAATTGCAAAACAAACATTGTAAAGCAGATTTACAGTTTATTCAGGCACATCTGTTGTTACAAAGTGAAAGGAAAATCCTCTGTGACATTTTACGGCTAGAAGGTCGGATGCCGGCAATCCCTCTCTAAGTGATGGACAAACATTGCAGGAGTATGTTCCAGATGTGGGAACATGGTTCATAAAATGTTGGATGAGTAAACACAAGGGCTTCATTACAAGATGCGTTTCAATATGCTGTGTTTACTTCATGTGCTTGCCTCCAATTGAAGGTGCAGTTACACTGCGACATACCGAAAAGCTGTTGCTGCTATTTTGCTTAGCTTATTTCATTCGCTACCAAAGAAGGTCAAACCGTTGCGATACAATGTGTAAGTATAGAAACTACGCTCAATAAATCACAAATGCAATGCTTATCGCACTCGTTTATCTTCATGTGAATGCATTGTCTTCAGCGCTCTCACTGATCAAACATCCTCAGTTGGTTTTGTTCTCTTTGTTGTTGCAGCATGTACAGTGATGTATAAGAAATGTCCACTTTGTCGGCCCTGTGGGAGCCCAGCAGGGGTGGAGCTCAAGATAGGCAGATAATGAGAATGAGAAGGGCAGATTGGGAGTGGGATCCAGAAGACTGGTGGGTGGGGATAACAACAGTAAACAGTTTATGATTCGAAACGTTTTTTTTTTTTTTTTACAAATGACTTGTATTGTTTCCTCAGCCGGTTTAACCCTTTATTGGTCGATGGGTGCTCTGGTGGAAATAAGATGACGGGAGGTGAAAATAATGCATTATATATAATGTATATGACCTATGGGAAGACATGAGGTATTTAGTCAGCTTTAGGCTACATAAATGCCTTCATTGATGCTGTGGAACTTTTTGACAACATACCCTTTTTTCTGTAATCACTGCAGTGAATACAGCAAATGTTATTGTAAAGACCTCAACATTTATAATCATGACAAAATGTGAAGCAGTGATACAGCCATAATTTGGGTGGCTCGGTGGAGGAGTGGTTACCACGTCTGCCTCACGGTTCAGGGTCCCGAGTTCAATCCCGGCTCTCTCTGGTCTTCCTGTGTGGAGTTTGCATGTTCTCCCCAAGCCCGCTTGGGTGCTCTCAGGCACTGGACAGCTGGGATAGCCCAGGGTGACCAAGCCGGTCACCCTGGTAATGATTAGCAGCTGTAGAAGTTGGATTGCTATATGGATGGACATCATTTTTCATTTTATTTAATTATATGGGCTTTCATTATTGTTATTATTATTATGTTCCTTTGGTTTGTTTATTTTACCATACTCATTTTTTTCTCAATTTTTTATGCCACTTTGTGTCCTCATTAGGGTAGCTAATTAGCTGAGGTCCTATCTGAACAAAGTTATAACTTCATCAGTGTTCAAGAATGATCCCATTTATCAGTCCCTGTATTAGATCACATAGTATTAATCAGACAATTGGTAGTCGATTTATAGGGCAAGAAAACAGTCAGCGCAGTTACAGTTACCTTGGTACTATAGAATGTGAAGGTACAGTAGCAGTGACAAGTTGACCAAAATAATACACGAATCTCACATATATTTTAGTGTCATTTGCAGTACACTTCATATTTATATGGAAAATAACACAAATATTAGATCAGTATTTCACGGAATTTGTTTATTGGTGGTCTAGAACGTAACCTCTAAGATAATGGATTATAGTATATCGGATAACAATAAAAAAAAAAAAAGACAACATACCTACTGATGACAATCACAGACGTGAGGGTTTACAGTATTCAAGCAGTATCCCACAAGAAGCAGCACTGTACTGTAAATAATCACAGCTGTGATTTCTTTATGTGGCCGAATATAAAAACAGCATCTTAACAGTTAGCCATTAATGTACAATGCTAACTAATCAAAGTGTCTTCTTTTGACAAAATAAATCTAACAAAATGCTCAATATCTTGTCATAAAACTAATGCAACTTGTTTCAATTCCACGGAGCAAGATGGAAAAGCAGTCCACCACGTTAAGTCACATCTTGCTGTTGTGTTGTTTTGGAAGCCTGTCTTTGTATTTGCTTAGTGATTTGACTTTTGACCAATCCAGGGTGTAGTCTGCCTTTCGCCTGATGTCAAATGAGACATGGTCCCAGTCGCCCTCAACAGATTTGTTTGTATTTTTGTACAACAGCTTGTCAACACAGCGAAAAGTATTTCTAATTGATGATGCTCATTTTTGACTAATTGTAATGCATCTAGCAAACAGTGAAGAACAATGTCAGTGAGAGCCTCAGGCATAGCTGGTGCCCGAAGCAATGATTTTTGTCAAATTCATTAATGCTACATAGCCTGTAGGCATTCATGGTTTCATTCCTCTGTGTAAAACCAATTCCGTGCCTTCGATATATTCATGTAGTGTGGTGTTTTAATTTTGCATTTTCAAAGTAAGGCCAAATGTAAGTAAATCAACAGTAGTGCCTTGCTTTATTTATTTATTTAAGCCTTTCACACCTGTTCATAAATATTCATAAAGATAATACTTTTAGACCACCATGGGTTCCATTTGTCCAATGAATTCATAACCACAATTGCACCTCTCATGCTTTAATCTTTAATTAGAAATATAGCTGTTTTGTTCTAAACCCGTATATGTCGTCCACTTGTTTCCGATTCATTTCGTGTGTGAGGGCGTTGCACTTCAATGACCCTGGGATAATTGTGAAGGAATATTACGATTAGCTGCTCCTCATTGTTGCTCCTCATTTCCCTCATGTTCCTTAAGAGTATCTCCTCCAGATGAGCATTTCGGTGATGGAAGTGGAGGGCTTGTTCCTACTGTTTACTTTTTTCTAGAAGCATTCCACTTCGTCTAAGTGGAAATTCTTACTGTACAGTGAAAGGCCTTGGTGATTAGGAGGAGACACTGTGAAGTGTGATCATGTGAGTAATTTGGATGGATGTGTGTGTGTGTGTGTGTGTGTGAGAGAGAGAGAGAGAGAGAGAGAGAGAGAGAGAGAGAGAGAGAGAGAGAGAGAGAGAGAGAGAGAGAGAGAGAGAGAGAGAGAGAGAATGCGCACAGGAACTGTAAAGCTGTGCGTTTCTCATATTTACATAACATGTTGCTAATACCGGTCAAAAACATTATAAATGACAGTGCAGTGCAAAATACAATATACAATATACACAATAATAACGCGTTTGTTTAATGTGCAGTCAATCAAAACACAGATTGATTATTGTCGTGATTGCTCGACCGAATCTTGTTACATCAGATGCCACTACTATTTTAGGACAGATTAATGTGAGGGACTACCAGTTGGATGCATACTTCTGCCAGCGCATTTGCTCAAATTGCTTTCAACAACGATAAGTAATGCGTGTTATTTGTCTAACTGAATGCACGGATCATGTTAATGATTCCACATAGTAATTATCAACAAACATTTAAGTTTGTAGGAAAATAAAATTTCAATCTGCATGCTTGATTTCTACAATTGTCTGCTTCAGGAAATCACAATGTCCCATCACTAGTGACTTGTATTTACAACAAGCCCACAGGCAACCTTTGAGGTCTTGGGAACCACCTGGCCCACAGACACCATACTGGTACTACATTTCGTAGCTCGGCAAGTAAAGGGATTTCATTGTGTTGCGTTACTAAGCATAT
Source organism: Hippichthys cyanospilos (assembly GCF_059441005.1). Taxonomy (NCBI): domain Eukaryota; kingdom Metazoa; phylum Chordata; class Actinopteri; order Syngnathiformes; family Syngnathidae; genus Hippichthys; species Hippichthys cyanospilos. The sequence goes on along the minus strand of NC_142369.1, from coordinate 20,136,716 downwards.
GACAGTAAAACTCGTTATTTGTTTAGATATCATTGTTTCATGACACATTAAAACGTTGAAGTGACAAAGCCACATCCGGTATTTGCTCGCATTATTGTTGTAATCTGATTCACGACCGAATGATTTATGTTTCCGCCACACTTGTTCACGTCGCCTATTTCTTCCGGAACTTGTGATATGGATCAAGAGGAGTTCAAAACACAAGCGCGGCTGATAGTGGAAGCGTAAAACCAGGGCAAAAGAGTTGGCGTTGCCATGGACACGCTCCCCTATTAGACACAATTTAGAAACATGCACATGCTAAGGCAATATTATGTAAGAGCTCTTTCTTCCTTCCATCTCGGGATCCCACGGTGCCTTTCTGTCAAAGACTGTTACAGCAAGGATTAGCGTCGATGTAATGATGTCCCAGCAGTCAGTGAATCAAAGTGACAGGTGCTTTTAAAATAATAAATAGTCAAACAGATAATAAAATGAGTAAAGCCTGGACACGAGGAAGGAGATGCTGCTGCTTTTGTCCCAATAACCCCTGTGACTCCAGCCCATCTCCATAGCCACGGATCCTGTCCGTCCTCCTGGGGGGCAAACGTCTATGCCTCCTCTGGACTCGGTGTGCTTCACTGAATCCTCACTGAGACACAAAGGGATGAAAGCATGAGGGGATGCCGAGACGGGGGCGTGGGGGGGGCTTGGAGAGGAGGTAGAGTGGGATGAGAGGTGAAGTGCAAAGAGAGAGGAAGGGAAGAGCAAAAGTCCACTCGGCACTGTAAGTCTTGTGTTTGTGTTTTTGCCCAGCTAAGAATAGCAGCTCTTGTGCTAACCCAATGCCCCAGGACGTGGCCATTTGAATAAAAGCTTCTATCACTTCACACGGTACTACTCCATGTTCTGTTCTCTAGGTGAGTGCTTGTGTTGGCGTGTGTCTGTATGCAGCACACATTTTAAAATCTATACAATATCTTTTCTGTGACAGACATATACTGTACATTAGTTCCACCGAAATGTTTTGGAATATGGCCTTACATTAACACCTCACTTGATGATCTACAACCGGGAATTAGCCTGGTGATTTGGAATTCACCCTAATACGTACAAATGGGCCATTTGGGGGCCATTTTGTCTTCTCCAAGGTACAGCTTTTGCTCCAGTGGAAAACGATTGGACGATTTCTTAATTTCTGCATTTTTTTTGCAGTTATAGTTTGCTGTTGTTGAATTTGCTTGTTTGCCTGCCTCATTCCTGTGTTTGTAGCGTTCTGCTGCTTACAATGCATAACTTCTTTTTTTTTTATTCTCAAAACAAAAACTAGTGCAGCCCAGTTATGTTGACTTACATTTCATTAGTGCAGCAAATGTTGTTTGTTGGTTACTACCTTGTGAGTACACTCTTCTAAATGCCCAAACGCCCTGTAATAATGAGCATCGTTGTTGTTTTTTTTATGGGTGTTAGTGCCTCTTGAGCTATTTTATTGATTGAACCTGAGCTACGAAAGATTGTAAAATCGGACGCAGTAAAAGGAAACAGCTTCTTAAACCTGCAATGAAGGAGTTCATTTCCAAGTGTGTTGTGTTTGACAAGTCCCTCTTTCTCTTACAATTGCACCCGCAGCACTACTTCCTCGTGGTCTTCGGTCATGATGGACAGAAGCCTCTGGAGCTGCGAACGGAGGAGGAGGTGGAGTGTGACCAATGGGTGGAGGCAATTCAGCAGGCCAGGTACGCAACGATGGCTCACAAAAGTACATTTCATGGGATCTCATGTCTGTTCCAATAAGATTCAGACTCATATAAATGTGTGTGCTTCAGATCATGGACGGCCATACTTGTGAGAACGGTTTTGAGTTTTCTATCAACATAATGAGGACATTTTGGAGAAGTGAGGACATTTAGGCCGATCCTCACATATTCAGACCTCTTTTTCAGGGTCAAGACTTGCTTTTAGAGGATAGGTTTGAATTGGGTTAGGGTTGAACTTCAGTTAAGAGTTCAGGCAGTGCTTCTCAAATAGTGGGTCTGGCCCCACGAGGGGAGGGGGAAGATGACCCCACGGAAAAGGATTTGTTTTTGTCATGTGAAATGTAATTGCTATAAAATAAGAATTTTGATCCTTTTTTTCAGGCACTTTGATGACACCTGGTTATTTTTTTTCTGTTTTAGACTAAGCTATAACTAGTATAAACACTGTAAAAAATGATGAACAGTTGTTGAAAGTTGATTTATTTTACTTTTTTCTTTTGTTAATGTTAAAAAGAATACAGGTTTAGTATACTTTATAGAGTGTGAATGGGGGGGGCTTGGCAAAATATAACTGAGAAGCACTGGGTTAGGGTCAGGCTATCATTTCTGGTTAAAGTTATTATATTATTAATATTCATTAATATTTCCTCGGTTGCTGCTCAAGCTGATATTTCGGCAACATCATAAAAGGACACCCGCTCCCTTTCAGTTATTCTGACATCATCATCGAGCGAGAGGTACTGATGCAGAAGTACATCCACCTGGTACAGATCGTAGAGACGGAGAAGGTGGCTGCCAATCAGCTGCGCACACAACTGGAGGACCAGGATACCGAGATCGAGAGGTTGAAAGCCGAGGTATGGAGCAACACACACGAGAGACACTTTGTTAGGTACACCCGTGGAGTCCATTGAGCTCTAATACAAGAACTGCATAAGCACAAGGCAACTGGCAAGGTTCAACATTAAAATATAACTTTTGCTAATCATCATCACTGATAAAAGTACACATATTGATTCAACTCTTAATTAAAAGTTAAAAAGAAGAATTACTGAAATGAAACCATTTCCATTGTGCTCATAATGCTGCCAAATTACATTTTGGCTGCAGAAGTTGAAACAAATTCAAATCAAGAAGGCATATGGAGCAGAAAGTACAGATGGCAATTTTCAAATGTAGGCTTGAACACAAAATCTTACCTGAACAGCACCACCCTGTGCACTTCTGCCTTTTTGATTAGAGTCCATCCGCCAGGCACGTGTTTATGTCTAATACACATACACTCTATGTCCCTTGTGGTTAGAATGCATTGTGTGTATCTCAGCATGTGCATTTGTGTGGAGGGATTGATTGGCGCAACCAGCGTGGGAGGGGATAAAGGCGAGCCTCACGTTCCTACAAGCAGCTGACAAGCAAATCTAACACACCGTGTCCCTCCCGTATTGCACTTGTAACACACTCACACGAGCGTGCGCACACACGAGCTTGCGCACGCTCATTCAATCACTCACTCAGGCCTTAATGACCTCTGCCATGTTGTTAATCTTGATTGATTCATTCCTCATAAACACCCGACCGCAGGTAATTATTGGTTTATAGAAAAGCCAATCCATTGCAATCAAATAAACAGTTAATGAGCGTGCGGCGGCATTTTCATGAATGGATAGTTGAACGGTAATGAGGATAGCTCTGATATCACTTCTGCTACTTGTTGATGAACAACCTTGAAATAAGTGGTTTCACATCACTGGTTGCATTGGTAAACTTTGGACTTTATGCCTCACGTTAAACACGTGGAATCGCTGAACTGAGAACCAAGCCTCTGCCGATGGTCCCAAATAGTTTTTGAATAAGACTTTCTTTGTGTGGAATGTGAGTCTCAGCTTGTCTCATTAATGAGAGAAACGCCAACATATTTGAAGGCACCTCATATTCAAACAGTGAACATACCCTAATGGACGTGCATCATCATTCAGCCTATAAATATTGATTTAACATAAAAAATATCAATTGCTTTGTAATCATACTTTTTTGACAAATTAATTGAAATAAGACAATTTTCAGATTTTGCTCTCTTTCTTCATGCTGGGTAGGAATTACTGATCTTGCATTTTTCAAAAAATAGTGAACGTATCATGGACAGTATGATGAAATAGTAGTCAGAAGAAATCAGTCTCAGTCTCTACCTCCGACACTTAGCAACAATGAAGACTCTAAATTGTCCATCGGTGTGAATATGCCAAACTTGCCCCTATGGAAAATACTGATTCGTACGTATCCGGCTACCCGGCGTAAGTCGAGGTTTTACGAAATTATCATCCAGGTTTATTGTGCGTTGAAGTGTGGATGTCCTGTGTCGGATGACTGTCAACACGCTGGTGCTTGGTGAACATGAAAGTTGCAGGCTAAGCAGCAATTGGCCCCAAGTGGACCAGCAGCTATCATCTCTATAAATCAACGCTCCACCCCCATGTATTGTACTGTGCCTCACTAATTGCTCTTATAAACAATTCGTCTGTATTGTATTGGCACCGTGATCCTTTGCATGTGAAGCCCTGCAGATCATCAAAATGCTAACGTAATACTTTCTTTTTTTTTTAAATCAGGGAACATCTGCCTGTGTAATGGGGCCACACATGAAAAAACATTATCATTTGAGAGCCAGTGTGCAGCCGGCAATTCGTCTCATTAAAAACACACTCTTGCTTGTGTGTGTCCGTGTGTGTGGTGCTCAGTGTTTATGAATAATTAAACCAGCTAGCCGCTGTAACTATCAACAGTTGGCATCATCCTCTTCGCAAGCATTTGCATGATGCTGCTGCTGCTGCAAGTGTGTCCGATTTTTCCTGGATCAAGTTTAGTTTCAAGCAAAATCGCTGCAAGGCAAAAGAATCTAATGTTACACGCAGAGGCGGGCGCTCGCCAAAAGAAGAAAAAAAAAAAGCTTTTAGCAGCTCTGCTCACATTTGGGGAAAAAAAAAAAAAGAATTACTGTATTTGCAATTACCAGGCTGTTCCTCTTTTTTTTTCTGCAAGCTTTTGGGTTTCAAACCTGGAGAGATAGGTGCTGACTTTCTTGCCCTCTGGCAGGAAGTGTCACGTTTTGAAATGCTACTACGGGTGAATGGACTTTATGTAATGTTCATAAAGGAGCTGCCACAGATGGAATAGGTCTTAACACCAGGCTTTCAAAGCTATTTACACTTGGCTGCCAGAAAAATAACATGTCCTGAGCCTGAAGACAATTTCTCATGCTTTGCTTGCGCAACAATATGAACCCCAGTAAAATGACATTTGTTGGTTCTGTTAATTTTCTAAAGAATACACAAATTAGAAAAATACATCTTTGCTGGCAACAATCGAACAATAAAATCAGATAATAGTTTTCTATTTTGATTGACAGCATTTGTTGATAGTCGCCCTTGAGTTACTGTTTTAAATGCTTATCATGTAACACTTATCCATGAACTCCAGCACATGCCGCAATGATAGAAAAAACAAACAAACAAAAAAACGCTTGTTGCAGCAGGTGTGTCGGCCATACTTCAGTTGATCAACATTCAAACATCAAGTCACAAAATACCTGTGTGCTCATTTTCCCTTCAAACTGCTAATACAAAAACACCCTACATTTGTGAATCCGATTTTCAAGTCAGCGCTTTACCAGTCATTAGCCCCACTGCGCATTTCTGCCGCGGCGGTATTATTTCCTATCATAGAAAATGTGCCGTTTCACGAATATGTGTACAGCTTTATGAAATATTCAAATATATCATGTGCGTTTTTATCCGCACGATATGATTTATGTATGCAGATCATTGCTCTGAACAAAACCAAGGAGCGCATGAGGCCTTACCACGTCAACCATGAAACAGAAGATCCGGACATCAAAAAGATCAAGAAGGTAAGTGTTTTCGACTGCGCTAAGAGTCTTCATCATCTGAGCTGTTCCAAGTTTGTTGCTCGCTTCAATTCAGGTGCAGAGCTTCATGCGGGGCTGGCTCTGTCGCAGGAAGTGGAAGATCATCGTGCAGGATTACATCTGCTCTCCTCATGCCGAGAGCATGAGGAAGCGGAACCAGATCGTCTTTAACATGGTGGAAGCAGAGACTGAGTACGTATCCATGCGTTGAAAAAGTTTTGAAGTGTGTGATTTCGTCAGGGTGCTAAATACAGCAGTTGTCTGCTTTCGTAAATAATGAAACAACTTAAAATATTGTTCATGTTTGTTGTTTGTGATAAACTGAGCTCAGTTGAGATCCCTAACACAGAACAGAACTAGTATAAACACATTTTGCTCCCAAGTTACAAAAAAAAAAAAAGAATCACCCAAACAGTGGTTTGTTCAATTATTTAGTTGGGTCACTTGTATCCAAATAGCCAAAAAGTACTTCACTATTTGTTTGTTGTTTAAGCAGCAAATCCCGATTCAACTCAAATGGGCCACTAATTGCTCTTTTCTCGATAAACACGCCACCATCCAAAATATGAAAAAATCTCATTCACTTTTTAAAAACATTTTAGCATATATCACGAGTGAATGCAGCTAACGGAGGAAGGGATGAAATATGCATATCTGCACATTAACTGTTTGTCGCGCGCACGGCAATTCAAACATTGCCTTTAGCCTAGCGCAGCTGACTCAACGCTAAGATTCGTCCTCATTCCAATCGGAAAAATCTGATTCGGCATCGGCCTTAAACGACCAATCGGCTTTTCGATTTCAGCTACCGCCGATGAGTGGTGTCCTGCCATGAACATATCGGTAATTGAGACCCTAGTTAAAAACATGGCATCCATAAATCACGTGACATGGATTCAACCAACGAAGCGGCGCTTTGCTTTGAAGAACGTCCAGGCTTTCTTTTTGCAGCGCGATACTGCAGTTTGCTGTTGTCTCCCGACATTGATGGCAGGTACGTCCACCAGCTCTACATCCTGGTCAACTGCTTCCTCAGACCACTGAGGATGGCCGCCAGCTCCAAGAAGCCCCCCATCAGCCACGATGACGTCAGCAGCATATTCCTCAACAGGTGCGGGCTGACGAATGGACAGATTTAGCTTCTATTCAAGTGGCAGACGTGCTAATTATGCAGAGTGAGTTGACAAAAGCGACGTGTACGCTGTGTTGTGTTACAGCGAGACCATCATGTTCCTACATGAGATTTTCCACCAAGGCTTGAAGGCCAGGCTCGCCAACTGGCCCACGCTGGTGCTGGGTAAGCTGTTGCTTGACACCGCGCGCACAAGCGCATGAATTTATACTCCTTCATTTTTGTGTCGCGCTGACGGCCTGTGTGAATTCCAGCCGACCTTTTTGACATCCTGCTGCCCATGCTGAACATCTATCAAGAGTTTGTGAGAAACCATCAGTACAGCCTGCAGGTCCTGGCCAACTGTAAGCAGAACAGAGACTTCGACAAGCTGCTCAAACAGTACGAGTCCAACGCCGCCTGCGAGGGGAGGATGCTCGAGACCTTCCTCACCTACCCCATGTTCCAGGTTGCTGCACACACAGCCAGCCTGTCAGTTGCGGGAATTGAACTGAAACTCAGAACAGACATAGTATTCTGGTTTAGGTATATTCGCATAGGTTCTTCATTCATCTCGTGAGGGAAATTGAGACAACCATGACTACTAAAAATGAATACATTTTCAACAAGATAATTACTTGAGATTCACCAGTAGGCTCGAACTTTTCTGTAGCGCGTTTGTCCGAATTATCGATTGGTTCTATCTTGTATAAGATTCCTCGCTACATCATCACCCTGCATGAGCTATTGGCACACACGCCGCACGAGCATGTGGAGCGCAAGAGCCTCGAGTTTGCAAAATCCAAACTGGAGGAACTGTCCAGGTAAAGACTTTGTGTTTCTCATGAGCAACCATCTTTCTTCTTAGTTTTTGACACTGATAACTGATGTGTTGTGGTCAGGGTCATGCACGACGAGGTGAGTGACACGGAGAATATTCGTAAGAATCTGGCCATCGAGAGGATGATCGTGGAGGGTTGTGACATCCTCCTGGACACCAGCCAAACCTTCGTCAGGCAGGGTGAGTCTTCTGCCCGAATGAAAAATATTAATATTTCTCAGTACATTTATGACAAAAATGATATAAAAATAACATTTTTTCAAGTGAGCAGCTAAATTGAGACAATTTGGAAAGCATGAAATGTGAGCCGGCTGGTTCATCTCTGAGCATATGGGGAACATTTTCAGTCAAAATTGTACCATATTATATGGTATAATACATAGTATAATATAGTAAATGAAAACCATGATTCTTTTGTGAAGGGATTTATTTTGGCATACTCCTCATAATGAAAAAAATCTAATCTTTAAATTACATTTTATAGGACGCTCACATATTGTACTTTTGGCCATTAATGGGAAATATATATTTGGGGAATTACTGTATTTATGACCATTTGTATTTCAAAACACTGTGGTGACTAGAGAATTTGGTTTTTGAAGCAAGAGACTTGCTTCTGTGTCTGGGTCCAATTTACATGACTAAATAGTCAGTTGACTACTTTGCTTTTTCCGGTTCTGAATGTGACCATGGGCTTGGGTCACTGTTGGACCTAAGTCATGTGGGATACAGGGCTGTTTGGAAACCCAAATATTCCGAATTGATTGGCCTCATCTTTATTAGAAAGCTGTTCTATCGCAGTTTATCAAATGACAATTGAAACAATATGTCCTTCACTGATTATTGAGTGTTTAATAATTGAGTCAAAGAATTTTAAAGTGGTCCTTGCCTCCTTCCTTTTTCTGTTTGCGGCCCCCAAAAGAAAACGCTTGGACACTCCTGGTGTAATTAATTGATTTTGATGTGATCGTCACCCCTGTCAAAATGGCTGCCACACTTGGGAGCTCTCTTGTCATAGACTTAGAGTAGATTAGAAGGGGCAAAACCTTGTAGTCTACTCTAAGTCAAGCAGAACCACATGACCAGTTTCTGTCTTGTTGATGTCGCCGCAGTGCCGCAGACTTTAAAAGATACTGCATCAAAGGCGTATTTAAAACGGACTGGACATGATTTTCAGGCTGTTGAATCCAGTCTCCATGGGTTCTGGGCCCATTTGTATTTGTGTTATATCATACAATCAAAATAACAATGGGTGTGCAACTTCATTTGCTTAATTTCCAAGTGTACTTTCATCCCAAGCATCTTGAAACAATTCTGCTCTCTTTAGGCTCCCTGATCCAGTTGCCGTCGGTGGAGCGAGGCAAGCTGAGCAAAGTGCGACTGGGCTCGCTCTCCTTGAAGAAGGAAGGGGAGAGGCAGTGCTTCCTGTTCACAAAACACTTCCTGGTGTGCACCCGTAGCTCTGGTGGGAAGTTGCACCTCCTCAAGGTGAGGCCAGAACTGCTTTCTTGAAGTTTTTTTTTTTTTTTTCAACTTCACCGCCAACGTTTGACCGCAGTTTTTGCTTGCAGCAAGGCGGCGTCTTATCCCTCATCGACTGCACTCTCATTGAGGAGCCAGACACTGGGGAGGATGAGTGTAAGTCTACCGCACTTTAACGCCAGCATTTATGTCCTCGCACTGCTAGCGGAGGTTAATTGGCTGTCAGCTGATAAGAGAACGCTAATGAGTTCTCTCGAAATATCAGCAGCTCTCTTTTAAAGGCCAGGTTCAGACCTTTGGACATTAACGCTCCATTTATTTAATGTATTGTGAGAATTTGGAAACGCACTTCACCTAGAACACACATACTTATTTTGAATCAAATTTTAGTCTACGCACACTTGACAAAGATAAACCAGTTGGGGGAAAATTCCAGTTCACACTTTTCTGCATCAACAGCCCTATCTAAGGAATGAGGTGAGATGGACAAGATGGATTGCAATACAGAAAATAAACACATAATGATCACAATTTAATGTATGATTTCTTTCACAGAGATTCATTTGATCAATGAATTAGATTTTAATTCATCTCTCTATATTATATCATTTTCACTGTTGTGTACTACCTTTTCCGGTGTGCATGCATTGCCCTAACAGTGGCAACAGGGTGACTGGAAGAGTTGATGGTGATGTCAAAAAGTTGACAGTCAGGAATGTAAAACCTAATCCAAACCCCAACTGAGAAACTATCGGAAGGTAGAAAGAAAATGTGCCAAAAATCGTCCTGATTATTATAACTCAGCAGCAACAGTTCATGTATGGATAGAATAGAATAGAGAAAGTTTTTATGTACACATCCCTGGGCCACTTTCTTCATTCTTCAGCTAAAGCTGGCGGTCAGGTGTTTGGTCAGCTGGATTTCAAGCTGGTGGTGGAGCCGGCCGATTCCACTTCATTCACCGTGGTGTTGCTAGCACCTTCGCGACAGGAGAAGGCTGCGTGGACTAGTGATATTAGCCAGGTGACACACACACGCACGCATACACACACACATTCAGCGAATAACAAGAACCTCCAAACAGCGATGTCCCCTTTGGGCTTTGTCAAGGCTTAGTGATATGTAAACACAGACGTGGGTGCAGCTCCCTTGAGGTGAGTTAAGCTCAGCACCTTCACAAACATGCACAAACTCTATGCAGGGGTGTCAAGTCAATCCCGGAAGACAAAAAAAGTGGTTTGTTCACGTTTTCAGCCTCTTTTTCCGTGTGTCTCTTCAGTGTATAGATAACATCCGCTGCAATGGCCTGATGACCAGCGTCTTTGAGGAGAACTCCAAAGTCACCGTGCCTCACATGATCAAGTAAGTGTGTGAGGAGGCGGCCATCTCTTCATGTGCATGCTGCAAAACATCAAGCACATGTACAGTAGGTGATGATGTTTTAAACATGCTGATTCTGACAAACACGAACAAGCAAATTATTATATATATTTTTTGATATGCTTCCTCTGATTTGTTATTCATTCTTTCTTTGCTATCCAGTGGAACCTCCAAGTTGGAACAAGTCTGTCCCAAGACAATTTGTATGGATTTTGCAACAATTTTCCCCAAATGAAAGAATCAGAATTAATCGTTTGTCATCATAAAATTGTGTCCAGAAGGACAGATGATGCTTTACGTTTTAAGGATGAAAAAAACAATAAGAGCAGTTACTGGTAAAATAATATGCTTTAACACTAACTTTGTGTTGCCACTTGTAAAAAAAACAAAAAACAAAGTTACAGTGTGCTTAATGTTGCAAAGAACCTAATCATATTTCAATTCAATCTCATTAGTTGTCATATATATGTTGAAATAGGCTCAATATTGTTAAGACAAAAAGAAAATGCTCATATCATCATCTGAATGCTTTCCATTTTTATTCAAGTGTAAAAACAACTCATTAGGATTTATTTGAATTTCACTGGAGCTAATGTCATACTAGTATAAAAATACTTTACGACAATATATTGCATTTTCATGTTTTGAATTGTCATGCATGAGACATTTAAATATTCATTTACATTTTATAATGAATGGTCTAATACATTACTAATGTTTGTCTACAAATATTTCTTTGTTTTTATTTTAATATAATCCCACAAATGTAAAAGTATATGAACTAGTCTATTAAGAAAAAAAATGTATTTTACTCTGACTGTTGTTGACCAGGACAAGTATACAAAAATAAGTCAACTACTCCCACCGTTGATAATCGTTCTAATGAAATAGTCTCAGCGCAGTGCTGTTTTTAATTGTCACGCACATGTAAAAAAAAAAAAAAAAAATACTGTAAAACCGAAAATGAACAAAAAAAAAAACTTTATCAGTTAATGCTCAAAATATCCTGAAGGTAGCGCAAAATTCAAAGTTGCGTGTCACAAGTGTTGCTCCAAAACTAATTCACTTGTTAACTTTAGAGGTTTCATTGCATACGATTTGAATCGAATCTTCAGCTCTTCTCATACTTTGCGGCAGCAGTCACCCATGCTTGTAATGTTGTGTATGTGTGTGTGTGTGTGTATGTACGTGTGTACCTCATCAGATCTGATGTGCGTCTCCATAAAGATGATGTTGACATTTGCTTCAGCAAGACGCTCAACTCCTGCAAGGTCCCGCAGATCCGCTACGCCAGCGTGGAGCGTCTGCTGGAGAGGCTGACCGACCTGCGCTTCCTCTCCATCGACTTCCTCAACACCTTCCTGCACACGTACAGGATCTTCACCGCCGCCAGCGTGGTCATGGACAAGCTGGCCGACATCTACAAGAAGCCCTTCTCTTCTATTCCCATCAGGTCACCCGCTTTACACACGCAAAAGCACATACGCCCCTGCCGCTCCGTCGAGTAGCTAGCTCCGTTTGTTCAATTAAATAAATAAAAACATCATCAAAGCGGAATTTCTATCTCGACGCTTCACGGGAATCTTTTTTCGTTACAAACTGCCGTTGTTGCCGTAACATCCGCCGACTACGACAAACCGGGAGAGAAGCATCCATGAAAGATGACCAATGTATGGGACTTAATCAGGAAAATAGAGTGCAATGCGGCACATATAACAGCCAAAACAGAAATGACCCTATATATCCTTCTATCACTACCAGTTCAGTCATCGTTGTTAAAACTTCAAATCTTGGCTTTAGATAACGTGAAGATATCTTGAGATGGGGTTGGCAATATTGGTGTTTAACGAACTTACATTTGAATTAGTATGCGCTACCCCTGTAGCACGGTTGTATCTTGTAATTTAAAGTAATAAAATGTCAAGTTCTTCTAACATTAGCAACATAATTAAATAGTTTAAACCTCGGGCAGTATTTTGACCATTTTGGGGTCATTTTCTTCCACATCATTCTCACAGTATTTTGGCTGCGGGATGGCACATTCCTGGTATTGTTTTAACTAAATGGTCGCGCCATGTTGAACATTCACATGTTGTCTTTGAGAAATTTCGGCTCCCTAGTGTTCTTTTTCCAAAATATTGCACAAGGGTAAAAATCGACTTTAATTAACTATTTCGGCTCATTTATGTTCATGGCCGGTTCACCCATGTCTTTTGACATTAAAACTATTATTATTTGGGGCAGTGGTCCCCAACCTTTTCCTCACCCCGGACCGGTCATCGCCTGAGATTTATATCTCAGGCGATGACCGGGGGGGTGGGGGTGGGGGAGGGGGGGGGGGGGGGGCTGCTCTAAAAACCACATCACAAACGTATGAACTGTTATGCTACGTGCACACCGAACGCCGAATCATTCGCCGAATCGCTACGCTCATTCGCGGGGCTTTCTGCGAAAAAAGAAAATCTTTGCTGATTTTTAAATTGCCTAACACCAGCTAATTTATTTAAAAAAAAAACAACAACAAAAAAATTAAGTAATCGTTCCATCACAAAACACTGTCGCGTACAAAATGCTACCATCAGTTCTGGCGGATTCTGGCTGCATCATATTTGCCTTGTTTATATTTTCTCTTCACGGATTTTCAATTGGAAGAGTCTTCACATGTGCAAATCCTGCTTGCTGGAAAAGACCTGCAACGCTCACAAAGTGCGTGCAGTCAAATCCGTGCCGCTTCATTTAGAAAGGACTGTACAATGTGTAATCATATTATTGCAAGTACTTGTATAATTTGGAAGTGCATATGACATTTTGCTGGCATTAGAAGGATTTTTGAAAGGATTGTTTCAACGGTTGCAATAAAGGTTAGTTATACTTGTTGCACTGTTGCAAAACAAGGAACAGTGACACCAATTATCCATAACTACTGTGTGTACCCCTAAATTCCATAATTGAATCCTTTTTCGTGAATATGTCTTGTACTCTGAAAAATCAATAGCTTTATTCATGGGGATTTAGACTACTGTTTCTGTAATATGTCACAATCATATCAAAATATTCAATTGGCCCGAAGCTGACATGAGGAGAAGTAGTTGATCAGTTGTGACTCCCCAACCACTTTTTTTTCAAGACAAAATAAATCATCGCACCTGGAATGGCGACCAATCCGTGGCGTACTGCACCTGTCGCACCTGCCGCTTGGGTCAGCTCCACAGGAGACTGTGACTTGGAAGTGTGCATGAGAGCGTTTCAGTTATGGGTTTAGGAGTGTCTTCGTTGTGAATGAGAGACTTTATATTGTGAAATGAGAAATTGTATTTCAAAGGTGTGTATGGGAGTGTTTCAGTAGTATATGAGACTTTTTTTAGTTGTGTATGTCATTGAAAAAAAAATCAGTAGTGGTCTTCAGTGTTTCAGCCAAGTGTATGAAATTGATCTATTATTGTGTTACAGTGCCTCTATTCTATAGTGTGTAGCCATCATTTTTAGTCACATGTATGAGTTTTTCAGCACTCTATGTGTTTGAATAGTAGTACGAGAGTATTTTAACTCTTTCAGTGCCAAGCGTTACTAGAAAAGGAAACATCTAGAGCAGGGGTCACCAACTCCGGTCCTCGAGGGCACCTATCCAGCATTTTTTCAGTGTAACCCTCCTCCACTGCACCTGATGCAAATTATCATGATCATTTTGGTGCTCCTGCAGAGCTTCTTGATGAGCACATCCTATGAATCAGGTGCAGTGGAGGAGGGTTACACTGAAAAAATGCTGGATAGGTGCCCTCGAGGACCGGAGTTGGTGACCCCTGATCTAGAGGGCCAGTGTAGTTGGCATTTTCACTCACCTTTCAAGGCCAACAGAATGCCAACAGTGTGCTGTGGCTATGTAAATATGGGTGCTGCCCTATGAAAGATTGACCTCCATTCTTCAATTAGACTTGCATGTAGGTAATATCTGGGTCGTATGTGTGGAAACACTGACATCCAATGGTCACAGTTATGACTGCAGTGCTCAGTTGGCTTATATTAGGTAAGCATTAGTCAAGTGTGCCAGCTCCTCTCCATAAAAAAAAAAAAATGGCCAGAATTGTATTATTTGTCCTTGTTATTACTAATTTAAAAGACCTGAATTCTCGCCCGTGGCACTGAATTAGTTATTAGCCTGTATGTGAGCTTTTCAGAAATGTGTGTGAGAGTTTCAGTTGTGTGCATGAGTGTTTACATACTGTATGCGAGATCATTTTAGTAATGCGTTAATGTTTCAGAAGTTAGACGATGGCTGTTCCAGTAACATGTTTTTCAGTAGTGTGTGTCAGCCAGTTTGTCATGCACACAGTCAAAAAAAAGAAAAAATCTGTGTGAGAGTGCTTCAGTAGGATGTATGAGATGCATTCAGTCATAAGCATGAGAGTGATTAAGTGATGTGTGTGACCATTTTAATAATGTGTGTGGATGACAGTGTTTCTTTAGTGTTATTGCAAGTGTTCCTGTGCATATGGGACAGTTTTAGTTGCAAAAGGCAAGTAGAAAAGAAATTTGCTTTGTTAGCATTTCCGTAGTTTCCTAACACTTATTTCAGTGGTGTGTGTGTGAGAGACATTTTCAGCACTATGTTTAATTTCTGTGTATGAATTTTAGCTATGCACAAGATGATATGATAAGGATGCCTGTCATGGGTGTTTGTGTGAATATGTCAGTAATGTGTGATATTGTTTAAATCATGTAGACAAGCAATAAAAATGTCAGTAGTATGTGTATGTGCATTTCAGGAGTGAGAGAGGTAAGGATCCACATGCTGTTCATGCGCTTTCATCTCTTCCCTCTGAACAAGTGGACTCATCTGACCACAGTTTTTCTGTGCTTCCATGTGTTGTGCAATGTCACCCTTCACCTGAAATACAACAAGAGTGCTTGTTTTTCCACCCCACCCCTCCATTCAACTGACGTTTCCTTGTCCTCGCCGGCCGTGGGTCCACTGTGCTGCGTCCAAACTGCAGAGCACAGTACCACTCATTTGACCGTCTGTCCATCTCATCCATCTGTCCCGACTACAGTCTGAAGATCAAGAAGATAGCCATGGATCAGTCCAAGTAACCAGCACCTCTTCTTTGTCTTTTGTCCCTTCCGTACATTCTCCAATTATCCTCCTCTTCTAATCTTGTACACCTGATGCATGGAAATCTAATGTAGTTTTTTGGCTGACTGGACACGTGTTGTGGATTTATGTTCAGCGCGGCATGTCCTGTTCTCACTTGGAGAACATCCTTGCATCCATAGTGATTCACGTCTGTCTCCCCTGCTGCCTGCAATAACCTTTTTCTTCTTTCATTTCCCCGCTTTCAATCTTACCATGCAATTCCTGCTTGTATTTTTAAATGACTGTGTTTATCACTGATTGCGGCTGAACGCACTGCAATTGTTTTGGGTTAAGATTGAATTTTTTGAAAGATAGTCCAGTTCAAAAAAGATAGTGCTGGTTCAGGTTGTTTTGAAGATGTGAAATAAATGAATGAAAACAACAAGAGGCTGTTGTTAGGAAAAGGAAAGGTGCTTGTTGAAAACCAAAGCCAAAACTCATCTGAAACACAGACATTTAACAGACTGCTGTCAGGACAAAAGTATGTTTATACAACTATGAAAAACCTATTGAATAGAATTAAAATCTAAAAATGTTTTTGGTAGTTAATCCCCCGATAAATGAAAGCTGCTCACATGGCAAACCACTCCACATTAGTCCCTATTCTGGAGACGCAATGACCAGGTATCCCATTACTTTTGACCATGTTGTTTTACTTAACGAAAATTTGATTACACGTGCTTCATCGACTAATGCAGTGGTCACCTGTTGGTAATAGTTTGTCGCCTCACCCAGTTAAATCGACGGTCTAAATAGGCAGTAAGCATACACACATGCGCATTGACTGCATACTAGCTCATTAGTATGCAGCAGCTCCTATTTCGAGAGAAAATGTAATCAATGAATTTCACTGAGCAACACTTTCATTACATTACATTGAAAGCAACCGGCACTGCTGGGAAGCCGTTGTTCGCACTTTGTTTCACAGTCATGGTTCTATGAACTGAAGTGCAAGGTGCACGCAGTCTTGCTCAGCACATTCATTGAACAGACTGAAAGCCGTAGAAAAAGCTGTTCAATTGTATCTTTTTCAGACGTTTAATTAATGTTATTTTTTAGCTGAATGATAGAGTTTTTTTTTGTTTTTTTTGAGTAGGAGCGGGAGTGGGCGATGGTCCGGCGATAACAACTTTAAAAAAAAAAATGACAGACCGATGATGACGGAAGGGGGGACAGAGCTCCGGCAACTGACAGACCAGCAAAATATGAAAAATGCCCCTCTCTGTCCATGTTCTTATTTTAAATATGCAAAGAGCTATGTTTATGTTCAAGTGACATTAATGTTCAACTGACAATTAATGTTGAAGCAAATAAATTCAACACCACATTAAAGCCATTTTTTAAGAAGTGCTCACTACAGTATTTGCCAAGGTGCTGCTTTTATTTTAAAGTAAGTTGAGTCTCCTTTTTCAAAGCATAGAATTGTATCTCTAAAAACTCCTGTTACGTTACAAGTATCTAAAGGCACCACTGAATTTAGATGCTGCATGTTCAGAGTAATGGTCCTCAAATTCAAAGCAGCTACATTGTGACTCAGTCACCTTTGTGAATTTGCCTGAGTTTCAGTGTTTTTGTAACATAGGAGTCTATGTTCCCCTCTGCAGATCCTTGGAGCTGTTCTTTGCCACGAACCAGAACAACAGAGGTGGCGAGCACATGAATGACAAATCTCCTCGTCTCTGTCGCAAGTTCTCCTCGCCACCTCCTCTCTCCATCTCTTCCCGCACTTCCTCACCTGTGCCCGCCCGCAAGCTCTCCCTGCACTCGCCCGTCAGTTGCAGAGTAAGCGGCCTGGACCTCAGCAGTCCTCTCTCCGGCCTGAACCATAACACGTCCCAGTCAGCCGCCGGCAGCCCCACGTCGGCCCACAGCCCCCAAACCCCGACGCCAACCGCGTCCTCTCCGCCTTCGACCACCTTTCCAACACACGATCAAGTGCCTCCCATTCCCTCGTCTCCCGAGCAGAGTCCAAGCCAGAGCACGGAGGGGGAGGATGTGCCCAAGATTGACCCATTCTGTGGCAAGCTGAGACGGAGCATACGCAGAGGTCGGAATGATATACACACACACATATATGTATATATATATGAATTACAGAATAACTGTTTTTAAAAAGATACTGGTTCAGTAGAGTGTATTTTTGTCATCAATGCTGTTGTCTCTTTTAGCTGTATTGGAGTCAGTGTCACTGGAAAAAATAATTCCTGAGTCTCCGCAAGGGAGCGAAGCGGGAGACATGTCTCCATGCCGCTCGCCGTCCACACCACGACACCTCCGCTTCAGGCCACCAGGAGGTAAAATTTTGCAAGCGCCTTACATGCACACCCACACACATACCGGTGTGTGTGTGTATATAGATATATATATATATATATATATATATATATATATATATATATATATATATATATATATATATATATATAAAATGTATTTATTGATTTATTTTAATTATTTAACATAATGATCTGCTGTCAGACACTTCCTCATTGACCTAGCAACAGTAAAATAAAGGGAGCACCCCCCCCCCCCCCACACACACACACACACACCCCACTCAAAGCACTGCACTTCTGCAAACTTTACAATTGTTTTTAATAGGGCATTGTTTTGTTAATTCTTTTAGTATAAAAAAGGCCCAATTCTGTTTACATGAATAGGTATTAGTTATAGATATGCACTGCTGCCGCCTTCGTGAAATTTCACCCTTTGAAATGTAATCAGATGAACAAAGAACAGTTATTGTTGAAAGTTGAAATCAACTCCAAATTCCCCTAAATTGAACTAACTAAAACGTAGATCCTGTGCAACCATTCACACTTACTGTAAGTGTTGTTATCATAATGTTTCTTTGCCTGTGTCATAATTTTAATGGTGATCTTGTGTTCATACAGTCCAGTCGGGAGAAAACTCACGCTGCGCAGTTTCTCCTGCCTCAGCTTTCGCTATTGCCACGGCAGCAGCGGGGCATGGCACGCCACCAGGTACACACATACACTTACACCCCAGCAGCAGATGGCTGATAAAGGGTGCTACGGCGCTGCTGCTCCAAACCCCGCCATGATGTGTGAAAAAACATAGTATAAAAATAGTTGATTGGGAAGTGCTTTACGCAGTCAGCACTTCTACATTAGATGCTCAATCACATGTTAACTCCGGGTTTGCTCTCTCTGCCGAACTAAAAAGTTACCATGAATGACGTATAAAGTGTGTCCAAGAGTACGGGGAAAGGTTACTGAATCCTCCTTGGTCACGCCTTTCTTTCTCTGAGGGTTTTCCTCCTCAGGCATTGTGATTTCTTAAACGAGCAGCACACTCTTACTTTAAAATATAGGTATCAATCTCCATCTCCAAGGGGCAGTGTCTTGAATGTTTTCATTGCTTCTCTCTCAAACACACTTGATTCAAACGATTAGAGTCACTTCCAAGCACCTGCAGAGTTTGCTGATGAGCTAATCGTTTGAAGCAGGTATGTTGGAGAACCAATTGAAGAACCATTGAAAAAATATACAATACCGGCCCTGGAGGACTGGAGTTTGACGCCTGTGCTCTAAAAGGACACTCTGGCCATTGCGGTTGCTTGCCGTGTTAGATGACAATTGAATTTGACAAACCAAGGCCTGAAACATCTTCTGCCTTGAGTTGTCTGGCAGATGTGTTCATCATGCTGTCTCCTTGCAGTTTGGAGGAGTGGCCAGAATTTGTTGGACGCCGACACACACACAAAAAAAATAAAAACCTTAAATCACTTCTGAGTTTTTAATTGAGTGAGAGGTCAAAAGCAAATAGAATTTTTACATACAGATACCGATACACCCCGATGTTCAACCCATGTAAGTGTCCCTTAGTGTCCCCTCTCGTAACTAAGGACATTTTTTTGCCTTACAGTGTTCAACAATTCCGAAAGAACTTGCGATAAGGAGTTCATCATCCGACGGGCTGCAACCAACAGAGTTCTCAATGTGCTGCGACATTGGGTCTCCAAGCATTCACAGGTGCTTGTTTATGTAAGACACGTGCACGCAAATAAACATGCTTAATGGCCTACCTATGGGAAGGTGAGATGGAGTCGAAGAAAGAGGGAAAAGCGTTCGGGAAGTGGTGACCGATAATAAGGGAGATGATATAAAAAAAAAAAAAATCATGAGAGGCTTCAACACACTCAGTAAATGAAAAGAAATGCCAAATAGTGCATAAGAAAATAAATATCAAAATCCTAAAATAATGGCCAATGTCAATATTTTAGAAAACACAAAAAAACGTTGAAACAAATACTAACCCTAACCCTAACCCTATTATCCAATAATTATCAATAATTTCACTTTAGGGGTAGAAGTCGATGATTCATTGAACTGTCGTCATAGTGGAAAAACATTCCCACCATGTCTCGTAATTAGGATTTGACATCCAATAATTATGACATATATAACTCGTATATATTATGACTTCTAATCATGGAGATGTTATTTTTATTTTTCAATTATGATGTTACTCATAAGCCCTTATTCACGGAACTTGTCCCGCTCTCACCTGCAAATCCATATTTTTTTCTTTTTAATTTTTTTTCAATTAATGAAATCGTTACTAGTTTTCCAGGAAATGTAATAATGGGAAAAGATAACCGTAACCAACCTGCACCATGTGTGAAATATATTTGGCACTTCATGGGAATCTAAACATGAGCTTTATGAAGGTATTGTGTACATGATAAAATATCAGGAAAGAATATGAAATCTCCCATTTCCGAACTGTTTATGTATTTGATTATTTATTTGATCATTTTACTTGTGAAAACAGGAATCCAAGAATGAAAAGAAATGAAAAGAAAAAAGGAATGCAAAATATATTTTGAAACAAATCCCCCCCGAAAAATGCATCCATCCTAAAGCCAAGTCAAAATGCTGCATTAGAATGAAATTCCTTATAAATCAATATAAAAAGACATACAAAATGAATATGTAGAGAAAAGTAGTGAGTCACTTCTGGTTGTTTTGCGGTTAAAATCACATCCCCTGTGATCAATTAATTTTTGCTATCACAAATATTACAGATGCGTAACTCCTCTTGTTGTGTTTGCTCAACGAGGATTTCGAAATGAACGGCGAACTGAAGATGTCAGTCATCTGCCTCCTGGAGGAAGTCCTCCGAGACCCGGACCTCCTGCCTCAGGAGAGGAAAGCCACTGCCAACATACTCAGGTGCGCTCGCACAAGTACGCACACGCATTTTGCCTGTTGCCATTTTAACAGCATGTGAATGTAAACTACTCTGCGTGATGTATTGCCTTCTGTCATGCGTGCTAACATTAATACCCCGCTGACAGCGTCAATCAAATGCGCGGCAGTAAATGTCAATAAAGTTTTTCTTTTCTAATAATTACTCCTTGTTTGTTCCACTTAGTGCCCTCTCTCAAGACGAGCAGGACGACGCCCAGCTGAGGATAGAAGACATTTTACAGATGGTGACGAAACATGGACACAGTAGCACACCCACACACGCACACACACACAAAACATACACACTCTTTGCTCAGCTTATTAGATACCCTGAAGATTTGCTCACTTGCTGGAGTGGGTTAAAGGTGATGGCAAACTTTCACTTACTCCATCACCATGGGAACTAAGCAACTCTTCATTTTATGTCGAAAATGCGTGTTTTATGAGGACTCTATCTTTTATGAAAAGGGCCTTCCCGATGCGCTTAAACATCGACACCCATTCGGGCACTTGGACACATTTAATTTCCTTGTTTACTCTCTTGCACAGCTCCCAGAACAACGGGACATTCATTTGTTGGCCTCAAGTAATAGCCCAGAAGTCCGCTTCCATAAACTCTGCTGGCACATATTACCACGTCCTCCAGACAATGACCATTAAAAACTATTCTTCATCACCAACTGTGTTATTAGATGCAGTACAGTGAGTCCCTGCATCATTTTGGCTCGGCTTTCTGTTTTTTGGTTCGTTATCAGCCACAGATTCTTGCTGCTTTTGTGGGCATCCCGTGTCCTGGTCTTTTCAGTGATATCTCACTCTCATGTGTTTGTGTGGGATGTAAATAACGTTGCTTTCTTGCTGAGAAAATGTGGACACAAATAGGCTGGGTCTCACGAGGATACTGTGTACTTTCTAAAAATATTCATTGACTGCATTTAAATTGCATGTGTAGAATTCAATCGTTTTTGCTACGTTTTGCTTCAGTTCAGTCAACATTATGCTGCTCTTTCTTCTGTGTTTGGCTTGCCACGTGAGTGCAGTATAACGCACATACAGAAATATGTCAAAACTACTGATTAAGCTGCAGTAATGTTAATCGCTTTTTGCAGAAGATAAAGAATTTATGCTTGGGGATCGTTATATCTGTGTACGTGTCTTCCTTTACCATTTTTGTTCAAACATCTCTTGCTGCTTTTTGTCAAGTATTAAGCTGACTGAATTTTCCTGGGCCAAAACTATATGGTTGTTTGAATACACAACATGTTTTATGTTTAGTTTGACAGGAAACTTCAACTGAGAGTGGCGATACACATCTTCGTGCAATTTAAAAATATTCAATATCTGCCATAAATACTGTTTTTGTGTCGTGATTTTACAGCATACAGCACATCTCAAATATGTGCTTGCAAGTCAAGGCAAACAAACAAACGAAAAAAGTTCATATCTTGGAAACCTCAAGTTGGTTCACTCATCTCTGAAGGCATCACTTTCTCCACTTTTTTTTTTCAGTCCTGCAATGCACCCCTACTGCTTCAAGTACTGTTCATGCAAACTGACTTGCGTGTTACTATGTGTAAATTTAGGCGGACTGTCCCAAGGCGGAGTGTTTCGAGTCGCTCTCTGCAATGGAGCTGGCCGAGCAGATCACGTTGCTGGATCATATCGTCTTCAGGAGCATCCCTTACGAGTTAGTCATCTCACCCTCGCACCGTTACTGCGGAATCTGGTCTAGGAAAATTGCAGACAAGCATAAAAGAAGCCCGCATTTCACTCTAACAATTTTCAGGGTTTCTTTTCTTATTTGCGCACATTCAAAATAAAAATACATCAAAGTAAGTTCATGTTAAAGGCTATATTGGTGTCTTCCAATCTACAGAATATTTTTCACAAAAGACGATCATTAAAATACTGTTTTGGTGATTGGTTTTTTTTCATCCTCCCTCCCTTAGAGAGTTTCTGGGGCAAGGCTGGATGAAGTTTGACAAGACAGAGAGGACCCCATACATCATGAAAACAAGTCAACACTTCAACGATGTGAGTGTCCCGGTAACTGTGGCCAAAACATTCATGCAAGTCATCATCCCTTGGGAGGCCAAACCTTTGTGGCATTCATGAACTGCAAAAACTGGGCAGACAAATATAAATAGAAGTGAAAAAAAGTCTATGAAGAAAACTTGACTTCAGTGATTCTTTTTTTTTTTTCTTTCTAACGCTGAGCCCCTACAAAAATACATTCATTGTTTTGGGTGTGTTCCCAGATGAGTAACCTGGTGGCGTCACAGATCATGACCCACACGGACGTGGGCTCTCGGGCCAGCTCAATCGAAAAATGGGTGGCCGTGGCCGACATTTGCCGCTGCCTCAACAACTACAACGGCGTCCTTGAGATCACGTCCGCGCTCAACCGCAGCGCCATCTATCGCCTCAAGAAGACCTGGGCCAAAATCAGCAAGCAGGTACTCATCACACCAGCGCTGGTGACAAACAAGCCCAGAGGTTAATGAATAAATAATCACCTTTGCAGAGTGACTTTTGGAATTTGGTTATTTTGTCTGCAGATGTCTCGCCTGAGGGTAGAACGGATGAGATTATAATTACGGCGAAATCGTATTCATGTTACAACCTAGAATTGGCGCTTGACATTAACACTTGCCCGCCAGCTCATTTTTTGGGGTGTCACTGTTTGTAAATGTACTTGTCAATTTTTTCGTCAAACTATGTGTACATGTGTCGTGACTGACTTCATGTTCCGTTGTTGCACAGACTAAAGCGCTGATGGATAAGCTGCAAAAAACAGTGTCCTCGGAAGGAAGGTTTAAAAATCTGCGAGAGACCCTGAAAAAGTGAGTTGTCTTTTGAAATATTGAATCTTCAATCATGGCGCGCCTTGTACTGTTGCCCTGACCACTTTGCCTTTGCGGTTTCAGCTGCAACCCTCCATGTGTGCCCTACTTGGGAATGTACCTGACAGACTTGGCCTTCATCGAAGAGGGAACGCCCAACTTCACAGAGGAGGGACTTGTCAACTTTTCCAAAATGAGAATGGTACAGTATATGAATGCAAGTGCAAAATAGGCGATTCAAACTTTTGCTCATCAAGTCGCATGATCCTGCTTGAACATTTCGTCATAGATTTCCCACATTATCAGAGAGATTCGACAGTTCCAGCAAACCCCTTACAGGATAGAGCATCAGGTTAAGGTACAATATTCTGATTTCAATAAAATTATAAAATGATCAATTAAATTGTACTTTCAAGTTATATGTATGTATGTATGTATATATATATATATATATATATATATATATATATATATATATATATATATATATATATATATATATATATATAATGTATTTATTGATTTATTTTAATTATTTAACATAATGATCTGCTGTCAGACACTTCCTCATTGACCTAGCAACAGTAAAATAAAGGGAGTACCCACACACACACACACACCCCTCCCACTCAAAGTTCTGCACTTCTGCAAACTCTACAATTGTTTTTAATAGGGCATTGTTTTGTTAATGCTTTTAGTATAAAAAGGCCCAATACTGTTTATATATATATATATATATATATATATATATATATATATATATATATATATATATATATATATATATATATATATATATATAAATATATACTAATATATATATATATATATATATATATATATATATATATATATACACACACACACACACACACACACACACACACACACACACACACAAAACTCCTCTACAACAAAACCTGCATGTACAAAAATACTGTGAAAAAAAATCCATACATTGATGCCTTTCCCTCTTTGTTACTTCCTCATACCACAAGTAAAAAAATCCCCCTGTTGCATAATATGAAATGTTTTTTTCTGCATTTGCACTGAAATTCACTTTAGTGAAAACAAGCCTGCAGCAAAAGTTTAGCTTGGTTTATACTTGATGTGCCGGCTCACGTTTTGCAGCACTTTATACTCGGTGTGGCTTTTTGTGGCTGTTTGTACTGGCAAATTCCATAAGCAATAGTGCGTCTGCCATGTTTTCCGCTCGTAAAGAAATTCCGGAAGATACGCATTGCAGAAAATCTCTTCCGCATGGACTCTGCGCGGCGTGGCGGGGCTGCCAAAAAATGGTCATTTGACGCGTGGAGCTTGCAAACGCATCAAGCTTAAAGCAAGCGTAACACTTGAAGATAGGATAAATGTAATAAAGATGAAAGATGGACGAAGCAAAGTGAAAGACGTTATGCGTTTGTCGTGCAGGTGACTCAGTACCTCCTGGATAAGACACTTATCATGGACGAAGACACTCTGTATGACCTCTCACTGAAGATTGAGCCCAGGCTTCCCGCCTGATCAAAAGTGGCCTTTGGCGAGCGGGAGACCGCCAAACATGGACCGCCCTCCTCCTGACGAGGTCCATGCGATCTCAAGCGATCGAATGAAGACGAAGCCTGGGAACGGTTGCGAGACTGGAAACGGAATGCTGGGAACACTTGATTCGAGCCACCGGACAGGTCATTCTTAAGGACCACATGAAGAAAATGAGGTTGAGGGTTTTGAGGAAATGCTGCACCGCATTCGCATTTCCTCAGCGTGGTGCCGCTCGGTGGACAGAGTGGATCTATAGAAATGTAGCATACAGAGCAGGCCTGAAAGCAAGATATCTTAGCTAGCGTCTCCGTGTTGTCGTCCGTGTTGTGTTGCGCCTCGCCCTTTTGCAAGCGCCTCTCTCCAAATATGCTTTCTCCTGCATGATTTCAGCTTAGGGTGTACATGTCTAATTGGCTTTCAGATTCATCTTTGACACCAACCATTAAACACTATGCATTATTATCATTGGGCATGCTATTGCTTACACGCCTGAAACCAGTCAAAGATCACGGAGAACGGGAGTGTCAAACTTGTTTCTACCAGACGCCACATGCGAGTAAGTCGCATTTGGTTCGTAGGATCAAGAGACTGACTTCACAGTCAGTACAGTAAGGGAATAAAACCGACAACAAACTGCTCATCTCTTGTGCAAACGAGAACAAATTTAATGACGACAGCTTGAATGCTTTCTTTTTACTAAAGCGCAACATCAATAATTGACCCAGTGTGAATTATTATTCCGTAAAGCTACTTAAATGAGGCAACGCGGCGTAATGGTGGTTAGCACATTTAAGCTCCAGCATGTTTGCATGTTTTCCCTGTGTTTTGTCTCGAGACTCTGGCCCCTTCCTCATCGTAAAAACATGCATGTTAAGGTTGAGTAAAGACTCTTAAATCATCCAAAGCAGTGAATGAGATCATGAACGATTGTCTTTTATGTACCTTGCAATTGGCTGTTACAAAGCGTACCTCACCTCTCACCTAAACTCAGTTGGAATAAGCCCGGCTCACTCACAACCGTCCCGAAGCATGATAAACAATGGGGTAAATTAGATGGCGCACTAATACGAACATTTTATTGCACAGGCATATACAACGTATATCCGTGCAATAAGCAATTGAAATGAGATTAGTTCTGCCTTCTTTTTACTTAAAATCTTCCGAATAGGAAGATAATGGCCCTCTTATATTACATGACTGACGATTGTTTGATTATTACCATTTTTTTAATGTATAGCTAGTTTTGATGAAATGTCAAGGAATTATTGTGGCAAGCTTTCACAAGCCACTTATAAAATCTTCTGTGGCTTCCGGGATTCAGACGATGGACCGCATGGACTAGCTAACCGCATGTTGTAGCAGTAGAAAAGACCAAGTAAAATTCACAAAGTGACCCAAAATTGCGCCAAAGGGGCTGATGCCAAGAAGGTGCTCAAGGTCTTAGATAGGTAGATGGTGCTCACTGTCTTAGATAGATAGATAGATAGATAGATAGATAGATAGATAGATAGATAGATAGATAGATAGATAGATAGATAGATAGATAGATAGATAGATAGATAGATAGATAGATAGATAGATAGATAGATAGATAGATAGATAGATAGATAGATAGATAGATAGATAGATAGATAGATAGATAGATAGATAGATAGATAGATAGATAGATAGATAGATAGAAATGGTGATTAGATTGATGATGGAAAGATGGGCAGAAAGATAAATGGTCAACAATAACATTGCCACTATTTTGAAAATGAAAAAAGAAATAAAAATAAAAACAAGAGGCGTTGTAACGTCCAACTCCCGTGAATTCATTGGAATACTGCCAATGAACTGTACTTCTTGTTTGTTTCTGGGCTCTGCATCAACATGCTCATGCCACAACTGATAAGCCAGTAGCTCCCTCTAGTGTTTTAAAGAGCTCTACTCAAAGCTTGTGCAGTTGTGCATTTTGAATCCATGTTTTGACGGCAGCCTGGCACATCGTGACACGTGACTGGGGTCATTTTTGCACTCTCCGAGATGTAGCTTTGCTTGAGTAATGTTATGATGCTACACTCAGACATTCTATTTTTTTTTTTTTTTTTTTTTTTAGGGGGATAGAATGACTCCTCGTGAGTTGGGAAATATATTTGTCAAATGTTATGCTGTGAATGTTAATTTTACTGACTGGTGTCTCCATCGCTCTTCTGTTTTGCAGGGGCCAGCTTCTTGTGTGGCAACAAATTTGTATGTTGTAAAGGACAAAACGAAAAAAATTGTGTTTGAATGTTAAAAAAATGTAGCATTTGAATAATCTTTTTTTTCCCTGTATTGCTCATGTGATGAACATTCCTGCATGTACACAACAGCTGCATGTTGTGCATGTCTCTGCATTATTGTAACGTGTGTGAGCATCATGTGTGCGCGTGAGTGTGAGTGTAGCTGTCTTGGGGCACACTCATTTCGTACCTTTCCAGGTTCGAAATGAGCCCAATTTCACGTTTGAAATGCCAGTTGTACATGCTGGCAGGGAGGTCAATCAATGGAAGCTGTGTTTGTAATATGAAAGTCCTCTGTTCACGTTTGCGTGTTTGTTACTACTGTATCAGTCTGGATTTTTCACTCGCTGGTGCAGGGGAAAATAAATCAACATGCCTTAGTTGTTGGATTTCTTCTTCTTCTTCTTTGTGAGTAAAACCAAATGGTTGATTTCCTCGTAAAAAAAAAAAAAAAAAGTACCTGTAATACTAAATCTAATATGTAAACCAAAACCAAACATTTAAAATAACTAATATACTGTAACTGCTCTAAAAACAAAACAAAACGAAAGCAAACTAAGAAAAATACAAAACTATAACCCTTGTAGGGAGTCTTGAAAAGTCACTGCAACCTTTTCAGCATCCTCGATGCATGCGAGACTTCCAAACAAGTTTTCTATGGCAACTTTTCTATGAAGAAGCAGTATTGCCTGAAGGTAAGGAAGTCAAGCCGTCTGATCAAATGAACATGTCTGTAGGATCTGCAGAAGCCCGATAACGATCCTGAGCATTGGAATTTGGGTCGTAGAAGGAGGGAAACATGTAAAAATGCGCTATAATCGAGGACTGTAATTTCACACTCATGCTACAGCCAGTGTGGTGTAGCATGGTGTTAACCTCTAGGTGGAGCAACAGATCCATGAAGAATTTTGCACTTCTGCGTGGTCGACCATAAATTTATAATACTCTATCTGTATCGTGAAAATTGACCAAGAATATATTTTAGCAAAATTATATATACTTATACCAAAATTACCAAAATACCAAAAGCCTAATTAGAACATTTGAAATGCCAACCCTCAATTGAAGCAGTTATTTTAAATTCCATACCTTAATTGAAATCCTTTTTTAAATAATAGCTTATATGCTTTTTGTTTAACCACAAACCCTATTTTGAAAGTTTACGTCTATATATATAAAAAAATTAAAACCTTAATATAAAGCCACAAGTGAAATACTAAACCTAACTTGAAACCCTAATTTGAAATAGGGTTATAGCCCTAATTTGAAAACCTAAACCTAAACCTAAACCTAAAATGAAACACTAATTTCAAACCGTAATTTGAAACACTAACTTTATTTTGGAACCCTAACTTTAAATTGAAACCCGGTTTTGAAACACTAACCTTATATTGAAACCCTATTTTGAAACACTAACCCTAAATTGATACCCACATCCTAATTTAAAACAATAATAAGAATAATACAACAAATTGAAATACTAACCCAGGGGTGTCCCAAACACTTTCACCTCAGCAAAGGGTTTGGGACAGCAGAATGGGCAATTTATTTATTTATTTTTGCTGGTCGAACTAGGGTCATGGCTAAGAGCCCCGCCCCCTTTTCATCATATTTTTTCAAGCTAGTCCGTCGGTGTAGTTTTGCCCAACCTTCCGCCGCCACTAAAGGGCGACATTTGACTTTTTTTCTGGTCCGTCATTCAACAGGCGCTGGTCTACTTCTGTTTATACGCTAATTCTTTTTTTCTGTGTTTTGTACTTTCACTTAATGTTAACACCATGACTGTAGTTCTACAGTTAGACTGTAATCGAAACACTAAACATTAATATAAGTGTAATTCGAGGTGTAAAGCCACCTAAGGGGTTTAATCTTAGGCTATAATACACTATCGTGTTGATCAAGCCACATCGAAAGGAATGCATATGGGACGAGAGTGCAATTAGCAATCATGTCCACAGGATGACATTATCATGTTATACATGACACTCAGATTGTGATGACTGTTCTCAATTATAACTGCCTGCCCTACAACTAGAGAAGACGTTTTCATTAACAATTGTCTAAATTTGCCTAAATTTCATCACAAACACTACAATTAAAACAAAGTATTGCTGGGGTTGAATTTACTTAAAAACAAAAAAAAAAACGTCTTTAGGGAATTAGCCAGTCAGAGAAAGAATGCACATTTGTTCTGCACCCTTTGGTTACTTGAAAGAGTGACCGCCTTGCAGTGGAAACACTTTTAAGTGTTTACAAAAAAGCATATGCCTAACAATACAGTCTTTTTTAAATGCCTGTCACTTTTTTAAACATATGATAGACAGACAACATTCACATAAAACAAGATGTGTCCAGGCAGTTTCATTAAATTAATGAGTGAGGTCTTTGTTGGTGGTTAACCTGGCATCAACTTTGTCCTTTCCAAGACCTTTAATTCAAGCATAAATGTCCAAAGTGTATTGTTGAGAAGCAATCACAGGATAAACAAATCCAGGCTCTTCACAACAAACTGAAGCTATGCTCATCTGAAGTGAGGATTAGACCTAATAAATAAAGGCGTCCTGCCATGTGAAATGACTATTGTAATTATTTGGCTGAACACATCTTTGAAATCCTGCTGCTTTACGTTCACTCTTCCTTTTTATGGCTGCAGATTAATGACGTATTAATGCTATTTAAGGTACAGAAAGCATATGCAAGTGATTGCATTGCTTGCAAATTCATACAGGATGAGCTTTGGATTTTTAGTGCACCCTATAGTTGGATTCTAAATGCAACAGCTGCAAAGTAGTATCAGAACTCAGAGCAGCTGTGTTTTTAAAAGGACTTGCGACATGTCAGTCTGATGCTGGAAAACACAATTAATGGAACTAATGAGAATATGCGCTCCGTGGCAATTGAAAAACAAAACAAGTCAGGAATATTTAGTTAACAGCAGAGTAGTTTTTGTCGGCATCTATGTGTGTGTGTGTGTGTTTGCTATGACAACACTATTGCAATATGTTATACGTGATGTAGAAGGGTAGCAGCGAAGGCCTTGCTGGCCCTGACCGGCACTACTTCTGATTTCTGACCACTTACATGCTCCGCTAGAGATAAACAATCCCATTTACAGCAAGAGACCAAGACCTCCCTCCAAGCCTCCCTCTTTGATGGCTTCCAAACTACAGTTCACCCGCTAATAATGAAAAGTGAAAATTGTAGCACATCAAGCGAAAACGACATCCGGCGCATAATTGAATCATCACCATTGAGCAGGTTTGAGATGAATCCCCCGTAAGAAGATCAAATGGTTAGCAGGAATGTCGAGGGGAATAAAGCGCATGTACTGTAATCCCATTAAGAGCTGCACATTCATGCACACTGCGCACTCAGCAGAGGTCACAAACAAACAGCCAGCAGTGTTAAACATGCATGTTAATTCTCATCATAAGCCGTTTCCATTACGGTTACGCTACGAAAGCTATTTGTGTGCCTGTGGAACACATCGGATTAGGACAAATTGAAAATGAAATGCTGACGGTCACAGACAGTACTTAATGAGGAAACAAAAATGCCAGTGACTCTCTGAATCATCCTTGTTTGGCCTAAAATTAGTTACCAAGTAGATTTAGTATGCATGTAATTGAAAGAAGAACATGCTGTTCTCTTCAGGTAATGGAAGCACTTTCTCTATCTGAAAAAAAGACTATCCCAAATCTGCGTTGTCATGCATTCTTTTTATTTCTTTTCAAAATGTTCAAGGCAATACAGAGTTGCACGTAAGGAATATTACACAGACATCAAAAACGAAATACAATTGTCTACAATTTTTAACGTCACACCATTTCAAGGGTTAAATAAAATAATCAAAAGTGAATTTTATTCCTTCCCTGCTAAATGTTTGCAAACTGACCCAGAGAATACTACGTTTGGCTAAAATATATGCAAGCACCAAACCTAATTAAAAAAAGACTCAACTCTTCTTGCAAGAAAAAAATTGTGTGTAGGGTGTGTGTTTTCCATGCTTTCATTTCCATGTTTTCCAGCTGAACATGGGACGATTTCACCGAAAACACACATGACTGTGTGTTTTGGGCGAAAACAAAACTCACATTTCAAGAATCATCAATGATTAAGTACTATGTCGGGAGTGAGCGATTCGTTCAAGAACGAATCTTTTGAAGTAACGTGAACGGCGATTCATTCTTCCCTCTCGGTTATGACGAATCAATCAGTAGCCTGCAAGCGGGGGTGGGACTTGACTTAATATACTGCTATGGTATTGGCAGTCCCCGTTGCGTGAGTGAGTGAATATATTCCCTTCAAGATGAATCAGTGAGAGAAAGGTACGTGCATTTCCCGTTTTTTACAATGTCTTTTAAATGAACTGATTCTAAGGATTCAATACATTTAAAAGAACTGTCATGCCCATCACAGCTGCAATTATGATTTGACTTTTTTATGGTGACAACTGAAAGTATAAAACAACAAAAACAAATGCGATAAAGAATTTTAGAAGCAGAATAATATTTTCTCACCTGGCACACAAGCCATAAGTGACACAATTGCTGTGTGTCTCAGATTGAACATACTGTAGGTGGCTTTATTTTTCCAAATAGTGTTTCTTATTTACTGTATGAGTGACATCATCTTTTTTTTTTTGCAACACACACCTACTACTGACAAAAAGACACTCTTTAAAGGATCCATACCACTTCTTTCAAGTGTCAGAATCCTAAGCTTGTTCAACCATGTTTGCATGTTTCCCTCCCTCTTTATCAACGTGACGAGCTGAGATTGGCCACCTAATCTTTAACTTCTACTCTGAAGCTGTGCTGATCTCAAATCCAAATGGTTGAAATCTGAATTTCACACGCAAGTGGTTGGATTTCTTTTGACAAAACGACCAAATAAACGAGTAAATAAATACCTACTGAAAACAATCACATACTTTTTCATCCCGTAAACATGTATTTACAGACGTTGTGCGATTTTGTGCAGGTTCACTCTAGATTGCACATGTTGTCCAGGCTATTCCTGTGGGCCTTGGGCAGCAGCTGGTCGCGTTCCAGCAGTCGGTAACGGAACGACACTCGGTTGATGTAGTTGCCACTGGACACCAGCCTCACCACCGAGTTATCGCAACCAATCTTCATCTGGGCTGAGGAACCACAGTTGCAATCACAGACCAACTTATTCGAGACCTATTTATGATGCAGTGTTGCTCTATACCACAAAATACATACATACATACAATCACAACATAAGCATACTGTTAAATCCATCTCATATTTAAAGGAGGTTGCGCCTGTTAAATCTTTCTATAATACAAAAAGCAATTCATCACTTTATAGGGGAATTTAGAGCTGGCAAGTGTTGAGATTTACGATCTCGAGAGTTTGTTGTGGCCATTTTTGGACAGTTTGTGGAATAGGCCAAGCAAACAAGCGGACTCATTTGCATTTGACAAATAGGAGAAACACGAACCCACTCAGTCACAACCCGTTGTGACAAGCATAAAGTGCGAAAGCACTGAGCCATAAATCTGTGTGGCACTCTCAAATAAAGCATCACGTAGAAGCACCTTTGCATAAAAAGTACATTTTGAAGGAGTTTTACCTTGATTTTAAAATATGCCAGGTGTTTCAGAAATGTTCAACAACTGATGTCCCGGAACTTTTCTGACACACCTCACGCAATAATCGAAATTAGAACGAGTGTAAACCAGTCTACAGTTTGCCATACGCGACAGATAGAAGATGAAAAAAGTGCTGCTGCGGTGAAAGCCCTGCAGCCAATTTCCAAAAAGTATCATAAATTGAAGAATAACATATGGAGAGGCAGAAAAGGTACAGCATATTAAAATACCATTACTGTGAATTTTAATGAGCTAATAAACACCTTGTTAATGTAATGCCATCAAGGTGCCAAGGTTTGCATTTGGCGGTGTCAATTTTCAAGTGATATTCAAAGTGAAGGTGGCGATGGACTTACCGAGCCCACTGAGAGGAAAACACAAATCAGCAACCGGGAACATGCGCGACGTGTCCACCCCGTTTCCACCTAGCAGCTCCACATGGTCATCAAAACCCGAACATCCGGACAGCCTCGCCTTTGCAAAAACAAACAAACAAACTTGCTGCACAAGCGTGTAGACATTGCTAAGTGCATATCTTTACACTGGGTTTGGATTGCAAAAGTTGTGGTAGAGTGACGCCTTGAGATACAAGCGACCCGAGTTTGGAGTTTTTGGGAAACGCAAGTGACTTGACTTACAAGCACAAATTTGAGATACGAGCACTATTTGGTGGCATTAATGACTCGTCTGAAGTTTACAGTCAAAGTAAGCATAAAACAAAGAGAGCTATACGTTATGTTGGTACTTGTAATTGTTTTCAATTGGGGTAGCGCACAGTAAAATGGAGTGATGAAACCTGGTCTGAAGATAATTAACATATAATTGAATTGATAGGTGCTGTTTTAAAACTATTCAAACAATGAGCATTTGCCTCACACAGTTCACACAGCAGGGCTTCATGCTCGAGTCGTTGTTGTGAAAATTGGATCTGTCGTTCACACTGCCATTAAAAGATCAGAGAGTGAAGGTAGATTATTCTGACCTCGTTTCAGACGTCGCCGTCAAACGAGACAGATAGCTAATACTTGAGATGAGTTGGGCCCATGAAAGCCTGAGGCGTGGAAGTTTAACTATGATCTTTACCTGTATATCCGGGCTTGTACAGCGTAATAAGATCCAATCACCAAAATATATTCAATTAATATCTCCTCCTATGCAATGATATCATCAAACAACGCTTTAATGATACTGCAGCTCGGTAAACATGGTTTCGTAAACTCCACAAATGTAAATACACATCTGGCTTGTGTCCCTCACATGTTCAGTGAGAGACAGGGTCTCGATGGCTCAGCTTTAGGCTTTCAGCATTCATAGCTTCTCCTTTCAGGCAGGTAAGAGTAACATGAACCAATCAGGATAAACGCATTTACGGGGCAGTAAGTTTTTTTTTTTTTTTTTTTTTTTTAAAGGTCAAAAGGGACTCACAGAGAATCTGCTGCGCATTAAGCCACTGCCATTTTGTCAAGAAGCCAAACATTCTGAAGAAGTCACGCAATGCTTCAAATAAATGGCGGGATATCAAGTAAAGTATGAAACGAACGGCCTTGGTACGCTTTTATTTTGAAATTTCTCCTGAAAGCAAGGTTGTAACAACGATCTGATACTTGATCATCTTTACCTCCCACGTGAGCAGCATTTGATGTAAACAACATTGTTCCCTTTTTTCTCGATGTGACATTCTTTTTTCCAGATACGTTTTTTTTTTTTTTTTTTTTCATTTTAGTGCAATGTCATGCGATCCATCAAGGTATCTGAGCGAGGCCTCGGTCGAGCGCCATGGACATAACGGACACACCTGCTGTACAGTATATCCTGTATGCAGCGAGTGTCTGACCTTGAGCCTGAGCTGGTTGGTTTTGGCCTGCTCCAGGCTGAGCTGTGTCAGTTGGATCTCCACCGGGTAGATAATCGAGAAGCTGCAGTTCCTATGCTGATGTGTCATCACCATGGTGAAGCTGCCCTCTGGGCTCTGAGACATTATATTACAAGCTACAACACACAAACACACACGTGCACCCACACAAATACTCTTATATGAATACATACTGTCTCATATTGCATAAAATCCAACTACTGTATAATGTAATGACTACATACTGCAGTATGTGTGACTTGCTGTGATCCTTCATGAGGTGTGGACTAGTGTGTGATTTCAGGTGCCGAAGCTGGTGAATCTGGCCTACGCTAGCTCCTTTCAAGTGCTCTTATTTTGGTGCGTTTGCATCTTTGTTCATCCATTCATGAGTAAATCGCAGTATCATTGTAGCGAACGGCCAAATGGATTTAAAGCGGCAGTACATGCTGTCACTAACATGGAAACCAGCACTTTTTCCACCTGAGATGTATTTGCTGTTCGTCTTCTCGCTTCTATGCCACAGTGTAATTCACACGATGTTGACGACATGTTTGTCCAGCAACGTGACATCAGGTGCGTGCCACCTCTTCTCATTCTTGGCAATGACTCTCAACTGAGCCTGAAATGTGCCACAAGTGCACCACCACTCTGACCCCTGGCTTAACCTTCAAACACCTACTCAGATTGATGCGTTTACATATGATCCATTGCAGAGTATTTTCAGTTATGTGCACTCACGAAAGGGGTTGTGCAGCTTCTTCACGATGAGGGTGAAGCCACTATTGGGGTTATGGATGCGGAAGAAGACCATGGCGACATTCTGAGACGAGCGGATGGCGTAGCCTGACGGCACGGAGGAGCAGATGTCCGTGTAGCGCTGGTGAAGAGGCAGTGGGTGGTCCTGGTTACTGGGGAACTTTTCCCCCTTCAGGACCCAGCCATCAAATATCTGCAAACAAATAACTCAACTAAATATACTTTGTAAATTTATCACCCCAAAGAAGACTGCTGAATGGTTTGAAAAAAACAAAATCAAAACCGTGCTGTGAGCGTATTCAAAAAACACGCTGATCCAATGCCCTGCACCATATCAACTTTCAATGAAATTGCACTACAAGCCCCGGAAAATTTTACGCTACTTATTTAATATCTATCTTGGTTCACATTATGATATAGTTGCGATGCAGAATGTGCTCAAAGTTGGGTCATAAGAGAGTTTTTTTCTGGGATTTTTCCTGATATGCTGGAAGTCATGTCAAATCCAATTATTAGAATGTTTTACCTTCTCTCTGTGACTTTCTATGTATGCACTCACAGCTCACAACAAGTTGCTCTAAAGTGGCCATGCTGAGTATCGAAAAGGAAGATGCATTTCCAGAATGGATGCAGAGCTAGCGTGACAACTTTGCCGGATAAGTGCTGATGCCAAGTTTATCACTCGGCCCTGTTTTAGCCCCAGCCAAAAAAAGCAGGGAAACAAAGTGATTTTTTTTTTATGCATAATGTACACTCTTTAATTTGTATCTTTCAACATTTTCTAGATATCTTTTATTCTGTGGATGAGATGAAGACCAGGCTAGCTGACTTTAGATGAGATACTGAAATTCCCAACAACATGGCTTGGAATTGAACAATTTGTATAATTGAGGGAACTTTTACAAATTCTCACAAGAGCGTGGGTGAGTCAGGTCAACCTTGATAAAATCACCAGCGTCGCAGTCGATGTTGACATCAGACAGCTCCAGGCCGATGACCTCGCTAGGCTCGCCCATGATGAAGGCTGCGCAAGCCAGCTGCTGTGATGACGACGCCTCATAGGTGAAGTGGCCCTCGGTGGCCAACATGTCCAAACAACCTGACAAAGCAGACAAAGAAGAAATGGTTTTGTTTTTACCTGCAGCAAAATGAAAAAAAAAAAAAAGCTATCCAACTGCCTGCAGCATACATTTATTTGTTTATTTCTGGACATAAGTCATTTTATTTTTCATCAAATAAAGGAGATGTGTTTTGCACAAGTGTCGGCACTTTTACTCAAGTACAGCATCTGAGTACTTTTGCCTCCTGTGTGTTGTCAACCACAAGAATTAACTGTAAATAGATGCCAAAACTTTGTGTGAATGTATTCGTTTGTATTGAGGTGAAGGTATCAGCGCAAAGTTACAGAATCTATTGGAGGAGGATTAATTTTTTAATTCAAACACATTTTTTAAAACAATAACACTAATGGATAACGCTTTCCAACTATTATGAAAATATGCGGTGGAATGACAACTGAGGCTTGCCGGAAGCCAAACAAAGACGGTTTCATGTCTGATGGAAATCGTATTTATTTAAAGATTATATTCAAATATTATGTCTGTGTGCAACCCATCTTATCAACCATGGCTACGTATTGGTTCAGACTGCAACATTAAGAGCAGTTAGATTCACTTACTGAGAGGTCGTCTGAAAATAAAGTCTTCAGACTCTCTCTTCTGCTCCAAACTGAGAAGAGAAAATAATCCGTCTGAAGTGTCGTCGTCCTCCTGAAAGTACACGTTTGAAAGTCGGGCGAGCAAACACATGCCTTAGGCTTGGCCAGGCGGATCTCACCTCGATGTAGCGGCTGAGCATCGTGCGGGACCAGAGCGAAAGGAGGAGGAAGAGAAGTTGTGCGCGTGCAGACGGAGACATGCCTGTGACGTGCGTGAAAATCTTGGAGAGAAGAAGAACTGCCGGGGTTGCGCTGTGGCAGCTTTTATAGTGGAGCCGCACAGGCTCAATGAAGCATCAAGCGGGACTTGACTCGTGTGTAAGAGTCCTTCATTGCACCATAGGGATACTGTCAGTAGCATTTGCTTGTAAAATGCATCATTTGTCTAACTGAGCGCTTTTCATGCAGCCTGTATCGACCAAATCTTGTATAATATCACTGCACGCCACCAATAAAAAATAGCATTGCAAATTATAAACAGAAAGAATTTAAAATAAATAAAACATGATAAATAAAAGTCAGAAATGGCATAACAAGTCATTTTTTTATATACTTTCCTATCCAGATATCGATCCCTAAAAGACGTTTTTATCTATTAACATTTTTTAAAAACAAACTTTTCTATGAAAATAAAAGTAAAATCATTGTAAACAAGATATTTCGATGCAATATTAAAATGATTCTTTTCCCTATTTCTTTGCTTTGTTTCTCCAGTTGAAGCAACAAAGGACAGGGTCTCATCTGCAACACTTAGCCATATACGTTCATGTGGCTTCTACCATTGCGTGGAGGGGCATTGAATGGTGTGAGTCACCGTATGATGCTGACATAGATAGATAGATAAACAGCTACAACTATTATTAAAAAAAACAAACATCTTTTTTCTGCTCAAGAATCACTGACATATATTATTGCACCTTGCTGAGTCACTCAAACATAAAAAAAAAACTAAACTAAAAAAAAACAACTATGTCATTTAGTCGGTACAAGGTTTACAGGAGTTGTCATTTCTTTGGTTGGTGAAAATAATTTTTCAACTTGTTACTTCTAATCCCTTTTTGACCAAGTGAAGGTAATTTTTGGGTTTGGTGGAACAGTCCATTGACTAAACAAGTCATTCATAATATTTCCCTTTTTTCCCCCTTTTACCTGCCATTTCTTTGAGTGTTCTTTGTCACTGTCAACTGCTTGCTTTATGCAGACAAACAAAGTGGTGCTCTGATCCAATTCATGAAATTCACTTAGATGCGGCTAATTGCAAGCGTCCGTGCAACCGTTGCGAAAGGTCAAACTTGACAACAAGTCGAGTGTTTGAGACAGCCTCGACACGCTGGCTGGCATTCATCTGCGACATGAAAAAAAAGTACCGCGTGTGGCCTATAATTACCCTGTAATGAGTGGTGACATTTCCTGCGCACCGATGAAGGTCTGTGACGCTCGGCTCCAAAAATAAGAAATACAATAAAGAGCAACAATGGCTTCTAGACAGGCTCGTTGTCCCCTCGGTGTGCAATGACCTATTCGGGGTTTATTACCTTCATTTCAAAGCCATGGGGAGCAACTCAAATTAATTGGTGTTCTTTTTAAAGCCTTTGAGCGCGGATGATGTCGCTATTTTTCGACTCAAAGACAGACGTATAAAGTAACGTTCTAAAAACAGGATACTGAATTCCTAATTGTGGTTATCGTTTGTTAGCCATCCATCTTTTTTTTTTCTGGCCAAGGAAAATGAGCTGCAGTCAGATCCCACAGAGCTCCACAGTCTTGTATTGCAGAATACTGCAAATATATATGTACAAATCTTAATATTTGTGTCCCAAGATGGAAACTAATCACAAATCAGACAACACAGATTAACAACTAATACTTTATTGAAGAAGTGAATTTATACAGCACATCTAAAAATCAATACAGCCTAAATATATGATTTGATTCTCTTTTGCTTTATGAGGCAGTTTTACAATAAGCAACCGGGAGCGATTAAAAGAATGCACATTTTAGTTCATATTTCCAGAATTGTGCAAGGAAGAAAATGGTAATAGGTGCTAAAATATACTTAGTTTCAATCATTTATGTCACAAATATGTTTAAAAAGTATAGCAAAGGAAATACTCAAAACGGAATTACTGCTTTCCTTTAAGTTTTCTGTAGTGCACTGGCATCGGTCGGGATCAGTTTAAATTTCAATGGGATATGAAGATGAGGTATTTTGGAAATATTACAAATTGAAAGCTTTTCATGGAAATTCATGGAAATTAAATCGGGAAAACTTAAAGGAAACCTGCCATATTCAAGCATAAACCTCCATGCAAGGATATGTAGCTCACCTACACACAAGTGGCATCACAATACCCAAATTGCTCTATAGTTTATATTTCAATTCGTTTGAGAGTAAGTTAAAGTTTGACATGCAACGCAAAATAAAATTTGGACCATTATGGAACACAGCCAGAAAAACTTGTAGGTTGCGGCAATGCTAAGTCAATGTACATAGTGTGCTGTGCTTGCATGATTTTTTTTTTTTTTTTTTCCCTTGTGAGGGTTATGCTAAGATGTATAATCATATCTGAGTTCCTCCTTGACTTTCAGTACCAATCATTTGTGGACCCTCCTTTATCCTAAGACTTGAAAAATCTTTGAAAACGCATAGGTATCCGGAATAAAATGTCTGGATTTTAAAAAACATATAAATCCGTCTTTGGGATTGAATGAGTTGAAAACCAACCTTCACTTTGGAAAAAACACCTGCTTACTTTGCAGACATGCCTGTTAATTCTCTCCCTAACTCTATGGTGAAATGTTCCTCCATGGTAAACAAGTGGTGAAGGAACATCACCAGCATTTTACCTATTGTGGTCCACATGTTGCATGTAGCAAAGTCATACACATGATACATAAAAATAAAAATATGGGCGAGAATGCAAAACCTGACTACGTAATTGTCAATGACATTTTGACAAAAAAAATCATTTTTGTAAGTGACCCAAATGTGGCTTCTCTTGAATTACAGCTGCGACAAAGCACATATAAGTCCGTAAATCAGATAATTAATCATAAATAAATTTAAAAAAATAAAGTAATTGTAAAATACATTTCTTAAAAATATATATACTGCATAATGTTTCTCCTTTCAAGTGGTAACATCTGCTGCCCTTTGCTGGCCAATACAAAGAACTAGCTCAGTATTTTTTCATTTGCAGCAGGGATCCTCATTATTGATCTGAATATTAAAAAAAACAATGTAAATCGTTTTCCATTACCGATGAAGCGAGATACAAGAATGAGCGGGAAAGCTAGTTTGAAGGGTGCCTATTTTGTCTAACAGCTTATGGTAGCCAGACCAACTGTTCCACCCAAGGCGTCCTGTGTGGATTTAAACGGTAGTGATTGTTGACTTCACACAAGGACGCCTGTCTGCACCTTTGCATCCCAGCATGCACCCGACCTGAGCAGTAACACACCTGCGCCCTGGCTGAAAGAGAACATTTGCTCAGCCTTCTTCTGATTGGCGCATGCTGTTTACTCACTCACTCACTCACTCACTCACTCACTCACTCACTCACTCACTCACTCACTCACTCACTCACTCACTCACACGCACAAACACACACACACACACACACGCACACGCAAACACACACGCACGCACACGCCTGACCCATTCATCTCCCGCGCGGGGGTCCTAATGAGCCGACCCTCCCCGTTTGGACTGAGTGGACAGAGAGAGATGAGTGCGAAGGCCCGCATGGATTTTCTTGCTCATCCCTCCCCTCCCAAACGTGGTTAGCTCAAAGTGAGTTAATCAAGAGCGATGCATAACACCGTCTTCTTTTAATTACCTCCCAGCACACAACTTCAAGGGAGGTCTCTGGTTGCCAGTCTTTTGAATAGTTTTTTGTTTTTTTTTGCTGCAGAGTCAAGTCTCTAATTTGTTCAGTTGAAGATAGTGAAGATTCTACATCAAATCAGTATGATAAGATTGTTTCACTCTATACAGGTGGGTGCAATAGAATATCCCGATGCAATGGGCCGCAGGTGACAAACTCAAGGCCCGGGGGCCGGATCCGGCTCGCCGCATCATTTTGTGTGGTTTGTGTTTGACACCCCTGCAAACTAGCCATTTTTAAATTTCTTGAAAAGTGAGGGGTAGGGGGGTACTCTTAGTTTCAATTTGAACTGTGCTGTTCAGTGCTTCACAAAATTAGATTTTGTGTAGAATTTTGTGTCCTAATCTTGTCAACTAATGAATGCACAGCAACTGCAGAGGTTTCTCTCAGTCTTTAAATGGTGTTAGTAGACTTCAGAAAAAGGCAGCAGATTTAACAAATATAGGGACAAACCGGTGGTTTTACATAGATTCACAAAGCTTTCTTATGACCAACAAAAAAGCATATCAAACAGAAAAATTAGCCTCATAAAAAAGTGCAAGAAGAAATACGACCTCATTGCTTCAGTGAGCCCTTAATAAGATCAAGGCAGCATGGGATGAAGGTGATCAGCCTTTGCAGGTGAGCCTAATGTGATGGTGGACAAGGTGAGCCTCTGACTCTGTAAACGTTTCCTTTTATCATTCTGACTCCTCTCAGCACAAACTCATCCATACCGAGCTAATAAACAATAATAAGATTGCGTAATCAATGCACTCAATGACAATGATTAAGTGCTCCGTATAAATGTTATTGACTGCAATCAGCTCCACACAGAAGCACCTCATTTGTCCACGACGAAAATTGTTATTTCTTTCTTTGTAATCTTCAGATATTTTATTTTTCAAAATAAAGATTCTATCTTGAGAATTCAACGTGTGGCCATAAAAAGTGGAATTTACATTTTGCAGCCCTGCAATCCCTTCTATGAGTCAACAGATGGGGACATTCAGCCGCAGCTGACATTGAAGGCCGCCTTAGCTGCACGATAAAAAAAAAAAAAAAAAAAATCCACTGTGGCTGAGCTGAGACTGCATCATTGTTACAATAATAATACTTAAATTTTACTGTGCATCTTTCTAAGACACATATTTACTAAGACAAATATTTTCCTAGTACAGATTTAATACATGCAGGAATAAAAACCATAATAGGAAAAAGTGTTTTTTTTTTATTGAATTACTTTTTAAACAATGACTTCATTCCCTCTGAGTGGTTTATATTTAGTTTCACAATTACGATTTACAATGGAAATTCACCAATATCATGATTACATCTTTTTCAGCTGACAAAATACATCTTTTCTTGACCCCCAAAAATCTTATGTACTGTATAACATTCCAATATTTGTTATTATACAGCTAGAACTTTTTATGGCCAACATTCATTGTTATTGTATAATGGTAACAATGTTTAACTTGCAGCAGCAAAGTGGTGGAGTGATATTTTTTTCCTATCTGACGGATTCCTGGAAGCAAAAATTGTAGGAAGAGGAAGTATTCTGAATAAGTATATTCCATTATGTTTAACATTTGGGTACATGTTCAATGTTTTAGAACCGTTTACATACATTTATTGAGGTTTATTGTTTTTATTGAACTTTTTATACACAGTAGATTTTGAATGAATCATTGTTTGTGCCAGGTTTTTAGTTTTCTTTTTTTTTAAGTGCATTGCTCAAACTGCATAATGACACATTGGCTTACAAAGGAGATGGGCAACTTAAATGATGGAAGGTGCCGAATTTTTTCATTAGTGCCCCTGGACCCACAAAGGACTGCATACTTCCTAACCAGATGTGTGACAAAAATGGCCTTTTTAAAGAGGACAAACCATTTGCATTTGTCTCTTTTTTTACTGCGCCAATGTACAGTATAGAAGAATATCTTAATACATTTTAATTTCCAAACAAGATCTATAGTTCGATCATACAAAAGAAACCACCATCCCAAATGAGCTTGCTTGCATGAGTCAAAAAAGGTACAAACCTGAAAGAAAGAAAGAAAGAAAGAAAGAAAGAAAGAAAGAAAGAAAGAAAGAAAGAAAGAAAGAAAGAAAGAAAGAAAGAAAGAAAGAAAGAAAGAAAGAAAGAAAGAAAGAAAGAAAGAAAGAAAGAAAGAAAGAAAGAAAGAAAGAAAGAAGTAAATCAGTGTTGTTCGTTAACTTGGAGGTCGATTCACGGCCATGACATGTACGCCATCCTGTGTTTAAT
The DNA here is from genome assembly GCF_059441005.1 of Hippichthys cyanospilos. Lineage (NCBI taxonomy): Eukaryota > Metazoa > Chordata > Actinopteri > Syngnathiformes > Syngnathidae > Hippichthys > Hippichthys cyanospilos. The sequence goes on along the minus strand of NC_142369.1, from coordinate 20,093,165 downwards.
ATTGACATTACATCTTTTCAATGGCTCAGCACCTTAGGGGTGGAAATCTTTGACCGTCACTAAATTCACTAAACTCGATTTAGATTCTGGGGTTTCTGTTTCGATTCAAAATTGATTTCCAATATGATTAATTTCGATTAAAAAACGATTTCTGCGCCAATCTATCAGACAGAATAACTAAGAGAGACAGAGTATGTTTTTAACGATTAAGTTTTGATTTGTAACGAACATGCCTTTTCCACAAAAATAGCATGTGGAAAACTGCTAATTTTTAAAGCTACCTGTAAACTGTATAGCGTTTATAGTATAAAATAAGACAAAACTTTTTTTTTAAAAGTAGAACAACATACATTGTAATTTCAAAGCACTTTCCAAATATTACGTGAAAAACTGTTGCCCAAAAGAAATATAATAATATTTCTCAGAACAGACAAACAGTATATGAAAATAAACTTTTTCAAGTGAGCAGTAAATTGAGAGTATGGGCAAAGCATGAAACATGTGCCAGTTTGTTCATTTCTGAGCATATTAATTAATAATTTTGTAGAGTATAGACACTATTTTCATTCCATTTACATGTATGTAATATGTGTACATGAATTGATATTGAGTTGGGGTTGATCACGTTTCGTTTTATTTTATTTTGTGAACTTGCTGACGTTTTGTGTTGTGTTGATTATGGACCATTTGCTTTCTGTTGTGTATACATTTTTGTTCCTGGTTAGCGTATTTAATTCACATGCGCGCGCGAGAGAGCGAGGATAGTCATGGTGTCGTTGTTGATCTTTTAAGGCAGAAATATTTATCATGACTTCAAAGTGATTGGGATCCATGATGAGGAAAACCCTCTTTTAATGCTTACACAATCAGCAGATTAGTGACGATCAAACGCCATTCGAGAGCAGCGGAGTGAAACGTTGAATTTACATTCGCAGGTGTGCGGCCTTCATGCATCACACAAGTTTTTAAAATGAGACAAGACTGCTTTCAATAGAGAAAGGCGGTTGAATTTCCTCCATTGTTTGTTTTATGTGTCCTGCTGTGCAGGCTTGACTTCCAACAGGAACCATATGGATTTCTGTTGTATTTTTAATATCAATTAAGTGACATTTAAATTCAATCTAAATCGTAGTAAATGAAATCCTGATCCTTATTTGAATCGAATTTTTTTGCCACACCCCTACTAAGGATTTTTATTTTCCGAAATTAATCTCGGGCCACTCTCTGTGGTTGATGGACACAAACGTCCTGAGGGCCATAGTTGCCCACCACTGTCTCACAATATTAAAACATACATCCAGGAATAAAAACATGTGTCACTGATGAACACTTAACGGTAATATATGTTAATGTTGATTGTTCCGGAGACAATACTTGGTGTAATTAAAAAAGTGAAGGAAGCCCCAATCCCTGCGATAGAGAAGCTTTTCAGGAAGCGCCTCAGCACATGCTGCGGGCATCTTGGAATGTAGCATCTAATGACAACAACGATGTGACTTATCACCTTTCGGAAAAAGTACAGTAGGGAGAGCATGTAAGTTTAGTGTGGACCCGTGTGGCCATGCATGGCTGGGTCACATAATGAATGTTGATGAAGTAGAAAAGCCGCTTTAATCAGGACGGATCACTGTGCAGAGGTGGAGAATGTCAGCGAGAGCAGGCACAGCTGCTTTCTGAGAAATTCAATATTGACTGTCGGGATAAATGTCCTGCATATTCTCTCATGTGTCCCAGGGGCCGCGGTATTATGCCTCTCACGTTAGCGGGCCCTAATTGGATTAAAAATGACTTGTTATTGGGAGAAAAATGGCCGAGAATATGCCGTCATAATTATTGCCTTTGCTTCTCCGACTGCTCGGCGAAATGTCAAATTCAGGTGTTTGCCCGCAAACACCTGATTTGATGGATTGTATTTCATTTGGGAATCAATGAGAGAGGCTGTGCAGTAAGAAATGTCACATCAAAGTCTTGTTTTTTACTTGCTTGGTGCCTCAGACTTGAAATGCCTATGGTGTTTACATACTGCATGAGCTGATTCCATGAGGTGGAGCTTAATTAGATTATACAATTGCTTGAAACGCCCTGACCACAACAAGTCTCCAAGATAGGACTTGATTTTCTTTTATTTCTATAAACACATTAAAATCATGAAAAATGCAGATTCCATCATATTATATATATATATACACAGTATATATATAGATATACAGTATATATATATATATATATATATATATATATATACACACACACACACACACACACACACACACACACACACACACATATATACACAGTATATAAAGTACACATCACACATATATACATATGTGTGTATGTGTTTGTGTGTGTGTGTAAGCAGCAATAATATTTTTTGTTCTAGAATAAAAAAAAGGGTATTTTTATATTATCTGCGTGCATGTATTGCTCCACTATTTGTGTTCAATGACTGAAGCACAGGTGTCAGTTTTTTTTTTTCTTTTTAATTATGTTTTTGATGGAAGTGAACATGGTGTGTTAGATGTATTTTTTTTAATTGGATGATGGAGTTGTTGACAGATTTGGCAGATGGAACAATGGACCAATTACAACTTGGGTCAACTTCATTCGGTCAACTTCAGAAAAAGACTTCGAAAAAATAAAAAATTAAATTATGAAGCAACAAAAAACCCTAACCCTAACAGCATGTCAAATGCCCACTTCTGAACACCAGCATCAGTATAGTCAGGGAAGGGACTCCCTTAGTGAGGATTTATAAGTTCAATTTGGAAAAAAAAAAAAAAAAAAGTTAAAACTTTTCCTTCCCATTTTGCCTCCAAGGTTGCAGAAGACGGTGCAATACATTTGGAGGTTCAGCGTTAACATTAGGCACTGAAATTCATGGTTACTAATATTAATATTACTCGTAATAGTACGTTACTCTGTAATTGTGTCATAATTTAGACAGTTGGGTTGACAAATAGTCAAATAGTCAAAGTCAAATAGTGCTAGGATAGGGGTTTGGCGAGGGCAAATCAAATTCAAACGCACTCGGCTACTCAAAGGTTTGGGCGGGCACAGCCGCGCATGCATGCCCAACATGTAGCGTGGACGTGACAAAAACAAAAATCCACCAGATGTCCACTGGGCTTTGTTTTGCGCACGCAACCAGACACCAACCATTAACACATAATAAATGCTCTGTGCTGTAAAAATGACAGCGTCTCATTCATACTGACATGGGCTAAATTACACATAAAACCACTGATAACATCATCATTAAATATTGATTCTATGGAAGGCGGAGACCAAAACACGCACATGCCACACAATGCAAAGCCCTCAATGCAGATTCAGCAGAGAGATGGGGGGTTGCAAGAGGTGGAGAGGAAGTGGAGAGGATGGGGGGGGGGATGGTGGCAGAGGCTGGGGTGGGGTGGGGCGGGCCTTGAGATTTAAGTCAGAGGCTCTGAGCAGATGTGAGCGTTGATGATGATGGATGTAGCTTGTTGAGATGCAGACTTGTTAGCATGAGAGGCCCTCGCAGGCTCCTCACGGTCCCCCATGTGTCACCATGTGTCTATGTCTGCTTTTATTCATTTATTTTATGGTGCTTGAAAACAGTTATGTGTACAGTAATACCACGCCCCCACCCCAGTTTGAAATTTAGTCCAACTTTGTGCAAATGAGCAAAAGCAAAGAGACACAGCAAAGTGGGGTTTTGCCTCCCAAAAGGGAGATCAATACAGCAGGATGGTGTGTCTTATATTTGTGTCACAAAAAGCATATATTACTGAAATAATGACGATCTTGTCATCATTACCAAGCTATTACTCTGTAATATGACTGGTGAAGCAGCAGGTGAATTCTACCTTCTGCCATCTGGTAGGAGCACAATTAATTCTTCTGCCTGTCACTATGTGTCGCTGGTATAGATAGACGAGCAATAATAGTCATTTGAGGTGTAGCGATTAATAGACAGCTAATCAATTATTACATTGATCAACGATGATTGTTGATAATAAATTTATCGTCTAAAGCTTAAAGTAAAAAACTCCTCCGAATTTCAGTTTTTCAACACTATTTAAATATTTTCCGATCTCTGTCAGCGTCGACAAAACCGGACCCATTATCTTTGTGTTGAATCCAAATACTGTAAAACATTTATTTTAATTTTGAAAACAATCAACAACGTTTGACCTACTTTCAAGCATGCTACGAAAGCTACCATTAACTGAATACATGACCAATTAATGTTTTATACACTATAAATTAGAAACAATTAGGGATAGACAATCATCGGTGTCGCCAATTGTCTGTGCCGATATTTGGAATTTTGTTGTTAAAGTTGTTTATCCTATTTCACATAAAGGGTTCACAAATTCTCAATTATACAACAATAAGGAATGCAACTAACGATTATTATAAGCATTGATTATTCCGTCACTACATTTTTGGGTATGTCCATGAATAGAAATAAGAAAGAACACAGTTCAACTTCCATCTATTCATTAAAAAATACAACTCCATTTATGACCATAGACCGACGGGTTTTTCTCAGGGCCGATGTCAATTATTAAGGAGGCTTCTAGCTAGTCAGTAATGCAACAATGAAGACATCAAAATAGAATGCAATCCTAATAGTCACAATTTACATATCACGGTAGCTGCGAGCTTTATTTTATCATAAAGGGCTTTACCGTAATGCTCTTTTCCCCTTTAAATGGAACATATTATGGAAAATTGACTTCTTAATTGTTTGTATACAAATACTGTAATTCGCTCCCTGGAGTGCCAGCTTACGCATCAAGTGTGAAATTAAACACCTCAGCAAATTTATCTGCCTGGTTCTGAAAATTAGTTTGTGAGCAAGCCATGCTTATGTCCCACTGTTCCATACCAGTGGAGCTGATTAATGAAACACACACCTACATACTGAGTTTCTCTCCATAGTTTGAAGATTATCCAGGGAAAGATCCTGAACTGCTTAAAGCGACACCCGGAATTGAGTTTGTGCTGCATATATATCATAAACAGGAGTAATCTTTCTTTTATTTTCGATTAGTTACTTGTTTTAAAATTTTGCACCACCTGCCGCCCTTCACCACACACTACGTACCGTATTTCCCAGATTATAAGGCACACCTAAACGCCTAAAATTTTCTCAAAAGCTGACAGTGTGCCTTATAATCCAGTGCGTCTTATACATCGATCATATTATAAACTATGCTATTAGCCATTACAAAACAAACAATGCACCACAAATAACCTGTGTGGATGGACGTGCATTGATGCTAACATTAGCTATTATGATGCTAAACAAGCATGGGCGTGATCTTTTCAGATGCTAATTAGATTGTTGGTTGATGCATGATGCAAATAAAAGATGATCAGCGCTAGCAAGGGTCAACGGCACATAGCAGGCACCATGAAATATGGTGAATATGGACTATAACGTATGAACGTGGGGGAGTTAATGTGATATTGTTATTGCTTTGCAATATTTCAAGCGTTTTTATACTGTGCTTTTCGTGTTGCGAAAACACCACTTCACTGACATTACCTCTGGAAAAAATTAAACTTGTTTATTCATTTTTGGAAAGAACAGAGCTGTAAGAATGCATATATTGTATTAACAAAGTTTAAGTTGACATTCCCTTGAGCACAGCACCATCTAGTGGATGCATGCAGCCTCAGCCACTATTGTAACTTTTACTCTCGGCGCCCTATAATCCAGTGCGCCGTATAGTGTTGAAAATACGGTAACTTACATGCAATTTACGATGAGGAACAGATATAAGAATGTGCATCAGCGGTCCAGGTTGATGATAATTCACTTTTTTTTTTCCCTCCAGTTGGCATAAAATAAATGAAATTTTCTCGCATCAAAGCCTGTGTCACCCAGTTACAGCATCCCTGCACATATGCAGGCAGCAGGTGGAGTGTAAATGTGTGCGTGAGTGTGCGCGCGTATGTGTGTGTGAATGGGCAATACTAAGTGGTAACCGGCGCTCCACTCGAACCTTATAAAAGGTGCAGGACAGAAACATGCCAGTAATTGATTGCTAATTAGTCCTTTTGTTGTTGTGATGTATTGTCCTGACACAGCTTTGCCCCGGGCTGTCTATTCACTCTCACCGCGCGTCTCTGCCGTCACACTCACAAAAATAAGCACAGCAAATTCCTGAGACACAGCAAGGAGACCCTGTGCGAAAGGTGAATAGGATTCATCTTTAACATTCAGCATTAACAGACAGTATTTCACTTTCACTCTCCAGAGCCACAACATTAGGTGCAGATGCGTGTTCTCATAAAGAAGATGTGTCAAGTATTTGTTTAAACATTGTGTACTCATGAACCACCTTTGATTTTTAAAATGGAGTAATGTGCCTGGTCATTCAAAGATGAGGGATTTTTTTAAATGGGTTAATGGGTTTAATGACTAACCCTATTTTCGGTAAAATAGTTTATTTCACTTAATATATTGAATGGAATCATAAATAAATAATAAATACAGACTGTCAAAGACATTTGAAAATGTATGATGACCCTTTCACCACTAGTCCCAAAATGAAATGACATTTATGAGGCTTTTGATCCACAGTAATACAGTATGTTTCATAGGTCTGTTACTTGAAATGACCTTATTGGTGATGTCAAATGGTTACAATGGTTTAACAAAATGTTCCCTAATTAATTGCGATTCGTTACATTTTTCAACAAAGATTTTTGACTAAGCTTATAACTATATACTTGACTAATAGCTTGGAGTTTACATAATATCGTCGACTAAATAAAAGAATCTTTTTTTTGACTGTTTTAATACCTTTCTTATATCCTGTGAATGTATTTCTTGTAAAATACAACTGTTGAACAACACCATTAAATCTGACTTAGCGTCAGAAGCATTTTTTTTCTCCTAGGAACAATTCTCAAGACTTCTCATTTGTAAGTTTAGTGTTTGCAAAGCCCTTTGAGGGTAAACAAGGTGTGTTGATGTACAACTAATACGGGCTTGTTTACAATTGCTACAATCGGATTAACCGCATCAATCTCAGCATCAAATTTTAAGAACGCATTCATACAGGATTTAAGAACGCATTCATACAGGAAGATGCCATCTAAAGTATACAATGTGTTGGCTAAATGCAAAAAAAAAAACAAAAAAACAGAACTTCTCCCCCATAATGCCACGGTGAAAAATGTCACCAAGGAAGACACCTATATGCGCTCTCTACTTTTCATCAGTGGAAATGGACCAACAGCTGAAAATCCAAAGTCTGTGCAGGTTCAAATTTATTGTCTGCTTTCTCAGCAGAAAACTTGCTAGCCCTTACACAACATGGTTGTCAGGTTTAATACTTCTACGTTCAAGTATACAGATAGTTTTTTGAGATGACCTAGTTTTTCACGGGTAGGAAGTGCAAGGATGGTAATGCAACAAAAGTTAGTTGCCGATCGCCAAAAGAAAGTAGAAGCAGTGCAGCCGAGTTATTGTTGGTGTTTTTTGACTGTCCCAACTACTGTCTGACGATACAACGGCCCGGGTCAAAGGGCATACAGTAAATAGTCCGTTCTTGGTTACTTCCGGCCACCGTTGTTTGCGGCCCATCATGAGAGTTACGACTCAAATGTAACCATTTGTTACATTTGACAATTGCGGTGCAGCTGTGATCAATTGGGTCCGTGCAGGTGCAAGACGGGCGGGCATATCACGGTGGGATAGCGCACGACAGCGGTTGAACAAATGTAATAACCGCAGCAACACCGCCTGTGCTCCACCCCCTGAGCTGGCTGAAGCGCTGTCATATGAGCGTGATGATATGCTAAATCTTCCCACAGCGTGCTCTTCACGGGCACGGCCCACCACATCCAGCGGGGCCGTGCAGATGACCTGCTCGGGTCCTGCCTGTCTGGGCTGCGCACCAACAGATGCGGAATCGCATTAACCAAACGCCGCAATTAGTCTCACTCGTTCGCGGGTTAATGAGTTTGTGGAAATGCGCGACCCATTCCTCATTAGGTGATTCCTCATGCACTGAAGAGAGAGAGGGAGAGAGAGAGAGAGATACTGCACATATAGCCTGTACTGCATTGATATACTGATGCAGATACAAAGAGAAAGACAGAATCAAACTTGCGCTGTAAAAAATGTCCTTATCAGCATTTCAAGGTAGCCGACTCTTAAATCTTCACATCAACAAAAACGATGGTGGCGGTTTATGCGACATACATGAAAGGCAACATCCAGCTGCGAGCATATAGTGGCTTTTGTTGTCGAGGTTCCCGGGTTAGCAGTCCAGCTATTTTGCTACTTTTTGGTAAAGTTAAAACTCCGATGTTGTTGTGAATCCATCCATTTTCTGGAGCCGCTCATCCTCATAAAGGTCACAGGCTTGCTGGTGCCAATCTCAGCTGACTTCTGCAGTAGGCAGGGGACACCCTGAACTGGTTGCCAGCCAATTGCAGGGCACATTGAGACGGACAACCGATTTAGTATGCCCGTTGTTGGGAATCTTTGGGTATAAGTCTCAGCTCAACATTATTTGTGAAGCACTTAGAAACAGTCATTGCTGAGTACCAAGTTTTGTGCGTGAGATGAAATTAGTCATGCAATCACAAACACAGTGGAAATAGTACTGACACACAAATTAGCCAAAAAACACAGCAATAAATAAAAAATAAATACAGATTAAATGAAGTAAAAGTGGAAACTCAAAACAAAACAAAAATACAGCAATAACCATTCAAAGAATAATAGTGTGTCTAAATGTAATGTGTCTGTTTCAAGTTTGACAGAGAGGTGAGTTGCCTGACATTTTTGGGGCCATTTTGAGGAAAAGCCTCAATGCTTTCTGAGGCTCCACTTAGTTCTCTGCACCTCCAGTAACTTCTCATCCACAGACCTGAGACCACGAGCAGGTGTGTGTGGGGGTAGAGGTAAGGTGGAGCACCAGCATTTAACGATTTGTAAACAAAGAGAAGCAAGGAAGGTCAGAATTGGAGTTATGCGCTTTCTCTCATAAGCACCAGTTAGGAGGTGAGCAGTAGCGTTTTGGACCTACTGGAGTCACTCGAGGGAGAACTGAATGATTCCAAAATAAAGTGCATAACTGTAATCCAGGTGTGATGTGATGAAAGGAAAGAGTACAGTTTCAAAGTGCTATTGGAAAAGGAGGGGTTTGACTTTAGCCAGCTGCCTAAGATGAGGACAGCTGGATTTAACCTCAGGACTTATTTGTCAGTCCAATTTAAAATCATTTTCCACTTTAAAACCTAGGTCCGTGACCGCTGGCTTCAGATAAGGCTGGGAGGGAGTACAAGGGCCACGTCGCCCAAACACCATTACATCTCATTTGTTTTTGATGAAATGAAGAAACTGAATAATAATATTTTATCATTTGATTTCATCTACAAAGGACAACAGTGGCTTTAGGGGGAAAGCTTCCTTTTACTTCGCAGGACATAGATTTGACTTCCAGCAGAGCAGAGGTATTCTATTCTATTCTATTCTATTCTACATGGTGGCACACAAGTTAATCTAAGATGGTCTGAATTTGAAAGACGCTGCATATTAGTGTTTGTTTCATGCCTGTATGGAGTAATGAGAGCAATGTAATAACTTCATTTTGCATTGACCATTCAGAGTATATTATGTTAATATTATGATTTATGCCTGAAATAGGTGAAGTTTACTTTGTGAAAAGTGAAGTGTTTTCCTGAGGGGGCTTTGCTTTCATTTCATTGTAACTGGTTCTGCGATGATGCAATCACATTTTTGAGTAGTACTCATAGGACACCCGATGAGTTCCAAATTGTTTTCCCAACAATTAAATCACAAACAGTGCTTCCCCTCAGACTTATTGGTACACCCGTATGTCACTTACTGCTATGTTTTTGCCGGAGATACAGTAAATACTGTGAAAACGCCACAGAGACGTCGATTCAGTTAAGCTAGGCTAACTAAACAATTGGCAATGTAAGATGGCCACCGATGGTACAACCGTACACAATTATATACGCTTATGGGCCAATACAAGAAGACCACAGGTTGAAAATGAGAATTTTACAGGGAAGCGAGAAAAGGATGAAAAAACAAGAACCAAACACTTGCTCCGAATGTGGCCTCGGTGTGATATTTGCAGCAAACAAGTTGCCGCTAATAGAAAAAGGTGTGAAACAGACTGTTTTAGCTCGTCAGTAATAAACTTTTGGCAATTGGAAGGAATCATTAATTGAACCGCAATGTTTTTATACAAAAAAAAAGGAGAAAAAGAAATCCAATTTAAAGATTGCAGGCAGTGCGGCTGGTCGGAAGTCATATCTCATCAATTAGCACCCTGTGACCGGGAATGGGGCCCACTCGCTGTGATGGGGTGGAACACGTTTCGTCTCAGGATATAGTCGAAAAGATATTTTCCCCTCACATGTAATAAGTGCATGATTAAAACTATTAATTTCTGGTGCTGATTGGAAATTTAAATCAGGTCTCGAATGCTTGTTGTGGATCTAAGATTTGATTATACCTGAAAGATGTAAAACACTATATTGATGTGTTGTGCAGTATGAGTACATTCATAACCATGAGTGTCAGATTCATTTCTATAAAACACATTGTATTGCTCCGGATTGTAACAATAATATGCAGCTCATTTGGGAAGATTTAGATTGCATTGTCATTTCTGTTCAATTATGCAAGTAAAAACTGCAAAACGCTAGTACCTGTGAGAGCCATTTCAACCATAATCTTTTATTATATTATATTATATTATATTATATTATATTATATTATATTATATTATATTATATTATATTATATTATATTATATTAGAATTAATGTTTTGTAAATGCTCTTTTATGATTTATTATACGAAACTGTCCTTTATGGTTTTTAATAGACACGAATAATTTGGTTCTCATTTGCACAGAACCATTGGACAGGACTAAAAATAATTACCTAAAGGCGGTTTGCCTATGCCTGTAAACCATAAAACCTGCATTGGGGTACTAAGCAGAAGCTTTCGTTTTCACAGTCAGCTTGAAAAAAAACAAACAAAAAAACAATATTCACAAGGGTAACAAAGCCCAGTTTTGATGGACATATCATCCAAAAATAATTATTATTGTGGTTGGACATGTACGGTGATGGACAAAATGTTAGTACTCACAATTATGTAAAGTCCAACAATAAACATCACCATATATTCTAAACTTATCTTTGATCTCATAACATTGTAGATGGCATCTGACATCTCTACTAAAGCCGATTCTTACGCATTAAGGTCAGTGAGCAATTAAAAAAATCACTCCGATGAAATCAATTTTGATGGAGACATTTGGACATTCTTTAAAAGTACTTTTATTTGTTGCTTTTTTTTTCAATTGGTACAAACCTGTCAATGTGATGCATTTCGATGTAAGATCAAACATTTAATAAGAAATGTGTCAAGTAATATAGCACATACAATAAGTTAAAACATGTCACACAAGAATGTATTTTTTTGTTATCTACACAAAACACCCTAAAACAGAGTTTAGGTCTAGACTGAAGGATCACTGTATAGCATAAATGTGTGGATGTGTGTTCGTGCGTGTGTGCGTGTGTGTGTGCGTGTCTGTTTCCCCTCGTGTAAAATCCCCATGCATGCACAATGCATGCGCCTGCAGCTCCTATGGGTCCACGCACAGGCTGTTGCCCCGAAAACAAATAAATAAAGAAATGATCAACCAACCCAATGTATAGTTAATAAATTACCGTTTGACATAACACAAGTTCACTTGAACACAACATTACAAGTGCTACAAGAGGCACTCGGGAGGGGGGCGGGGGGGCTAAAACCACAATCGTTTGTCCCTCCGGTGATGAGGCCAGTGGGATTCTGCGGTCAAATGTTCTTTTTTCGGTGAACATCACGCGTGGCTGCGGGTGTTCCAAATCGGGGAGCGGGAGAGGAGACTCGGCGTTGGAAATGGGTCCGGGCCTGCGCGTTTTCGCCTCTGTACAGTCAGTCACTAAGTGAAGCTCATGGACACTGTGTGCTCGAGCGCCTTGCGCCGGAGGGACGCGATGCTGGTCCCTCTCCACATGTCACTGTCCGGGGAGCTGCAGAGCTGCGGGGAGCCCGATACGTTCGTGGGGCCCGAGAGCGACGCCGACATACCGGGGAAAGGCGACTGGTAGAGGTGCGACTGCAGGCCGGAGCCGTTGGACGAGAGGCCGTTGGACAGCCCCATAGAGTTGGGCGGCGGCCCGTGGGCCAGGCTGCACTGAGACAGCGACTGCGCCATGCCCGGCGGCTGCCGGCCCAGCGCCGGCGGCAGCTGCAGCTGGGACACGCCCGGCATGCCCGCCGCCCAGCGCGAGTCGTTGGCGTGAAACGAGCACAGGCTGTTCTCCATGGCGGCCGCCGCCGAGAATTGCGGCAGGCCCGGCGTGGGCAGCAGCGTGCCCGGGGCGCGGAACACGTTGGTGGTCTTCTTCCGCTTTTTCCACTTGGCCCGCCGGTTCTGGAACCACACCTGCGGGGGCAACCCACACCCACACGTCATGCGGGGAGAAAACCCGTCGCTGCGGTCTCCTTCGAACTCGGCAGCGAGAAATCTGCACCGCGATTTGGGGGTGGGGGGGTGGGGGGGGTGGGGGGGGGGGCATGCACTGTATCAATACATGTAGTTTGGGGCGGAAAAAACAGACCACCCTGAAAGGTTCACCGCGGTTTATTGTTTGTTGGCTAATACGCGCTTGTTTTAATCGAATGACAGTAAATCTACAAATAATTCCGTGGAAAATGGCAAATGGCCAAAATACCACATTTAAAATGTTCCATTCTATCTATCTATCTATCTATCTATCTATCTATCTATCTATCTATCTATCTATCTATCTATCTATCTATCTATCTATCTATCTATCTATCTATCTATCTATCTATCTATCTAAGCTTTTTTGTATAATTCACTACAATCTTTGCATATAGATGTAAAATCCTCCAACATGTCCATAAAAAACATTGTTGAGCGAAAAAAATATTCGGATTTGGAGCCTGTTTATCACGCAAAAATTGCAGTATGTCATTTAAAAACACATCAACAAAAGAAACGTGATTGTAAATAATAAATAGTCTTGACCAACTCGGTGCATCGTCGCTAATTTGAAAAAATATTAATAAACGCATGTAATTACGGGAATAAAAATACATACTCTACCTACAACTTAGCTATAATTGCGATAATTACAGAATACAATTGCTGTTAATTTATATTGTAATTAAATACGCCGCTATATTAGATGGAGAATTTAGGCAGCGTTTATATTAGGTCTACTACAGTCATTAGTATAATTGCGATGGCAGAAATAAAAGACATTTACCGATTTACCGGTCATTGTAGCTGGCAATGCATACCAATAGACTATACAAAATGAAATAGCCTAATAAATTGTTGGTTTGTTAGGTGAGTGAATTTCAGACCACGTTTGCACTATACATATATATATATATATATATATATATATATATATATATATATATATATATATATATATATATATATATATATATATATATATATATATATATATATATATATATATATATATATATGTATGTATATGGAAGCATTTTATAATAACGGGTCAATTATGAAGTGTACAGGGACATATCTGTTTTTTAATGAAGTGCATTTGTTGTACGCATGGTTTGAAATATCACGCACACCTTCCGTTTTTCTACAACCTAAACAAAACCAAACTATAGCTACAAAACACACGTTTTGCAGTGCGCAATTGAAGCGCAGTAACCCCAAAACAGGCGTGGTGGCTATATAGATCTGGCAAAGATTTGATCAGGCTGTGATGAACTCGCTCTCCTTCTACGCAGGCAGCCACGCGTGACGCAGCAGCCGAGGCGAGGCCATTACACCAGCAGTGCAAAGCAAATGCAATCTCTCATCCCCCTTCAAAAAGAGAAGATATTCTTCTCGGGTCCTATTAAGAGCTTGTTGATGGAATGTTTCAGGACCAGCACGTGATCGTCGAAGTGACTAATAACGATCGGATGCTTATTATTGCTTTCGTGGTATCTTTTGGATGGAATCCACATCGCCGTTACAGAACCCGAAGGCTGATAATTCTTTTATATTTGCCGCACCCTAAAATTACGGAGAAATGAATTGGTCTGGGAAATGTCAAAATATTGTCATTGGCTGTTGCAATTTAACTGGCACAGTTTGTGTCATAAATAATCAAACGGTGGCAATAAATTGGTTATTTCCTTCGTGGAGATGCTCATCGGACTTTGATTTGTCAAATATTGACATTTTTTGTTTGGGAGGTCGGGTAATATGAATGACACTGAGCGTGGATAGCGTGGATTTTTGCAACAGTATTTTTTAACGAATGAAAAAATACTTCAATCCTGGTATGATAATATTAATATACATTTAACAGCGTAACTGTGTATTAAAATGCACAGATCCAAATTCAAATGTTATTCTTCTGTGTACATATATTTATTTAAATTTTGGAAAACCTACCAAAAAGGAAAAGACTACAATTAAGAGAAAGAAAACCAAACCCCCAACACACACAAAACTCAAATCCCCCTTTTTCCGTCACGTAAAAGACTAGAAAACGCACGCCTTACAAGTATAATTCGCGTGTAAGTTTACGATAAAGAATATAAAAACATATTGAGTTGAACCAACATTAACTCACAATTTGCTACATTTTATGAGCCGCGGCGAACATGGACTATTTGTTCACTTTTTTAAAGTGGTGAATAATTTGCATTCAGACAGATTTAGCAAAGATAATATCACTTCTTTTTTTTTACCCTACTACCTTTCTTTACCCCCAATTCAATTTCTAATACGCGCACATCTGCATGTGTATTGCTGCATGTGTAATTTAGTCCGAACTTTGCTTCAGCACAACCGACAGCGAACTCAACCGATCTGTGTTTCATTGTGGAATTTATAGTCTACCATTTGATACAAATTGTTTACGTAAACGAATCGACCTCTTCATTACTGCAAATAATACAAATGCAGACCGTAATGTATTATAAATCACAAACCATTTATCGATATTGCTGCGAAATTTGATAAATTAATATAACCTCACACGCGAGTTTCGCGCTGATCAGTTTTTGGTCTTTTCATCCGTGCACCATTTGAGACGCACTCACCTGGACTCTGGACTCGGTGAGGCCGATCCTAAGCGCCAGTTCCTCCCTCATGAAGATGTCCGGGTAGTGCGTCTTGGCGAAGCTGCGCTCCAGTTCGTTGAGCTGTGCCGGCGTGAAGCGGGTTCGGTGCCGTTTCTGTTTCTGCTGACTGGCTTGCCCGCCGGAGCTTTGCTGGGGCTGCTGCTGCTGCTGCTGCTGTTGCTGCTGCTGCTTCTCCGGCTCTTTGCCGTTCACCGCCATGCCGGTGGAGTTGGATCCCACCGTGGTGATGACGTCTTCGCCGGGCAAGAGGGTGGCTCCCTCCACGGAGTCCGAACCGGGGGCCATGTCTCCTGGATGGCCCTGGTCCGGCACCCCGCCGCCCAGACGACACTTGAGAGCCTCTCGGTGTCCGAGTAACTCTGCGGCATCTTTCATCCCTATAGAAAAAATAAAGTCAATGTAAATGCATGTTTAAAAATAGAAGGAAAAAAAAAAACAAATAGAAAAACACGAATGAAAAAACATGACAAATTAACTTAATTTAGCTAGGGGTCTTAATCACATTTATGCTGTCAAATGATTTCTAATTTCACAAAAACACTTACAGGTAATTAAATATACACTCAATTGATGACTACACACACACGCGCGCTCGCGCGCTCGCACACACAAGGTGAAATAAATAAGAAAGTCTTACAGTGGAGTTTAGCTCCCGGGTTTAGAGCCGAGAACTCACCGAGCCGAGCATCCAGGAGGTCGGCGTGGGAGAGCATCGCGTAGCGCTCCAGGGCGAAAAGCGGTCCGGCAAAACGCTCCTACACAAACTTTGGGGGCAATTTAAGGGGCATAGATGTTCTAAATGAAGGAAAATTCGCTTTGCGCTTAAAAAAAGGAGGTCTCTTGCATTATAATGGCCCTTAGAAGGGCTGGGAGGCGCTTATTAGTGGCGAGAAGCCGTCAGCTTCCTCAAATAAGAACCAATCAGAGGCAAGCATTGGACCCGACCAACACCCGAGCACCTGAATCCCCACCCGCCCCCATGTTCCGTGTTTTTCAAAGCCATGCACGCGCCAAGCGTGCACGCGTAAAAGAGCACTACAATTCAATTCTGCCTTTCCATCCTCTGATTTATTAGCTTTTTCATGCTCAAATTATTCCACGTTAAAACGTCTTAATGTGTTTGTTTAATCTGCACGTGGGCTGCGGGACACCTGCTTGCTTTAGATGAACGTACGCGTGAAATGTCCCCACTTAAAAAAAAAGTGAAATTACTTGTGTGCAAACGCACAACATTAACAAGAAATAGCAATATAAATTTAAAACTCAAAGCATGCAAATGAGCGTGGTTATTTTGTTTCATCGGTGGCGCAAACAAAACAAATATGCGTCCCGGTGGCGGCTGGCAGGTGATTTGTGGAGACAAATGGAGGAAATAAATAAATAAACGAGTACAGATGGATCGCAGCCTCGCTTAGTGATCGGGCCGCTTTAACTCCCATCGACTTTTCATCAAGGCGTTGGCAATTAGAGCCCATTTAGGCCCGCTTTGCTTGGAACTAAATCAGACGTGCAGGAGCCTAAACGCTTGCTCCCGTCTTGCTGAGGGGGTGTCCATATAGGACTCTTACACAATTAAAAAAGAGGGGACAAGCATTGATCTGAGACTCGTCAGCACATGGCGGTCGGATGGGGGAGTTTTGATTTTTTTTCTTTTTTTTCCGGGGGGCAGATGTTGGGGTTGAGGCCGCGGTGAATGGAGCAGCACACCCCGGGACTTCACAAAGGGGGCGTCCGAGCGAGGCATCCCTTCTCTCTCTGGCTCCGTCCTCCACATGGTTCTCCTCTTTGTGCTCAATCTGTCAGGATGCGGCGTGAAAAACACAAGCAAATGGACCGCTACGGGCATGTGATGAGGAAGGATCCCGAACTTCATCATCATCATCATCATCATCGTCATCACGAGGGGCTGTAAATTTTGTGAGGGAAGAGGAGGAAAGGGACTCTGAGGCCAAGTTTGTTTTAATGGTATTATTTTGACAAGGTTCTGGAAGGGGTCCGAAAGCACATCTAAAATCTGGTACGGTCAGAGATCATAATTGTCATTGTTTTCTCTCTAGGAATTTTGTCAAATTTAAACACATATACGTCGCATGCCAGACATGTTTTTGTTTTTTTTTTTGTTTGAGGATGTGTGTCAATTGCATCTAATAGTTTAAATAACGGCGGTAATGCAAAAAAAATGCCGATGAATTGCAGTGTTATTGTGTATCTTATTTTATTATATATATATATATATATATATATATATATATATATATATATATATATATATATATATATATATATATATATTCTATGATATTATATATGTATAGTATAGTCTATTTGACATGAAAACTTTATAATTATAACAATTAGCACACTGCGAATAAAAATAAATCATAGCGACGGAATTATATATTAATAAGAAAGCATGTTTTTATTTGGGATCATTCAAATGCAATACATGGACACGCGTGACATTTATTACATTCATTTACTACATTTATTACTATTCTTCTTATTATTATTATTATTGTCGTTATATTATTATTGTTATTATTATTATTATTATTAATATTATTATAAATGCATATTTTATTTTACGTGTGCAAAGTCCTTTAAACACTTGAAGACAATGAAATAATTAAATTCAAACATGACCAAGAGTGTTGTTTACTTAAGCAGCAGTCAATAATATTACATTTATCACTATAATCAGCGTTATTTTTTGTTTGACCATAGCAATTCAATTAAAAGTCTATCTTGATCAAACCGATAAATCACGTTACGACTTTAAAAAAGTGCCCCAGTGCCTAAAATTGATATATTTGAAAAAAAAAAAAAAAAAAAAAAAGAAATCACTATTTTTACAATAAACGATCGCATGCATATTATGCGGACGTACATGTGTCTAAAATCGGTCCAAATTTGACTGTTTTTTGCAGGCGGAGAAGGGAAAGTAATCAGTAATGTGTTGTGGCGTAGGCGCCTCCGACTCGAACTTTATTGGCGTAATAAGAGCGAGACACTCGCTTAGGCTCTATGTCTCACTCAGCCTCCCTAACTGGACCACATCAATCTTTCTCCCTTGCTTGCAAGTGGAAACGCTCGCGAGCAATCCACGCGGGTTAATGCGGCGCATCTGAGTACACGCGGGCCTGTTTACACGCCAAGACACGCTTTGAAAGAAAACGCACGCAAAACAAAACAAAAAACACACACACACACACACACACGCACACACACACACACACACACATACAAATGCCATTTTGGAGAGCAGTGGCGAAGATCGAGTGTTCCGTGTGCGCCATGTTTCACTCATCAACCCTCGGGCAAAACTGGCATTGGGAGAAACCAGAAAGACGTGGATTTCGATTCTATTTCGACTTTTGAGGCGTTCGCTCGCTTAAGGGGGAAATCGATGTTCCATTAGAAATGGTTGAAATGGCATTTGTGTGTGTGCGTGCAGGTGATTTGATGACGGTCCAATGAGTACCTCCCCATCATGACAGGCTTCCCTCTCCGGCCACCCAGCTTGGTTGCACCACGGCGTGCATCCCGAGCCCCAATTAGGCCCGCCGCCCCGCGCCTGCTCCCCGCTACTGCGTGATCTATTGCACATGGCGGTAATCACAGCCTCCAAATAAAATAATCAGCAAAGAAGAGCCATTTCCTTAATGATGAAGAGGAAGAGTGTGTCACGCAGAGAGTGCGCGTGCATGTGCGCGTGTGGTGGAGGGCATATTAAAATAGCCACAACACATGGCACTTGACGAGTGATTAGGTCACAACATTAGATAGACTCGCACAGAAAAAACACCAAGTTCTTCACAATTTAATAATATTAGCGTTTCAACGATTACTCGACAACTAAACGTCAAATTAATCAAATGTTTTGTTCGTCAATTTATCATTTAGAGATATTGCCTGACTTGATATTTTCCTAACCCTCAGAATTTCCGTTTCCGAAAATATTCTCGGACTCTTCTATTCAAGCAGACGCATTATCTTTGTTTTGAAAATAAAATTGAGCCGATTTTCTGACGCCATGGACCAAACCAGGGCCGGATTCATAAATGCTTGTGCATTTTCTGCTCGATCAATTTGAAATAATGAGCCGTTACGACAAAATAAATGCAACCGTGTTATTTAAAATTTATAAAATAACTGACAAAATAACTAACATCTTATTATCAAAACAATCTTCAATTGCAGTCATACGCCAGAATGAAAATCTCGTGGTTATTGCTTAAAAAAAGTCTGCACGCTTGTATTTAAAAATCATAGCTTTACTCTAAAAAAAAAATCCCCGTATGAATGTGACGTATAAGATGTACAATGCAAAAATATATTACAATTATTTGAGAGGCAAAGAAAAATAACTGAAATGATTTAGTTGCAAATGTGCATCAGGGGATGTGGCATGCGTTCAGATGCAAGCAATTACATTCAAACTCATTGTTAAGGAGCAGCACACACCAGCCACCATTTTAAGTGCGTCTGATTGCTCCCAAATGAAGTTTAGATGTTCCTGGGAGGTTTTTCCTGGCATTTATTTATTTATTCTTCATTTAGAGAGGAGGAGCTTTTGTGCAGAAAAGTGAAGTTTTTTTTGTGCTTACACTGACTATTTGGAACTGTTCATTATCTCCACCTTGATGAAGGCTCAAGTTCCAACTGAGAATTTTACAGTCTTAAAGCACTGCAACCTTACTGCTTTGTTCTCCAAATTGCTTTTAAAATGTTGACCTATCAAGTGATCAAAAGAAAAGTTTAACGTTAAAAAGTGAACATTTGGACACAGTTCCTGATGTAACTAATTTTGTTGCCATTGAGTGGAAGCCGCCTCCCCACACAATCACAGCACCGGATTTGACTTAACCCCCCCCCAAAAAAAAAAAAAATAGATAGCAACAAAGAACTATCAGTGTAACCAAAATGCATTCTTGATTGGATTTGAATAAAGAGTGGAATAGCTTATTCATTAATGTGCTTTATGTCAAAAACATACAAAAGAAAATAAAATGCAAACCCTATAACTGTTTCTCCCTGGAAACGTCATAAATATTCATGGGCTAAGGAAAAAATATCAACATCTGATTTCCCACTTGACTCTATGGCGAGCCTTCTGCAGGTCTCATCCACACTGTGAAAATCTAAATAACAGGCTAGTGTATTCATTCATCAGGACACAAGATGATTCCTGGAATATTGATGCACATTTTATTAGTATACCAGACGTCTTGCCACTGTAGCTCAAAATGTCACATTTACTTCATTAAAATGAAGAGCAAATGAGCTGAATCTGCTCATTTTTGTGTGTGAAAGTATTAAAGCTTAAAAGGCCAAGATCCAAACAAATCCTGTGGAAATATATTTTGATAGCTTGTCAGTTGCAAACTGAGGCTTCGTGGCGCAAACTGCATTCCTCACCATGCTCATTTTGTTCCCAAAATAAATCGTATTGTTTAATGAAGATCGTCTTTAATTAGATTTGAAAGAGCGGATAAATGTTTAAGTGAAGGAGGTCAAAAGAGTAACTAATGTATGAGGCCTTAATAAAGTGTGTTTACATCCCATTCCTGGACTTTCCCTCCAGTTCTGCTCCAGCTATTAGAATCTGCTCTTTCTTAGGAGCTTCTCATTAGTGGGCTCCATTACAGTGGCTCCATCATTAGGAAGCTGTGATGCATCATTTAAGGTAATGAGCGCCTTACATTACAGGTGCCAGCGAGCTGTGGACACAGTGCCGTAAGGGCCTGTTCTCATCACATTTAGTGGGATATGCCATCATTAGATAGAAGACTTGTGCGCTTACTGTTCAGGATCAATGTAAACGCTAATATGCCCTAATCTGAAGGAGCTGATGGCATTAAAAATGGGATGTTTGTGCATTTTAACGGGGAGACGTCGTTCGGACAATGTTTGGAGTGTTTCCACGGCATTCAGAAAAATGAATCGCAACGTAGTTTATTTTTAAGTACACGCAATCAGGATTTTTGGAGCCGATTATCATCACTGATCAGTGAGTTTAAAAATAACAGATCACAAGATGGAGCAGTATATACATTTAAAGAACATGTTCATTTACTGCATATACTCTATCGAGTATTAACGAAAAGTACCAGTATTTATATAATGTATAATGTATATATGTATATGTATTATGATAGATAATGTATATATATAATGTATTCAGGTGGCATTTTATCATGGTTTAACAATATTTGCCATACCCTAAAGCAACAGAGATGCACAGGTAAAAACATCAATAGAAAGCATATCAGACGTAAAACGAAAGTTCAGTTTGGTCAAACAAAAACAACAAGAGACACAAATAATGGATGCAACAACTTACAGTCATGAAAATAAGTTACGTTATAAGTAAATACTGCAAACAAGGAAGTGATCCTACAGTAAACATACCAAGAACTCAGTAGAATGAACAGTCAGACAAATGTAAATAAAAGATGTGATTTTCTCCTCAAATTATACAAGCTCTTGGAGCCAATCATTGCCATTATTGAAATCTTGGCCAATTATGACATTACTAAAATAGCAAACATCCAGCCGAAAGATCACGATCTAGCCAATTAGATCTGCAAGAAGTCTACTTTTAGGTATGTGTTGCTATTTGGATTTTTATTTCATTTTGTAATTGATTACAAATCAGTGTCAATCTGTGAAATAAGATAAAACATGTGCCAAAGTGCCAAAAGTCAAATTATAATGTACAGTTTTTTTTTTCATTTGTTTTATTCATTAGGAGAAATTGATGTGTTCATAATTGAGGAGTAGTAATGAGCTAAACAGTAAAAACTCTTTAAAGATTAAAATCCCCACTGTCTGCCAATTAGGAGCAGAAAATCTTATTGTCAAGGCGGCCGTAGTAACAGACCATCTGAAGCATACATTCAAACAGCAAATATTTATATTTATCTTTGTCACAGAATGTTTTAACAAAGTAGAATTATGTGAATGCTGTATAACCATCTTGCAAATATGATGAGAATATGTCACTACAGTGCATATATTTCACAAACTAGGTTATTACTTTATAGGAAACAATGGCAATCAATCAAAATTTCATCAAGATTTCAATTTTGGATTTTCTCAATTTTGATGGCCAAAACCCTACCAAAAATGACAAATGTGACAAAATGCTCAAGTTTACAAGTTTTTGATATTGTCAAAGTACCCAGCAGACACAGAGTTACTTGCGTGTGATTTGTGATCCCTCTCTCCCTAAACATGCTTTAAACGGTTTAATGATACCCTTGGTTGGAGTTTAATGTACACATAAACAAACATTTACAATATATCGTGTTTGAAATAAAGACATGCTTCGTTTTACAAAGCATCGTGGTAGTACTCTGAATGGCAGTAGTGAATGCGAAAGTCATTATAAAATACCAGCTAATGGGAAAATTGCATCAAGTGATATTTCTTCAAGCAACCATTATTCATGAACAAAAACTGTTGGAAAAAAAATCATATTGGGAACATACAGTAACAATACCCAGACACACTTTCTTCCCAATCTGCGAAATTTGACATTTATTGACAGAATTAAATCCTAACTTTCTTTTACAACCTTGTTTGTTTTGTGTAAAACAAACCGGAAGGCTGGATCAAATTGAGGCAAAGAGTGGAATGGTCCATTATTGACCCGCAGTCGTGTTCTTTTTAGCAAACTCTTAGTTGACATTTGTGACAAGTTTAGCATGTTTGAATAAATTATTTTCATTAAATCAATTGTCTAAAAAATGCAGTCCATTTCTTGGACATTTTCAACTCCTCATATACACTTAACTATGAATGGTAGTAAGATGACCCTCAAACCATTTTAAGCTACATTTCTTATGTTTTGTTGTAATACTAATGATTTTTCCATATTTCTTTCAGATCCGGAAATGATGTTCACACAACCGTTCGCGTTCACGAAATGTTCTAGTTGTTTCCAACGGTGCTCATAAATTTTCAAATTTGGAGTACTTCTAGTCTTAAAAGGACTAGTATGAAAATAAAATAAATCTATGTACTATTGGTCTGATTATTATTCTTTTTCAGTGTTTTAATGCCAGTTTGAAGGGACTATTTTTAATGTGCTCTAGTTTTTTTGTGGTAAATGCTGTTTAATTTATATAAAATAAGGGGAAGTTTATTCTTTACTTGATTCATTGACAAGCCAACTATTAGAATGGAGGGCAGAAGCCTACTTTTTTGATTAGGGATAGTAAACAATTTCTTGTAATTAAAAAAGTTTTCAATTATGAAAAACATTTGTAGTTATTAACATTCAATGTGTTGACCGACATTTTTTTATGCCTGAGTTGACTCGTCCAACAGCATTTGAATGCACCACATACATAGTAAGTGGGTAGTGCTTGGCGCCAGTGTTGGAGGAATGCATGACAAAAGTAATGTAATTACTGTAATGCATCACTTTTTGCTGTAACGCAGTAGTGTAATAAATTACACACAAAAATAGTAATATTGTACTCGTTAAAAATGAGAGTTATGTTGGTCACTGTGTTGTGACCGCAGTAAAATATGAATCTAACTGCTTCGCTAACACGGTTACGGAGGACTATGGCTATTGCATTAAGGTCCACGTTTTATTTGGTGTGTTTATTTTGAAGTTAGCCTTTGCAATACACCGTTAAGGTATGACGCGACGTTTTTCGTTTTTTTCGGTATGTCTTGTTTTGGCTCGCCCGTAGTCCTAGGTAAGAAGTGGATGCTAAACAGCACTTCTTGAAATGCCTTGCAACAGTAGTTGCCAACAAAGGGACAATGTCCTCCATGTCCCGTGTGCTTCAGAGACGCTGTTGATTGTTGGCATTCGTCGTTTGTCCGGAAACCGAAAATGCATTTTGTGCCTTTTTTGGACGAAATAATGATGTGCATCGCTAGTCTGAAGCAATATAGAATTGTAGAAATTTTCTTTGAGCCAACCATTATCGTTTTAAAATACTCGAATGGCATCCCCCACACATTAAAGTCTTTTCTAACGCTAAAGCACAACTGTACAGTATTGGAATGACATTAGTGCAGCGTGAGATTGACTTTGGATCCATTTGTTGTCTACTGTGACAAGGTGTGTTTGTTGGAGTGACAAACATGGCAGCGAGAAGGGGAGGACTTGGGTCAGCAGTGTCTCTGAGTGGCTTGAAATTAGAAACATGTGCTGGCAATTATCAAAGCGCGGCAAAGCCACGTCATGCAATTGAATGGCTCAGCAAATGAAAGAATAAATGGGATCACTCTCTTTGACCTTGCTCGTCACCACTTGCCCAACTTCATCTGCCCCCTGATACTTCTCAGCAGACGGCTCACACGCACGCGCGTGTGCGCACACTCACACACAAGCGCGTAAGGAGCAAGTGTATTTTGTTGCTAGGTTTGTGACATAATAGGGAAGGCTGCCACGGGATTCCGGCGTTTTGGGTCGCGCCCGCGTTACCGTTCACACGCTCTCCCGTCCATCCCTTCTCTTTATCATCCTTTCCCGGTCTCCTCCCTCTCCCTCGCTCCCTTCTCTCTGCCACTTTTCTGCTGCTCCTCTGCTAAACACAGCGCACTACCCCTCCCAAGATTAATTGATCATCAATTTAGCTCTAATTTGGACCAAGTCAGCTGGTAAATGGGGCAGTTTTCCCTGATTGTTAGTGAAATGTGTGCAAGTACATTGATAAATTTTGATTATTTATCAATTACAAGCAAATGAAGTAAATCTATTGAATAAATTCTAGCCTGATTGCCGTAATAGAGTTTGAAAATATGGCTATTGATAATGATTCTGGCTAATAGTCTTTTCCGGCGGCGGTTGCCGGCTTGTCGGAATGACAACACAAAACTCATTTTTCACAGAATCAGCTGAGTGAGTGCAAGGTTGATCTTTCATTAATCAGTCACATTACGGAGCTGATATGCCGTAATGTGCCACGCTTCCCTCACAAAGACTCCGACGCTTTGTCATATTTTATGTCAATTACCAGTCATTTTGTTGTGTTCCATCAAGCCACCTTGTAATAGTTAACATATGCTAAGGTAAAGCTCCTCTGTCCCGCCCTCCGGGAGCCGGCGGAGGAGTTTGGGAGAGACAGCGGGCGCTCTTAATTTCTTATTTTCCTGGCCGCGGGCCCTTATGGGAAGGGTGGAGCGGCGGCTTTTTAAATGGACCTGCCATCATGTTTTCCCAACGCTAATGGAAACGCAGCTTTGTGGAAAATAGGAGGGAGAAAATTGGAAATAGGTTAGGGGGGCTTCAGTACACAATGACAGGTGATATAGCCACAAGGAGTATTTGCGCATAGACGTACAAATTAGCACTGACATTCTCTCGCCGTTTCTAACTATTGAGAGCCGGTGATTGATTGATTTGGATTTTGTCCACCATTTGTACAGGACTCTGCGCAATGGGTCTGAAATTGTTTCAGAGGAGGAAAAAAAATGTATCAAAGAGGTGGCCTCGCCTCTCGGGTTTACAAGGACCTAAATATCATTTACATGACAAGTGAGGTACACCTTGCCTAAGGGGCGCCAAATCATCAACAGGGGAGGTGCAGTAGCATGGGAAAAATGAAGAAGAAATACCTGCTAATTTTGGTGTGCAAAATAGATTTTTTTTTCTTTAGAGTCAACTGTGAGAGAGTTTACACCCTAACATCGGATTAAAAAATAAGTGTGGTGAGAGTTGCCCACGAGGGAAGCTCACTGATAAAACTTTTAGAAACAAAAATTTGTAAAGGAATAACACATGAAATCAGGTGTTAGAATTGAATTTTTTTCAGAGGCCACATCATAGTTATGGTCTTCCTCAGAGACTTTTAAGTCAAGCTCCTATTAATATATAATCACCTTATCACATTACAGATACACACAAAAGGTCCTGAATTATACTTATATTTAATAATAATTAAAAAAAAGTGATAGTAAATCAAAAGTCACCTAATAGTGACAACAGAATACTTTCGCTTGTGAAAAAAATGCCTCTAGGGAGAGAAATATTACAAATTTGGTAAAGATTACACATCAAGATAAAAAAGGAGCAGATTCAATGCGCAAGAAACATGAAGAAAACTATTTTTTTCGTGTGCTACATAAAATGATGTGGGCAGCATCCTGAGTTTGACACCTGTGAATTAAATAAACAACTTTTCAGACCATATGGCTAAAAGAAGCACTCAATTATCAGTTTCACCTACTTAAAATGGGGGTAAACCAATGTAATGTTCCACTATATTTGAAAATGATAGAATGACATCTTGGTATGTTATACAACACACAACACAATCAGTTTTCTTTCTTTCTTTCTTTTTTTTTTAGATTCTTCAGAGTAGGCAGCTTTGTGACTCTCTTTTGACTCTTTTGACTCTTGATCACAGTATACAGTACTGTTGAATGGATTGATGGATGAATAAATTAGTGGTATGGAATGAGGGGGTTATTTGGATGACTTATCAATATGTTTACTTCAAAAACATAAAATTCAAGTTAGTAAAGGTGACTTACGGGGTACCTCAAGGGTCTATCATAAGTCCTAAATTATTCATGTAATTATTCACAAATAGCATATGCAACATCTCTAAATTTGTCAAGTATGTCTATTTATGGTTGGTACTGCTCTTTAATGTTCAGGCAAAAACATTGAACAGGTTTCTGTATACTGTTGAAACTGAAATGAATTCACTGGTTTAATAAATTTAATAAATTATTGCCAAACTGGAAAAAGCAAAGGTTAAAAAAAACAAATAAAATCATCATCTATAATTTACAATTCATTGTTTCTCCCCTCATATGACAAATGGCATTGAGGTTTGGAGCAATACATCTAAAACAAATATCATATTGTAAAGCTACCAAAAATAACTCTAAGAATTATTTGCAAAGTTAAACACATAGAATCAACAAATGTATTATTTATTTAAATACCTTGACATGTGATTTAGTGGTGTTCTATATGACACAAATAAAGTACTCTCTGAGTACTTTAATATATATATATATATATATATATATATATATATATATATATATATATATATATATATATATATATATATATATATATATATATATATATATATATACATATATATATATAAATAAAATAAGATTGGTTAACATGAGATCCCGAGTTCAATTCCACCTCACTTCGTGTGTGGAATATGGATCCTCCCACACCTCATGCATGTTAAGTTTATTGGACACTCCAAATTACCTTTAAGTTTTATTGTAAGTGTGAATGGTCATTCGTCTGTGTGTGTCCTGCGATTCACTGGCAGTCAGTTCAGGATTTCTCCCCCGCCTACTGCTCGAGGACGGCTGAGATAGGCACCAGAAAACCAGCAACCCTCGTGAGGATAAGCGGCTTTAGAAAATGGATAGATGAAGTCATCGATGTTTTCAGAGATACCTGTTCTCACTCGATCACAAGAAAAGGACTAACATCAAGAAAAGACATGCCTTATTTACATAGATTTATATATTAAGTATGATTTGTATATCAATCGGCAAATGTTATATACAGTTTTTGTTTTTCTTGTGTGAGATGATCAATCTGTATTGAAGAGTGTGGGCTTTTTTTTTCTTTGTTGACATGTCTCGTGATGTTTAAAAGTAGGTAGATTGGCAAAAGGAAAAATAAATCTGTATTGCACACGTGTGTGGCCAAAGTATGAGAATATGCTAACCCGCGCACCAAGGTGCCCCCATTTCCCTCCTAACAAAGTGACTTTTATCTGAACGGAAAGTAACTGCCAAAAAGTTGCTTATTCAAAGCAAGCGGAATCCATGCCACTTTCACGGAAGCTTAAGCGCTCGAACAAGTTTAAACCTTGGTCACCTCCAGCCCGCGCCATGGCGGAGAAGTGAAATAATTGTGATTTGGAATCAATGATCAAAAGCATTGCAGCGGCAGAGGCCGTTGGAAGCGACTTAATGATCGGCATTTAGAGCGGGCAGACAAAGCGGCGCGCTGCGGATCCAACACAGGGGCCAAGTGCAGGTGAATTAACCCGGTCCACATCTAATATGCCGGTGTCAGCTCTGGTTAGCGCGCGGCTATACGCCGGCCTGTATTGGCAGTGGCACAGCATCCAACATCGTCTTCCCTCCATATGCCAGCAGGCAGCTATCTATAATCGATGGCCACTTTTAATTGGGTGGCCTGTCTGTCGGTGCGCGGGGACGGTGTGGGGTGAGCAACGCTGTATATATTTACCCCACTGAGGAGAAATACTGTAGGTCGTCCTCTCTGGAAAAAGCCAATCAGAGCTTGTGCCGTTGCATGGCAGGCAGTTATAATTGAATAATTTCACACGGTGACCCTCCATAAACACTCAGGACCCTCATGCTATAACAGGCATGAAATGATATAGATTGGAATATAAATGAGTTTACACATCAGTCAGAGTTATGGACCATTTATAAGGTAGAATTTAGAATATTCGCATTTTGCACAGGATACAGACATGCTTTTTAGAGCATGGCAATACAGAATTAAAATGTTGGTTCTACCAGTTTGTTTTTTGTTTTTTTTAAATCTAAGAAAGTAGTCACTTCAAGTCACTTCTGTACTTATTAGTAGTATGTTTCTGTAAAGACGTTTACTAGGAGGTGAAAAGGTGAATCGATTATAAAATGAATCAATTATTTGACAGTCCACGAACCGTTTGGATGCCTATTTCATTTAAATTCACCCAAATAGTCAAATTTTTATTTTACTTCACTGATTCTCAGATCTCTGTCCTCCTCTATTAAAGCAGACGATGAGTTCATGTTTGGAAATGGAAACACGCTTCAAAAAAGTGATGAATCGATAAAACAATAGACATATTCAGCGAAAATTTCATTTTATTGTTAGTTGTAGTCAGAACTGAAATTCTTCTCACATTTTCACACATTTTCATTCCTCAGATTGAAATTCAGATTCACATTTGAGTTTGTAAATGAATGTTATCTTCCTGAAACAGCATAAAGAGTCTGAATTATTATATTAAATACTGTAATTCCACATTACATTGAAACTAAACAAGGTGTGACGGAATTGTAGACAATTATTGAGAGGTTTCATTTTTAAAGTAATTTTATGCAGTTTACCTCGAAATTGAACTGGACTGAACGCTGACATAGTTGGAGCCATCTTTTAAAATATCAAATAAAAATCCTTGATGATGTTGCATAAACATGACAGTAAACTGACGCCAGATTGAAATACTCTTCCAGCCAAAGACTATTGGTGAGGCCTCGGCCCCAAATGAAAGTGGTAATGGCTAAATGTTAGGGATTAGATGCATTCTTCTTTTTTTCCAAGCTTCCCCTTGTTTTGAAAGGAGGTTGGGGGGTTGCCATGCAGTGTTGCGAGGAGGGAGTCTGCATGGGAGCTGGAGACGAGAGACACCGGTGGACATGCTGCTTTTGCCGCAGCCGTTAATTGATATTGAGCGCGCTGCTGGTGAGGAGCGCGCAGGGCCACTGCTGGCTAATCTATGCTTTAATCAGCGTGTGTAATGAGAGTGGCGGCACGCTCCCGCAGAAGAGAGACTTACAAGCAGCGTCTGTCAGCATCCGGAAGAAAATATTGGGTCCAACTCCTGTGTGATTATTCACTGGCGTTTGTGATTTTTTTCTTTCCTTTTTTATTTTTTTAAATCCCCCTCAGAATGGAAAAATTGGGAGCTGTCCTTCAGCACACCTGATGGGATCTGAGGATGCTGTCCAAGGTTTTTGGTTCCTGGGCATTCAAATTTGCATTCACAGGCTACACCTGCAGTGTCTAATGTATTCTAACTGTCACAGAAAATGACAAAAATTAAATGTGGCCACGATACAAATACATCCATGCACTAAAACGCGAATTTGTGGCCATGACATGTGTATGACGTGCACATAATTTATGGCCACAAAACATGGTAAAACGTGAAAAATATCTTTGAGGGTTTTTTTTGTTTTTTTTTTTCCAGGTGCCTTTGAGTTGCCTGGGTGCTTAAATTGATCTCAGTCTAGAGCCCTGCATGCCTATGGTAATTGCATACTACGGCATAGGTACGATACGTTTGCTTACCCAGAGTCCAAGGTGGCCATGGGAATGAACAACCCAAAAGTTACAAATTTTCCCATTTCGGAGTCACAATTGCGGAGGTTATTTATTCATTGTTTTGCAAAGGTAAGTTGTATTTGTTCATTGGTAATTTGTAATTTTACAATGGAAATGTAATATATGTATTTGGAGCAGTTAAAAATTATTTGAATGGGTAGAAAATGGTTTTTGAAGCTAAAAAAAAAAAAGGTAAGACATTTTGTAAAAGTTGTATCTGTTGAAATAGATAACGTAAAAAACAAAATACAATTTTGAAAGTGTAGAAATGAAAACTTGGAGTCAAAGACGGTGCTATGAGAAGTCAACAGCACTTTTACAACTGTTGACACGCTTCTGTAGCTGTAGAGATATTGTGAAATTTGTACTCGTAAACAGAAGCTGGCACTAGGTTGTAATACTGGGCCATTTCAAAGTTTCAAAGAGATTTTATTGCCACATGTAGTTGGCACTGGTCTTTTGGTGGTGTACACAGAGAAATTTGTTTAGGTCGTTTTATTTGTACATTTTACATTTCCTGTAATCTAGGCATCATTTACAAGTCCACAGGAGCAATAATATTTAGTTTTGGATAATTTTGAGAATGCAAGTTTACTTAAGTTAAAGAATTTCCTGTTTGTTATGTCGTTCGGCGTTTTTGCGAATGTGCTAACAATGTGCTAACGACGCTGTCAGACACAACAAAACGCTAGTTAACTAGCGATTAATGAAGAGGTTTTCAGTGGTTTGTTTACAGCAGCTCAAAGTGGTATGTATGTTTTTTAATGTGAATATGTACAATGTTAGCCGTAGCTAATGTCAATTTTATGTTTGTTAACGGCGTTTTTCTTTCACCTTCTTCAGATTGTCACACACTCCGAAGAAGGTGAAAGACAAACGTTGAAACGTGTCAGGTAAAACCGCTTAGAAATTTTAAGATTTTTACTTTTGAATTTTAAAGTCTTTAAGCCTTGCTACTGTCTGATGAAGAAGAAAACAACAGATTTTAAACTATAGACACATGGAAGGTTGTTCAAGTATAAACAAAGTAGTTTTTGTGTGTGCGCGTGTGTGCGTGTGTGTGTATTAGTGTTTACCAGATATACTACCTTGTATGAAGTGTTTGTGAGTAACAGAATGTGTGCAAAGTTCATCTGAAAGGTGTATATCTTTCAGTAGCTGTATTTATCGTTGGGATGTATTTGGTTATTTAATTATCTTAGTAATGTGAGGCTAGGGGTAGGAGCAACTTGACTTCTTTCTACTCCTCAAACTAACAGTACATGTTTTCTTTTAGATTACCGTACACTTTGGTTTTGTTGTTGTTTTTTTCTTTTTATGACATCATGCCTGAAAAAAATATGTAAACTAACTCATTTGAAGAAATATGTGAGCGAGTCTTTCCTCAAGCATAAAACTACAGAGAAATACTTTGAAATGTATTGTTTTTAATCAGTTTAATTGATTTTAAATCACATGAAGTTGGTTAAATTAATTAAAATAATATCTTTAACATGGTCTAAATGTATTGCAGACTTTTTCCATATAGATTATCAGCAGTAGGTCTGGAATGTACGGCATCTTTCGCTAATAATAAGACTGCATGCACACTTATGGACGTGTAAACAAATGATGTAAATGAATGGCTTTTTTGACAGTGGCAATTGAAACAGTTTGCCTTTGCATGTGTACCCAAAGAGATGTCCCGTGATAAAAGCTTATTTATTGCTTTGCAAGCTAATGTCAGAGTATGATCACCGCTCGTTGGGGTAAGTTAATTTTCAAATGAGAGACTTCTATTGTAAGAGAACAACCCGTACCAAAGTATGGGATGGGGGACTGGAGGTTTGGGGGGGGCGTGGGGGGTTATTGCACACATGCAGTTCACAGGCTGAATAGCAAGCGGAACATTAGCAGGGGTGTGTGGGGGAACACAGTCAGACAATTAACAGGCTATAACAGATGACACACACACAGGCAAATAGGTATGCACACATCTACACACACGACCTGATCCGCCGCACACATGCTCGCTTCGGCATACTTGAAATCGGATAGTGTGGACACAACGGATGGCCACTAATTATGAAATCGAGCCGAAATAATTGCTCCCGTCGACGTGAAAAGCCGTTTATTAAATTGCCATCTAGAATTTCAATTAACGCATTACACAACTTCGTATGATGAGAAAAGTGTGCACGTTAAAGTGTGGGAAAAATCAAATGCGTGATTCAATCAAAGAATTTTTGATGACATTATTAAGAAAAAAGCCTTAATGAGGAACTGTAGAATAGTTGTGTTTGATTGGAACAATGAGAGAAAGTGAAGCCCACAATGTGTGCCATTCCAAACTTGCTTTTTCCTGGAGAGCTTGTCTCAAATTGAAATAAACTCGAAGTTTAGGGTTATAGCGCCACCTGTTGATCAAATAATGCCTTTAGTACAGATGTTTTAAACAAGTATATATATATATATATATATATATATATATATATATATATATATATATATATATATATATATATATATATATTGTTTTAAGACAAGAGCTTTTGTTTTGACAAATGCATGTAAGTGAACCCTTGATGTATTTCAAGCAATGGCAGTTGGACATAGATTGCGGAATAACAAAGGATGATCTAAAAACATTCAC
Organism: Hippichthys cyanospilos; assembly: GCF_059441005.1. Classification (NCBI taxonomy): domain Eukaryota; kingdom Metazoa; phylum Chordata; class Actinopteri; order Syngnathiformes; family Syngnathidae; genus Hippichthys; species Hippichthys cyanospilos. Next base: position 20,060,238 of record NC_142369.1, on the reverse strand, counting down.
AAGTATATTTTCTTTATCCTCTGAAAATAAAAATAACAATATGGCACAAGGCTCGAAATACACGGTTTCACATCAATGTTTGCTACATACATTTGGGACTTTGTGTCTAGCGATGTTAAAGAGAGAAGTAAGAAGATGATTTATATGGAAACGAAGCTGGAGATCAAGAAATACGAAGCTAGCCTAGCCTAGGCTACCTTTACTATGGAATATGGGCATGACAAGTGCCACTCAAAAGTAAATAAATCCTTCCTATACTTTTTATTTATGATGTTTTATGATTGTATACATGTATATTATGTATACGTAGCACTTACTATACTATTTTGATACCAATTTTTAAAATTTATATACGATTTTGATGTTTTTACCTGGGGTTCTAAAATGCATTAGCTATTTAACATAAGTTTGGATTGCCCACTATACGGCGAATTCACCTTACAAGCCCAACTGCGGAACGGGAAATAATCTCGTAACCCCGGAGCCCACTGTATACAAAAAACCTATGGGTGTCAATGTGACCCAATCTAGATTCTATAGGCGCTTATATATGAATATACTGTATACATACAGTATACTGTATATCAAAATCATTATTAAATAAATAATATTTAAGAATTTTTTTTCACCATTTTCTTACCAATAAAATGTACAAATAGCACTGTCATATGTAGTGGTAGAACTGTCTGCCATGCGCAGTAGCGTTTTCCCCAAAGAGACGGTACATAACATGAAAGGACCGTGGAGAAATCATTGAATTCATTGATTTAAATAGGGAAGGAAATGTAAGATGGCTGCCGTTGGCATCACTTCAGTGCCATTGTACGTGTGTCTGTATTACAACACTGTCCCAAGGGGCTATAGATGTTTTTTTTTCCATCCAAGGTGCACAACTTTTCTTTGGAAATATTTCGAGGCACACCACCAGCTGAAAATTTTAGAATTTGAATCTCTGTGGCCTATATTAACAATATATAGACATTCCAATAAAAGTTGTACACCCCTTAAGATCTTGTCTCAAAGTATTCTGCTGCCGCCTATTGGCAAAGAGTATTTGACATGATTATGCTTCAAAACACAACAATTCACAACAAAGAAATGGCAAAAACTGTTTACCCAATGGCCATATTTGATTTACTTATGTCATTCTTAGTCATGTGATGTTCACAAATGAACCGAGTCTTTTGAATGGCTCTTCAGAGTGAACGATGGGACTCGAATCTTTGTAAGGAGCCGCTCCCCCCTCCAGCTGCTAACCCTTCACCCCATCCTCTTGCACTTTTGCAGAGTGTGTCATCTTAGCGCACAACAGTAGTGTTTTTAGCTCTGGGGCAAATGTAAAAAAAAAAAATTAAAAAAATAAAAACAGTCAAAGAGGGACCGAGTGGAGAGAGAGAGGAAGGGGAGGGGCAGAATGGAGTGAAAGAACTGCTGACAATAATGCTTGGCGTGAATGGCTACAGACTGGATGGAAAAAATACATTTTAGATGCAGTGTACGCACATATGCTAGCCAATGTGTGTAAAATCCTCTGCATGTTTATATTTACTTAAGTACTACAGAGAATAAGGCTTTGTTGAGGGTTTATATTTTAGACATTTCTTTGTCTAAATGAAGGGATGTTTGGCCCAATCCCCCAAATTCCTTAATTTATTTTCGACTTAAAATATTTTAGAGGACGATATTAAATATCCCATCGCTTGAACACGTAAAGTATGACATGAATAGCAATGTATCCCTAAGTCCAGTGCGTGAGAGTAAAACATCTATGTCTTAAAATGTACTCAAAAACATAAATGAGCCAGTCTTTTGAACAGCTTTTTTAAGATTAGTTCATGTATTTAGTTCAAATATGCGAGAAAAAATATACTGTGCACCAATGAAAAGACAAAAAAATATACAAAACTAAAACAGTTGCAAGGCAGACATTACAAAAATATGGAAGAAACCATAGATCCTATTCATATGCTTGAAAAGAAGTGGGAAGAAATACAATTTATTTAATCCCACCCCTTTTAAGAATCGTGAAATATGCTGGCCATAAATCATATTGCCTCACTTGTCTCCGCAAAAATAACAAATTATGTTCCACATTCTGATTGCTGAACATTCGACATTGATCAATGAAAACCTACATACAGAAACATTTAATATACACACATACCTCTGATATAACACAAAAAATACCTGAACGTTAAGAATAAATAAATAAAAAAACAACATGAACAAAATATGGACAAACAAAACCAGCAAAAGAAACATGAATAAATAATTAAATAAATACTAAGCGTTCATGATATTCAGTTGTACATTTCCTGAGCGTCCCCTCAGCTTAACCTCACAGATTGAAACACAATTTTTTTTTGTTTTGTTGTGCGTGCCTTCATTATCCTGAAATTAAATGTTCTCCTCAAATTACAACCTTCTTCGCTTCCAATGAAAAGATTTTGAACGTTAGTTTGCAACTGATTTTTTGCTTTGAAAAGTATTTGTGCTGTCCTGAATTCCACTATATCTTTAAGCTCGATGAGTTTTGACTATTAATAATAAATTTGAGTGAGACTGGATCCTGCCCCATGTATTGCTTTCTTTTGTAACATTAGAAGTGGATATATTGTGCTTGTGTAATTATTGCCCCAGATTTCTATACAGTACATGAGATAGAATAGAACCAGTGTATTATATAGGATGCGTAATGATTTATGGTCCAGTGCCTGTTTAGCTTGATTAAATACTGCGATGGATCTTGCCGTTTTGTTTCTATGTTTTTAGTGAACGTTTACATTAAAGAGCCAAATGTCCCATCGCTCTTTTTCATTTTTAAATAAAGTACAATAATGATAGAGTTCTATTACATTTAACACTGTACTGGCCTGCCTCAACAGATCCGGAGGAGCAGGGGGTCAACAGATTAGTCATGCAAACAGTGAATCTGCTTTCCTCCTGACAGAAGAGAATCCCCGCTCCCACCCCCCGGCCTGGTCCACTTCCTGTCCCCGGTGCCAACACTTTTGTCTCTCTCATCAATCACAACCTGCACGCATGTGTGCACGTGTAGAAGTGCACACACACGTGTCTTTTTTTTCTGTTTTATAACAAAATAGACAGTTCAAATAGACAGTTGTTGCAAAATGAGATATCCACAAAAAGTGACAAGATCTTCCACTAAGTGATTGATAGCTCAAACTAGAGAGATATAATGGCACTTTTTAAAGGTGAGGAGGTACCCGCTAGGATGCTTAGCAGACAAAATAATCACATGACACACAGTGAACATCACTGGCTTTTTTTGTTGGGCTCATCCACAGATGAGTTAATTTAATGACGAAACCTAAAAGTAGGTTAATTTGGTATGTATACAGTCCACGGATAGTGCAGATATTCTCTCGTGGGCTTCGTTCTAATCATTCTTGTACTGTTCACATTATGAAGGTGGAAAAATATCTAAAATACCTCCTGTGTGAACATAGTCCATTCCGCCTAATGGTGACCTTTCTTTTAGTGGCTATATATTTCCAAATGGCCTTTTTATACAGTGTTCTAAACATTACAGCAAATGCAATTTACAATGAACTTTACCCAACAACATAACTTTACCTTTAGAGCAAATTTAGCTTACGTTGATAAGAATTGATATTGGATTGGACTTTGCAGTCATATCATATGAATGTTCCACCCACTTTCTAGACATAATTCAAATCAATTGGTCAATCAATCAGTTCAGCCAATAGTCACTCAATCACTCAACCTATATGCATAACTAATCACGTTACATTGAAATTTCATGTATATGTTTAAAAAAGTTCCTCGAGCACAATCGATTGGCCGACCGTCGAGATAGTGTTGATCGACTGCATGGCAATGCAACATCTGGGGGGATAAAAAAAAGTCAGCCGAACAGAACTTCAATCAAAAAAAGCACTGTGTTGTTGACACTGTGTTGTTGACATCGGAAGATGCTCTCTGGGAGCAAAAGATTATGAGGAAGACCATTGTCACCGACCATGCTTTGGGAAGGAACTTCTAAATAAAAGTGTACCAAGGCTGTTCATCTCATACGTTACTTGTTATGGTACAGGATATCTAGAAGCATTGGTTGGCCATCTCACAAGTTTGGCTCTTCTACTTGAATGGAGTAGATTGAAAGGTAGCACATTCTCCCTATTTATTTCATTGCAATTCCGGTCCAACATTTCTGCACGATCTCGGTGCTGACAAAAAATGTTCAGGCCACTAATATTACGCACACAGGAAACACTACATTTCGTAATATTTTTGTGTACAACTAGTGCAAGAAGAACATGAGCAATTTTCGTTTCAATCAGTAAAATTTCACAATTTCGTGCTATTCAGAAATTTCATATTGGAAAAGTCATGTTAGAATGCGGTGCTGCGCAACATCATTCATAAAGATTTGGAGAGATTTACTCCCTTTTTTTCTACTCACTGCTACAATCCACCTGCTCTGTATTAAATAAGAATATATTAGAAAGCAAAACAGTGCCATCTGGTAGACAAGAGCAGAGTTGCCACCGACTGACGGAACTAATCAGAGTTTCTTGGCAAACAAACGCAGCCACAGAGCAGCTCCAGCTCAGCATGAGGCTTTTATGAATCATATGAAGCACGCAGTGGCCTGGTGACCTTGGCGGGGTTGAACCGTGGGGCGGCGATGGAGTCTGCAGTGAAGAAGAAGCGGAAGAAAGGAATCATTTCCACCGAGCGCTGCAGTGAAGAAGCTGCACAAGTTTTGAAGGTGACTGCAGGTTATTTCCTCTCATGCATGTGCAAATAATGCGCACATCTCCCGGGGCGCCCCCACCCCTTCCACCTCACCCCCCCTACCCCCCGCCCATGCCCTCTAACTGCCTATTTAGGGCTCAAATTGGAACGACCCACTGCTATTTCCAAAACAAATAAAGTGCCTTTGAAATGGATTAGCGAGATATGTATGAATTTCTGCTTGATTTATTTGATCATTCCACATTACAAAAGCTGCGTGGCGCTCAAATGCCATTACAAGTTTTCAGTTCCTTTCATTATGTAAGAGAAATTAGGCCTCTATAGGATTTTAGTGGGGCGCAGTGGTTCGGCGGATGAAATGTAATTTGCGGGGGGAATTTGTTGTATCTGTCGCAAATATTCCCAATTAGTCGCGTAATTATTGGAAGGTTTCTGCAATTACGACTTAAGCCGGGGAAATCTGAAGCCGTGGCTGCCCCTAATTGGTCTAGATTTGATATTTTGCATATTTGCATAATGAGGAAATTGGGAGGAAATTGTGTTCAGCCATTTGTGAAGAATTCTATGAATTTTATGAATGTGAAAGCCATCCCCTCTGCGGTGGATGCCTCCGCCCGAGCCCCCGGAGGAAGCGGGGCAGACCAATGTCACTGCAGGAAATGTTGCGGTGTGTGTGAAATGTACACAAATATTCTTAACATAGCGCAAGGTCAGCCAGGAAACGCGCATTGTGCCAAAGCCTTCGATAGCGCGTGATGTATTAAACATTAGCTGGAGTGGCCGCGCGCGTGTCTCCTTTCCGTGTGCCGTCGGTGAACAAACACTGAATGGTGTTTTATTAAGAAGCCTTTGATTTTGTCATTAGATTTATATTAGATGATTCATCCAGATTGGCCTGTGAGACTTAATTATGGATTATCACAGCGTGCTGATTGATATTGAGAAAGATAAGTGTTCTATGTAATTGGTAATAAAGAAGGTAATTTTAGAAATTTGTCCAATCAGTAATGATTATGTGGCTGTGAGTGGCTAATGGCGTTAACTCAGGGTGCCCCGTTTGCACAGTTCACCCCAGCATGTCATTCATTCATATATATATATATATATATATATATATATATATATATATAGTGATACATTCTAATTTTACCCTTAACACTTAATCCCCTTTAAAATTATAGATAATACTTGGAGGTAGGTCAAAATAAACAACGTTACAGCAGTTTGAATGTTGCCAAGTTGCAATCCCTAGTTTTGAGAAAAAACACGCTTAAGGATTTGGCACATTCAGCGGGGTGCATAAACTACTAATCCCTTCTTTTCACGCACTCCAATGACAATTTGAATTTTTTTGGCTGCTGGGAAATGCAAGTTGAGACATTTTGTTGGAATCCTTAAATAGACAACTGTCAAAAATGTGTTATTTTCCTCAATAACTCAAGTGGGTTGAGGTTTATCATTTTTTCATTTTAAACATTAATATTGAACACCACGACATGTAGAACAACTGCGGGGTCCCTCGCCACTCTGCGTTTCACTAGTTGCGGTTTCAGTGCTTTGTTTTTTTTTGTTGTTTTTTTTTTTCAAAACCATCACTTTACAGCAGCGTCTACCTCATGTACTGCAATTACCAGGGATGGGCGATAATATCGATATATTGCGAGATGAAGTGACGCAATACGCGTATTACTTTCAGTGTCCAATATATCACATATAGGCTTTGAATGCCTTCTTTTGTAACATTTCGTTTTTTAAATCAATCCGCTCTAGAGTGGCTTTTGTATCATGATTTTGGTCATATCATGAATCACAGTGCTTCAAAACACCACATTAAATGTTACAATACATTACACCTTTCAAGTGAAGAAATGTTCCAAAGTAAAAGTGTTGGCAGAGGAGGAAGGCGAACAGCAGAAAAAGAAAACTTTAAATAGCATTTCCTGTTTCTGCCGTTGTAGTCAAATTCAATAATACCAAATATAATAACAAGAATTACCAAATAACCCAATATCTGACTCCTACTCCTCCTTGAACAACCATATTAAGAGCAGTAGAATCTCATGTTGTGTTTAATTCAAATGGGAATTTTGAAATTTCAGGTTTTATTTCGTTTTGTTTCTTTTTGTTTCTTTTTTATGCTGTCGGGGGGTTACCAGTGGCTCACCATGCTCCTATGCTCAAAATAAAAAAAAAAACGGCAAATCAAAAATGTCGCAAGTGGAATTTACATACGTCGTTGTAATCGTGGGATAGATAATATGTCAGGTGTCTGTCAGACACCTGTCACGCCCCTTTGCTTACTTAAACACAATTCAACTGAAATTTTCAAGCTACAACCTTTTGAAATGTTGATGTGAAAAACTGAATATTTTACTAATAAAAACGCTGGTGCCCAAAGCGTTAAGTCGCAACTTAGCTGCCATTTCATCACTTAAGTTGCTACTTGTTCAAATGAGTCAACAGGTTACAGGCCTGCCTACTTTTGACTACATAACTTGCACACAACTTCATGTTCTCCCCGTCACTGTTGAGATACTGATAAAGATGAAGGCAAGTCATTCTGGCTGGCCAATATCTTCGCGTTTGTTGTATTGAGGTATGGAAGGTGTGGACCGAAATGCTGGGATAATTAATAACTTACTATGAAGATGAAAAAGAAAAGCTTGAATGAAGGATGACAGCAACGATCATTGACAATGACACATTGACAGCGACACTTCACGGCGACAATGACCCGACAAGAACTGAAAGGAAACAGGACACTAAATATACTCAAAATGAAGGAGATAACAAGGAGGACCTTGACTCCTTAAAAAAGCCCTGCGATGTGAACCTAGCTGTTAACTGCTTTTTCATTAATTTCCTGTCAGATAATGTTTACTTCAACTTGCAAAGCAAAATTAGAAGGAAAAGCTGGACACTGATAGACTCAAGCGACCCACATTTCCACTGTCTGATTGAGTCACATTCTATAACTGTCATATAATCACAACGCTCTACTAAAATTGACCCCTCGAAGATAAGCAGGCTGTGAGGGGTATGACGTACAGGCTCCACAATTCTTTAATATATTTATTTATTTTTGGGTTGGTCTCATTGTGAGGACCGGTCCTGAACCCTTACCCTAATGACCCCACCTCCCATGATTCACTCACTGGTTTGGCCAGTAACATCTCACAAAGTTTCCTGAATTATTGATCATTGCTTTTCAAAGTTAAAGGCGACATTTTTAAATTTCTTATTTTGATTCAACATCCGGTTTAATCGAGAACAAAAAAAATCTGAGAAATTCGGAGGATTTGGACAGCTATAGATCTCTAAATGATTAACTGGGTCTCAAAAAAATAACAATGAATTCATTTAATGAGAAATTAGCTGGAGATGAATCATTGCAAATTTACATTCAACATTGGTTATTACTGTAGTAATGAGAGTTGTTTTTAACAGTGCTTTTATGTAAAACAATCATTTAAAATTCTAAAAAAGATAACCGCTTTGTAAATGCCAATTTTTTTTGAGGGGGGCGGGGGGGGATCTGATTCTTGTACTGGTGTTTATTAGTGTACATAATGCTGGGGCTCACGGGTGTATAGACTTTCACCTTTTATGTGGTTGATACAACGAGAAGGAGGCAGCTGTTAACGGTTGTGTAGTAGTAGTAGAAGTGTGTGTGTCCTCATGTAGGAGCAGCGTCCAGCCCACTGAGGGCCGTATATCGTCGGCCGTAAAAGGAGTGCGCGTGAGAGGCTGATGAATGTGTGAGAGATAGATGTGTTAAGTGACCTTGGTACATTACACTCTCCTTCAAAGAGGGCCAATGAAGATTAGTACAGGCTTGTCGCGCCACACTGAGCGCACTCGTGTGTGTGACTGTGTGTGTGTGTGTGTGTGCGTGCGTGTGCGTGCGTGTGTGTGTGTGTGTCACTTTATACAACTTCTGTCTTGGAAATGGTGTCATTTTAATGCATGCGCAGTCCCATAACCTATTGTTAATTACCAAGTTGCATTTCCCTATTTCTTTTCTCCTGTTCAAATTACGGGCTGTGAAAATGCCTCCACTTCTCCATTTATACATGTTATTACATTTATTTTATGACTTTTAAATGTGCAGTTGTGTAAACTAGTGTTTCTGGATGAATACATTAAAGCTGAAATATGTTGTTTACATGACACTTTATTATATAAATAACACTGGGTATCACATTTTATAATTGAAGGTTTCTTATAGCATGCAAGAAAATGCAATTAGGGAATAAACCAAGCAATTGTGTATTAATAAATCTATACATCTATGCACTCGCACCACAGTGACGTTGCACCAAACATGGCAAATATTCTGTTTAGATGGGCTGTAAAATAACACAACCACTGTTCAATTACTTAGTTTGGCTGTTTTCACTTTCTTAATTTTCTTAAATAGAGTGCGAAAAAAACAAATGCTCTCATGTGACAAAACAATCAACACCAAATACAAACATTTTCAACCATCTATTAACGTTTAATAGTTGACTCAAAATTGACTTTGAATTGATTAGCCAGTTCTCAGCTCAATACTAAACAATAAAAGTTGTTGATTTCATTGTAATTGCCGTAAAATGGGAAACAAGGTTAATGCAGGTAGCTCATTGAAAGCAAAGCTAAGCTAACAGGCTTCTATTGAATGTCTGAATATTGGGTTTAGAAGCAGACAGGGGAGAGTGAACCTTAAATTAAAGCAACCGTGAGTCTATCAAGTGGCTCTACAGGAAGGCAAAAAACAAACAAAGCAGCGTAGAAGTGCAATTAAATAAATAAATACAACACCCTTTTTAAATATTCACAGGCGGCTCTCATAAAAGAGGCTGTGTTAACAACCGCGCTATTTCATGGGATATTAGAGCAAAACGAGCGGAGTCCAGCCCTTGCTGAAGCCCGACAGCTAAACAATTAGGACGCGGCCCTCAGGCCTCGCTCGGAGGAGCTGCGTCGCTGCTAATTTATAGGTAAACGTGCGTAATGGCTTTTTAAAAGACACGAGAAGAAGAACGGAGCGCAAGACCGCGGGGTCACATCCGAGAGGAAGAGCCGGACCAAAGAGGCTAAACATGAAGCTTGCGGGAAAACAAGCAACGGGCACCAATGTGTTCCCAATGAAACTCCGGCGACAAGCCTGAACAAATAGAATCACACGTGCACACAAACAGCAGTAGCGACGGCGGCAGAAACTGGCGTATTCTACTCTTGGCTTAATGGGAATAAAATACCTCAGTGGATGAGTGCAGATGTGTTTGATACAAATAGTCATTTTCCTATTTGCTGCCTCATTGGGCATGATGAATGATGGAAGTCAGGGAGGCGTTGTGATAAATGGCAGCACCTTGGCTCTACTGCATGGCCTATTGATTCTCCTTCTTTATTACCCCTCCAACCCAGCTGGCTGCTCTGCCCACTGCACCCCCCAACCTCCCTCCCTTCCCTTTCCCAGCGCGCGCACACACGCACACCCTTGCAGGGAAACAAATGTGTGCTCCGAGCCAAGCGCTGGGAGAATCCACATACACGCGCGCACATACATTTGGGGGAGAGCGCCGGCGAGGAAAATACATAAGTCGAAGGGTGAAAGGAGCAGAACTGTATTTTCACGTTCATGGCCTAACAAAGCCATACCGTGCTCGCATCCGAGGGGACGTTTGCATTTAGAGGCGGCAATATACACGCAGCCTCCTGCTCAATTAAAGCGCTTCCGCCGCGTTAAAAAGCACGCCGCATTCCAAACTGTCGAAAGGTTGAATAATTTGGTGAGGGATTAGGCAGCCAGATAGACAAACTAGGCCGGATAAATAAAGCGATGTTATCTTCTACTGAGCTCTTCATCATGAGGTAATGGGGGGGAAATGATCCCGCCCTGTGCAATATCCGTGCACTTGGAAATAAATAACGGATTGGTGTCATCGTCCAAATGCGTTTGGCGGCAGAGCTGGAATGTGATGTCACAGGAATGACAGGCTCGCGTGATTTGACATCCAACAACGAATATGGTTGAGCATAATTTTGCAAAAATACAAGGAATCCAAAGTTAAAAATCATGTCATGAGGAAATACATGTTTTTTAAATCCAACACAGCAGAGAAAATAATCTTGCCGAATTTGATTGATTGAAGGAAGTAATATTTGTATTCATAATTTGGCTTCAAAATCAAGCCGTTGCCTCTGCTCTCAAACACAGTACGCTTGTCTGCTAAATAAACTAAAGCGCTGCCCCACTCAATTCTCACATATAATTATTATAAGATTCCCCTACTATGACCTGAAAAATGATTGCTTCTCCATCAAGTATCAATTTTTATGTCGACACGTCCTTACATGTTTGAGTCGACTGATGCAAAAAAAACAAACAAAAAAAAACAGGAGCTTAAAATAGTTGGGGAGCGGGGACACATGCAAGAAATCCATGTGTCATTTTAGATACCCAACAATCTGGAAACTTGAAATGGTGCAAAACCACATTGAAGTGCCACAAGTGAGTCGTACACACACAGTAAAAATGACATTTGATCCCAGTCTAAATGGAGTAAAGTACTCAGTAAATCCAAGTTTAGAAAATTAATTACCCTATGTAGACTGGAAATATATATTTTTTAATTTATGAATCAACTGTGTCGGTTTTCAGTGTTTGCACAGGTTTTTTCCATGTATTTATTTTAACATGTAGCATGCATTTAGAAGAAATTTTCTGAATTCACATTACAGGGTCTTGAAGAGACAATGTCATCCAAGAAACATTTTGTTTTCAAATTCTACAAACACACACACACATACATACATACATACATACATACATACATACATACATACATACATACATACATACATATATACACATATATATATATATATATATATATATATATATATATATACACATATATATATATATACATATATATATATATATATATATATATATATATATATATATATATATATATATATATATATATATATATATATATATATATATATATATATATATATATATATATATATAAATGTAGTAATACCGAAAATGGATGTAAGATAGGTGGATGGACAAAAATAGTCATCCAACCGCAATCAACCACACAACATTGTCACGTTATTATACTTCATTTTAAGCAAGGCAAGGCAATTAATTCATCATTGCATATAGCACATTCATTACACAAGATAACTTAAGTGCAATCAAATTCACAATATTTAAAGCCTGTCAAAGATATAGAATAGAGAAAATGTATTCTAGACTTCATAAGCAGTCGATCAATAAATGATATGATCTAATTAATGTTTGGCAGAGTTGTATAGCTGCTGCACGGTCCGATTGCATTTTGGATCATTTTGGACTTCCAACATGCACCTTGAAAAGAACTTGTATTCTGTTTTCACAACTTCATGGCTCAATTTTCCATACAATATTTCTACTGTGGCTCTTACACACCTTCACAATAAGGCAAGATAAGATGACAAAAGGAAATATCTCCATCATGTCTATCAGTAAAAGGCTTACTGGCAACAATAGAGGCTGATGATAAGGTATGAATGGAAAAAGAGAGATCAAATGGTGCTGACCTTTCATTCTTCAATTTACCTGCTGCATCTCCTTGACCTTGAACCTGAGAGATAATAATTCAGGGGGGCCCGGGCAAGTGATGAATGGTTTGTGTGCATGTGTGCACGTGCAATTTTTGCCGTGTGTGTGTCCACGTCTAATGCGCAGCAGGGATAACAAATGGCGAGAATGCGCTGTACACAAACATAAGTAAAACACATACACGGACGCTACTTGACGTGACTTTTACATTTAAAGGTCAAATGTGATTTATAAGGGAGAAATTTTTCATACTAAATTTTTGGAATGTATTATCTTGTAGGCACAGTGAACCAGTGGTTAGCATATCTGCCTTACAGTCATGTTGGGGATTCAAATCCATGATCTAATGTTTTCTTTATGGAATTTGCATGTTCTTTTTACTTGAATGGGTTTTCTCTTGCTAGTCAGGCCTCTTTCCATAATTCCCAGACACGCTTCATGCTTCTGGGATGGAATGTTGTCAGAGATGGGATGTTGAGTATGCAATTAGAGCCTGACATTTTGTGTGTGATTGTGACAAGGGCTGCAACTAACAATTACTTTAATGACTGATTTATCTGCGGATTTCTTTCTTTAATACGAATGACCTAAATTGATTAATACTTTAGTACCTAAAGTAATCGTTTACTTTAGTACTTTTAGTACCTAATTACTTGCTAGTATTTAATTAGCTCAAGTAATCATTTACTTTCGTACTTAAGTCATTTATTATTTAATTCTTTGTTCAAAACGCTATTTTTAGACCTTTCTTTAGCCAAACACTCGAAAAAATAAAATAAAATCAGTAACTGCGATTGAAAGTCTGAACTCTTGGAAAAAACTAAATCTCTGGAACAAAATCTTTGGGATTGAATTGAGTTCATCGATTATTTAAGCAAATATTAATTTATCCGATAATGGATGGGGATTAATCTTTGCGCCTCTAATTGGAGTGTAAATGGTTGCTTGTATATGTGAATATGTGCCGTGACTGGGTGGTGACCAGTCCAGCATGTGCCCTTGAAGATCCGTTAGAATTTAGCACACACGTGACCTTAGTGAGGATAAGTAGTGTAAATGGATGTATGATTCAATAAATCATACCTTAATGAATCATATTCCTTCTCTTACTGTTCCATACATGCATATTCAGTTGTATAAGATTTGTCTGGGAAATATATTGGATTTGAGGGCTTGATCAATGGCAATCAACAGGCAGCTAAATGTTAGACCGCGCGCTTTCCATGCTAATAGCGTGTTGCATCATTTAGGTGATTTTGATACATGACAAGGTGGTACTATGTTAAACTGATATTACAATATTATTGTAATTGTAAAAGCATTGCAGAGTACTTGAATTGGTTCTTGCAAGATTGTATCATAATTTTTGTTTATCTAAAATCATATTTTTAAATGTAGGGGGGAGGAAAAAAGGATGCATGTTTCTTTGCTAAGCAATGCCATGCATTCATAAAATTTGGTAATACATAATTAAATCCAGTTGCCAGAACAGTGCGCTTTTAAGGTTTGAGATTTAGTTCAATTTTAACGACGTTTCCTGGCAAAATACTAACCCTCGCTGGGTTGGAATGTAGCATATGCTACTTTTCATAAAGAAAAAAAAAACACTTTTACGAAATAATTTCATCCATAGTTAGTGGGGGTTCCATGTGGCGGCCTGGTGGCGCCCACCACGCACTCACTGCTTTAAAAGTCCATTTGGACTCCTGCCTAAAATCACTTCTCACGGTTGCCATGGTAACGGAGCACGGCCTAATTAGTATGCATTATCAATTAACAAACTTAATAGCCGGCAGATTGATTAGATCCTCAGTTATAGGGGCAGAACTCAGGCGAAACACGAAATGAAAAATAAGCGCACACACACACACACACACACACACACACACGCGCGCGAGGCAGACGCTAACCTTCTCCTCCTCCTCACTTGTGTAATTACTATATGCATATGGCGGCGAGCGGATTGGGAACGAGGCAGTGCAAGGTTTTAAATAAACCTTCAAGCTTCTAATGAGTCAGGCCGCCATGGCTAGTTTAGCTCTGATTGTGCTCCCCGCTAATGAATGACAAACCTGCGCGCACAAGCAAAGACAGACACTGCTGGACTGCAGCGCAACAATAAAGACATGGATTGTGTGTGCGCAAATGTAGAATGCGTTTCACTCCAGCATACTTTGTTTAAATGTGTGCACACACGGAGACACAGACACACATACTTTCCCAGCCGCACGAAAATGTAATCAGGCGTTGGGTTTACCCTCCTATCAGTCTAATGGAGGTTAATGAATGATTAGGTCTAATAATTTTTAGAGTGGAACTCCAGCTCGGCTACACCATGCATCAAACTCGGCGAGAGCCACGAGAAGCGTCAGCGCTGTGGCGGGGAAATGAAAGCGAAAAATCACAATTTCATCAGCCGTAATAATTCACTAGTTAATTAAAGTTTTGTTTGGTAAATGTGTATTTTTTTATATAATTAACCGTTAATAAACAAAGTCAGAGAACAACCGGGGATCGGTTGCTTCTTGTTGCTAAATGTGCGACTGCAGCACAGAACCACTGACCTACCACATCATCGAAAGGCCAAATCATGGACATTAAAATGCAAACGCGTGCATATTTCACAGCGTTAAATTTAACGAAGCATTTAAAGCACAATCCGTCCGGCAGTAAATCCTAATAGTCTTATTTCCTATTGGTAATATTCAAACTGGCCACCCTATTGCGTTGACATTAAAAATGTTTGCATCGCCACCAACTTAGAGAGTAACATTAAAGTGAGAACGCAGACACACAAACACACACACACACACACACACACACACACGCGCACACTGTGCAGATGTGTGCCGGGTCTCTTCTGCTGCATTGTGGCCTCGTTTGCAGCCATCTCCCTCTGATGTATAACTCGTTGTCCAAGCCTTAATGTTGATTTATTATCCATCCATAAATTAGAAAAATATGTTTGAGAATTCGGCGGGCGCAGCCAGGCTCCGCCGCCCGTCTAGGGGATTGGCTGACGTGTCGGAGGCGCATATTGGCTCGCCGGGCAGCCTTTTGTTTCCCTGCACCAGCAGGCATTTAATGAGTGCTGATGGCTTAAGGTAAATGTGTTAGGACAGACGGCAACAACAGCCACAAAAACAGCTTGCTATATGGCTCGGTGGAGGCGGGGGGATATGTAGAGCCTCTCAACGTGCCTCTTTACTTTACATGCTTTGACAACAACATCATTCCCATGATGAATCACACGCCGTCTTTTGCGGGGAGTTAAATAAAGTTTCGCAACAGTTTGTGTATCAGCGGCCACCTTAAAGGCTGCTTTTCTCATTTTGCCGAGCCTCGGCTTCCATTCACCAGTTCAATAAAGCGCCTCTCGTGGGCCAACTCATTATGTTTGCTCCACTTTCTCCGCCATGTAAGCCTATTTTTCTCTTATCCCGCTATTACCAAATAAGGCTGATTATTAGCCGTGATGATTCTCAAGCTCGTCTTGCTTGACTTGTGCGCCGACATGCATACTAATCTCCAATAGACGTCTTCGGAGGGTGGAGGGGGTAGCATGTAGCAGCAGACGTTTCCTCGCCGCCTATCACAAAGGCTTTTTTTTCCGCGCTTCTTGTTAATGATAAAAGTAATCATAGGTCAAGGTTTAATTTTGTGACATAAAACGCTGCCACGATGCACACAGTGGGCTTCAGTCCCCATTAACGCAGAACAGCTCCTAGCTCCAGCGGACGTGCTGTAGCGAGCGGCGTGGACGAGCCGAGACACAAACATCGTTGTCATGTTGTCTGAGAGCTGACACTGTCACTTCATTGTCATGGCTGTTAGCTCGCCTGCGCCCATGTCCTGCTCTGCTGTTTATGTTACAGATGTTGCAGTAATCAGAGCAGCAGCGTGTGAAGGACTTTGACTGACGCCCTCGACCGCCATCCCGCCAGCAAAGGTCAACGAGGAAATGCGGGGCTGATGTGACGGCTACGGGGGGGAGCGGGAGCAAGAAGTGCAGTCCCGCAGAGACGGCTACTTTCCTCATATCAAGCGGTGCGATTAGTTGCTACTTTAGAGCTTCGGAAGCTGGTTATCTCAATTAAGTTTTGACCTCTGCCACGCACAAAGCTTGGTTTTGCCTTCACGTATGGCCGTGGTCTGTTCAAAATCCTGACAGCCTGACAGGGGGAAAAAGCTGCTGCAGAGTCTGGTAGTGTGGGACTGGAGGCTCCTGTACCTCCTCTCAGAAGGCAGCGGACTGAACAGTTTGCCCGCAGGGTGGCTCGTGCCTCCCGCAATTGTGCTCGCTCTACGGATGAGCCGGGTGTCAAACACCTCCTTCGGAGGGGAGTGGCGCACCGATGACTTTTGCAGCTGTGTTCACGATGCGCTACAAGGATTTCCTTTTGTGGTCAGTGCGGCTTCCACGCCACACGGTGATGAAGCTGGAAACGATGCTCTTAATGGTTCCTCTAGAA
Source organism: Hippichthys cyanospilos (assembly GCF_059441005.1). Lineage (NCBI taxonomy): Eukaryota > Metazoa > Chordata > Actinopteri > Syngnathiformes > Syngnathidae > Hippichthys > Hippichthys cyanospilos. Next base: position 20,043,417 of record NC_142369.1, on the reverse strand, counting down.
CAGGGGTGTCGAACTCATTCTTATCGAGGGCCATGTTGCAGTTACAGTTTGTGTCAGAGGGCAGGGATGACTGTGATAAAAAACATTTTGGGTGTATTTGTCACACTTCCAACTAGTTTTGAAATCAGAGAGAGGGTGAGGGCAAAAAGCGCTTGCTTTTCCCCCCAAACAATTTCAAATTGACTTACAAATATGATATTTTGACTGGAAACTTGAATTGGAATGGGCGTTTCACGGGCCACGTGAAATGATGTGGCGGGCCGGTTCTGGCCCCTGGGCTTTGAGTTTGACATGAGCTCTAGAAGGTGGCCATGATGGCTAGTGGAGAACTTGCTCGCTTGAGCTTGCAAAAGTAGAGGCGCTGCTGGGCTTTCTTCGCCAGTGATTTAGCCCTAGTAATGTGGTGAGGGTCACTTAACAGCAGCACCACGGATGATCAATGGGGGGAATATCAAGAACAATATAGAAGACGTCCTGTCCAAAAATAGCAACTGGTGTGTCAGAAAGGTTCCAGGACTGGTCCCGCAAGGGGAACATTTCAAACCCAAACAAAGATGTACCACTTCAGTACAGGTATATCAACCAGCATGTCTAAAAGACATCCTGTGGTGTTTACTTTGTTCTGTGCGTAAGAGGAAGGAAAGATTGTGGCAGGAAAACCTGTCAAAGCTTCATGAAGCCCTGAGCATTCTACTGAGCAGACAATGTAGGAGCATCCGCACTATACACGCAACCTGACTCATTTTTGTCCTCTTCCCAAGCTCAAGATGATGACCGAGCTACAAGTCATACTTCCCAGTCATAAATCCAGAGGGATTTACTTGTTGATTGTATTTGAAATACAATATCTATTTGGAAAGTAAATTCCCATTCAACAAACACTGGATTGCTCGTTCACTAGTAGTAGGACACAAATGAGCTGGCTGCCTTGGGACAGGAATAGTCATAAACTACAGTACAGATGTGTTGTCGTGCGTGTAGTCATGAGAGCTACCGAGACACACCCTAAATCTTACCGATAGCTACTTGCACTAGCTGCAGTTGCTAGATGGACTGTTCATGCTAGCATTGTCTGAATGTGCTTTTGAGGTGATGCAGGCTCAATGGCTCATTTTGCATATCAAACATATGGAAGCATGAGTAAATATTTCTAACTGGCAAGCTCGTTGAAATGTATTTGCAAGTAGGTTCAAACATATTTAAAATATGTTGAAATGCAAACATAGCAAATGTATGTGAGCACACTTGTAGGCTACATGCTGAAAAAAAAACATCAGAGTATCGACCTGCACATTCGCATGTGAAAGATGTTTATGTTTGTTTGTTTTTGCATGTTGGAATACAATATACCAATAAGAACTAATTTTAGAGTGGCAAACAAGAGTTATCTGTATGGTTTTATTTTTATGTTCATTGGATAGTTTGCACATAATGCCACAAGTTATGTGCATGGGAAAGTCAACCTACCTTGCATTTTGGGGAATCATGTGTTAAGCATACCAGTTTATTTACACTTCCGCTCACATGTTGAATGTAAACCTATAATACAAATGAAACAGTGCATAAAATTAGATCGTGATGGCACGGGGCCTCAAAGTCTTGGAATACCGTACTTCTGTGGTCCTTTCTTCTAAATGATAGTATTTATCACTGTGGCATTACAATTTACCGATAGCTTGAGGAACTGTATGTGGCATTAATACAGTGTAATTGCACCGTAAAACAGCAATGGTTCACTGGCGTTAGAATAGCGGAACCATCACTGCAACCTTGCATCATTTACTTTAGTGATCCCGATGACATACGTCTAAAATATTTCATCATTTTCTCCATATTTAAATGACAAGAGAACTTGTTTTGACAGATGTTATAGCAGATGAATTCCATTCATGCTCGCAAGTATATTTCTTGATATGTACATTTCTGTAAAACTGAGGTAAATGGACACAATATATTTTAAAAAAAAGGTCATGAAATAGCGAGCGGTAAAAATCCAACATTAAAACTTCTCATCAGCTCACCAACTAATGCACAATTACTCTTTTATTTGAGATGTCCTTTCTGTTTTTAGTGGCCATTAAAAAAAAAAAAAAAAAAAAACTGCTTTTGGGACGTTTGTTCACAAGAATGAAACCATCCAAATTGGATGGATCTGAATATGAGTGATACCTACTATCATTTGATATCGTTTGATTACAGTGAAACTGGACAGACACTTTGTCAGAAGATATCATATGATCAAAACAATAATAAACAGTCTGCATTAAATAGTGCAAATGTTATCAGGACAGAGGTAGGTGAGCATGTACATAGTATTGCTGTAGAAAGAGACAAATACAAGCATGACATGAATATGATTTGGAGATATATGCTATGGTAAAATAGCTTGTTTGTGATTATTTGCGTAAGCAAGAGAGGCACTCATGCGTTCCCCTGTTTGCTCATAACCCATTAGCATGTTTTAATCACCGAATAGCATTTCATCACAGTGCGTATTAAAGCATTAACGCAAATTTGTTAACTTGAAAAATAATCATAATGAGCTATTAGGTTGAATTTTTTGCGCCGTTTTTTAAGAGTAGAAAACACAGTATCTCATTGAAGTGCCCATCAGTCAACTTATTGTTTTGATGCCAGCCGGGGCCGAGGAAACAAGTGGTGTCGTTTGGAGGGAAAAACGATGCCTGCGAGGCGCACTTATAGCCCATCAGTAGCGATAGCTATTCCTCAGTCTGCACGTTTATCCTTGGCCATTATGGGATGCTGAGTTGCTTGTGGTGGCCATTGTTTAACGATCTCCTTGGGCTCTGGGAGTAAACTACTGCCATAATCAGAAGGGTAAACTCAGCTATATTTCAATTTGGGGAGCCGCTGTTCCGTTCAGAGAGGCCGCTCTGAGACGATAAATAATAGGATTATTTAAGCCTATCCCACCGGCTGCCTCTGACACCTACCCAAACACACACACACACACACACACACTCACGCACACATAAAAGTCAGCCCATAACAATTCATGTCCCCCCCATAAATCTGCTGCACTAAAAGCTGGTGATTAGCGACATCATTTAGCCTCTAAAACCCAAACAGCGACAATGTTTCCTTCCCTCTTTTAGGGAGAAGATGGAGAGATGCACAGATGGCTAACTGGCTGGAGGGGAATGAACTGTGGCTCAATTACTAATGTAGATGTCGAATAAAATTCATTGTTGAATGGCAAGCCGGGGCAAGGGGATTTTTGTGGGCAAACGCATTTTTGACCTTGCAGATTATAAGCAGCGACGCCGGATAGGTTACACTTGGTTTCAAAATGGATAAACCATTTATATAGTTAATTGCTTTGAGAAATGTAAATGAGGTGAAAAGGTTAGTTGAAGCTTGGATTGAATCTAATATTGATGAATTTAAATTAGATTCACTGTAATATTGTTTGCGTAACGTTTATGGCAGCGGGGCTCCATCCAGCAATATTCGGTCCTTATACTCCTGAAATTATTTGAAAAAGCAAATATCTGCATTCAATTGTAAGCAAATGACTTCTTCTTTTAATTGTTTATGACTTTTTGTCATCTCTTTCAGTTATTCAGTGCTTGTGATTGTGAATTACAATTGATCTAATTCTCCACTCTAGTCTACCATTCATTGGATGTACAGCAAACAGTAGGTCTAGAGATTTAGTGAGATTCTTAAAGTGCTCATTATACAGCAATGTTGCAAATTGCATTTTTAACATTGAAAACCAAATCAGTTGATTTACTTGCTAATCAAAATGTGAAATCTATTAGTCACAATTCTTGACATTAGTAATATTGCATGTTATTGTTTACTTGAAACGTATCATTAAAACTGTAGTGTGTCAAAAGATATGAAATGGAGAGAAATGAAGAAACAAACCTCAAGCAGTAACATTAAACATCGTTAAACATTGTGGAGAAAAATATCGAATATGTATAAATTTATGAATGAAATATTAACAATATATATTGCATGCAGTATGTATATATATATATATAGGTATTGTATACATGTAAATATATATAGTTGAATACATGTATATACCTTTATCTTATACATTGATGCAATAGATTACAAAAACAATAAGGTATGGCGACTGCGCTGGAAGAGCAAGCGATTAAAAAGCACCAATAAAAAGCAAACAGATTAAGCAACCTATCGCAATCATTTGCTCGTCTACATCCAGCAGAACGCTTCTGCGGTCTCAGTGGAGACGGATCAGACGTGTGTCTGATTATAGCTTCCTAAAGAGCTTCAATTAGCGGGCTGTCACTTATCATTAGGGCCGCTGAAAGGCGGGACACCCGAGAGCACGATGCAAACAAAGGCCCGTTTTACGGTGTCAATTCTAAAAAAGCGCCCATCGACTCAACCGCGGCGGCGGGCCTCTGAGGCCCCCGTCCTCCCGCTGGCCCCCGGGCCCCGCCGGGCACTCTCCTGGGGGATTAGCGAGATCCGCTCAAATTAGCCGTTTGGATGACAAGCAGAGGCCAAAGGACGAGCGGGTGTTAATGTCCCCTTTTTACGGGAACAAAAGCACTGGGGATTTTAAGTAACACGTCTCCTTTGCCGCATGTGGCCACTTCACCCGCGACCGGCCGCGCGCGTGTGTGTTGGGTAGGTTACTCTGAGCCGTTAATTAATTGAAGCCAGTGCTGGCTGCGGGAATCGGTGCGTCTGATAGACTATACCATCTTGCATCTGCGGCTCAGAAATCCGGTGGCTTTTCAAGGGGAAAAACTGATAGAAAAAAGGACTAATGCTTTTAATAAGGGTAAAACCAGAGAAAGTGAACAGTATGGAATAAATGTCACAGCAAGAAGCATTCTTTTGACAGAGGCGGCGGGTTCAAATCAAAAGATGCGACTCCAAGAGTTTTGAAGATGTGAGATCCCTTTTGTAGCAGAGCAGTCTTTGGTGAAATGCTTGTTTACTCTTCATTATGATGTCAGGCTAAGGCAGGGAGCTCCTCAAAGAGAACATCCACAGCAACATCCTCTTGACTGGGCCTCTGCAGTGCTGCTTTTGTCCATTACGCTTGGCCTCCTCATTGACAGCCAATAAATCATTCATTTAGAGGCAAAGCATGGAGAGAACTCAAACAGCCATTTCAGAGCCCGAGGCCTTTGAGCGCGGCGGCTGCTGCAGGCCACGGATCTAATGTGGAGTGGCTGGGCTGCAGGCGGATGGAAGGGCTCTTAAGAGACACGAGCACATTGTTTGGAGAGACGGGGGAAACGCTCCTCTCATTAGACCTGCAGCTAAAAACCAACCTGAAAGGCCCGCTTCAATTTACCTGCCCTGTGCTTGGAATAAATCACTAGCACGTACGTGTGTGTGTGTGTTTGTAAGTGGGCGCGCGCACGTGTGTGTGTGCAAGAGTACAAGCGTGTGTGTGCATGTAATGCACAATCGCACAAAACGAGAAAAACCAAGGCACACTCTTAAGCAGACGGGTACAAAGAGCTTTATGTACACATGGCTTTAAGAGCATAGCTCTTCAAGTTCAGAGCTGTTTCCGCACAGTGTCTGTTGTGTTAAAGGTAAAAACCTTTTACCTCTCTGCCCCTGATGGACCTTTTATTAATGCGCTTTGTCATTCAAAGCAGAATCACAATTAAAGATGTTCCGACCACTTGTTGGGAGGTTTTTGCACGTGTTTTCACAAACTACTCTGAATGTGTATGCTGCAGTAAGGGTTAGAGCGACTTTTGTGCGACACAATACAAACACTGAGAATTAGGCAGGGAAACCAGCATCCAGCATTTTGCTGTTCATATTTATTTGAAATTCTTCGCCAAGTGAATTATAATCAGGTGAATTATAGTCATAGGGAAGATGACGAAAATGAGGATAAAGTGAATAATTGGGATGAAACTGTAAATATTGGGGATGGAACAAGACTAAAACTCAAAATTAGAACTGCAAAAGGGTTGTCGCACCTGCACAATAAGAGATTTTTTTTCTGACTTCCATCCATCCACCCATTTTCTCTAGCCGCTTATCCTCACCAGGGTCACTGGCTTGCCAATGCCGATACTAGCCTTTTTCAGGCAGTAGGCAAGGGACATCTTGGACTGTTTGCCAGCCAATTGCAGGGCACACAGAGATAAACAATCATTCCCACTCGCAATCACACCTAAGGGTAATTTGGTGAGTCCAATACACCTAAAATGCATGTTTTTGAAATGTGGGAGGAGCCTGGAGAAGACCGGCGAAGGATTAGAAGGACAAACTCCACACAAGAAGGCCGGGGTGAGCTGGAATTGAACCCGGGACATCTGAACTGTGAGGCAGACGTGCTAACCAGTACTCTGCCATTATGCCTTCATTCCTTCTTGTTGGACCAAAAGTACAATGGAATACACAGGAGGAGAACGTGATGTTTGGTAATACTCTACATTACAGTAAAATGGTAAGTGTGGTGAGAAGGCCAGCCAATGCTTCGAAATAAACCTTAGCATGGCAAAAAAATGTGTGGACATAAAGACCTTGGAACACTTTCATTTTGAAGTTCTTCCCTGAAAGCATTTTGTGACAATGATTAACGGCCCAAACTGTCGCGCCTGGATATAAAACGCACGTTGTTCAGAAAGCACATTCATTTGCCAATTCAGGGCGCTAAAAAAACTCAACTTAACTATGCTCACATTTTATTGTACGGCATCTGTTGCAAGTACTGTTGCATCGAACATAAATCAGCCACTAGCCTACCAGCGTTCAAGTGCTCCGAGAGCCGTCAGGGTTACTTTTCAGAGACAGTTCAATAGACTCTTGTACACTTTGAGTCTTGCACATGTTGATGCTGACATCCTGATGCGCTTGCCATTCTTACTGATCCCTTTTTAACAATCCGGGCTGACTAAAATGGGATTCATGTGGGTTTGATGTCTGTTCCTTTTGTGTCATGACCAAAATGTATGTGGAGAAAGAGTTTTCTAAAATTTCAGTTTCAATGGAAGGTTTCAGTGGACACCATTAAAAAAAAAAATAAAAAAAAATCTAACTTGGTCATTCATAATTAAGAGGAAATGTGTTATTTGATCTTCTATGTCTATATTCGTTTTTCCCCTCGCAAAAAAAAAGAGCTTTTATTACTTTCAAATTTTGGTTTTGCACTTTGGTTATTTTGGTAAAATATAAGACAAAGATAATTTGTAAACTGCAAAAAATAAATAAATGATCCAAGCGCCAATTGTATTTTGTTGAATTATTTCATCTGCAGCTGAAAAATGAGCGTGCAACTAAAGGCTGACTCCTGCTTATGTTTACATTTGCACGCTAGATTGTTAATTTTCCTGCAGTGCTGAGTAAAAAGACAACATTTACTGCAGTCTGCTCAAAAAAAGGAAGCATTTTGAAAACAGAAAATGTATATTGGGAGTTTTAATTTAATATTTTCATGAAACTTTCTGCAAAAATATCTTCTTATCTCATTTTCATGAACTCAATCTTGTGAGACATTTCATCTCCTGGGACGTGTGTCTCACCACTTACACTCAAAGTATGTTTTGTGTGCTTGTCATCTGTATTTGTCTGGCTTGGCGGCTATAAAAGCAATTGGGTCTCACTTGGTTTTTCAAAAGTACATTTTTTGTCTATAATTAATTGCACAAATTTATTCTTTCTCACATTCAATGAATACCTTAAAAACATGACATGAATGCCATGACATGTGCTCCAGGCCCAGGTAATGATCAATCACAGCCCCTCTGTTTTCTGGGATTGGTCATGTGACATTCACTAGTTGAGTCGCGATTGTTACCTAAATCCTGAGAACATGAGAAGTTATTTTCAGGTGACAGCAAATGGCAAAAAGTGCAAAGGTGTTACTTGTACATGACAAATAACCTGGATGTCAAATTCATTATAGACAAATTATTATTATCAACAGAAAAAAAAAAAATCCATAATGGTCAATATTTAAACTAAACTCACATGTTCCTTTTTTGAGCACAGAATCTTGAGCACAAGGATTTACACTAACAAGATAAGTTTGAGGCATGTAGAGCTGCAGAGTTTTACCAAGTTGCATTCATCAAAACATGCAACTTTTGTTGTCATGTTGTAAATGTGCTCACCCTTTCATTATCTAAGAGCGGCTTACAATAATTACGTGATGACATGTATGCAACTTGATAGGACATGACTGGTTTCATTTAAAACTGCACATAATTATCACTGTTTTAAAATGTTTCATTATACTCATGCGTAATTTTGTCGAGTAACAGATGTGAGGGGCACCTGTTTTCAAACGCTTGCCCCAAATAAAACAGGAGTGCGCTAAAAAAAACCTTTCAAGAAAATAGACTTTGACTTACCTGTACTACTATTGTAAATACATTCACTAACAAGGCTCATTTTACCATGGCTTATTAGCTGCTAGTTACGCATACATACAATGTTGGTGTTGATGCCTGGCAACAAGCACGGGTTTTAAACTAACCTTCTTCTCATTGCACATACGGTACTGCGGTTTACAAAATGGGACTCGTCTCCCTCAAACTAGACAAGTGAATGTGCACATGTAGAGCTTTATAACTGGATCTCGACAGAGCAAGGCACAGAATGCAGTAATCCCTCATTTGTCATTTTTGTAATTATGTTGTATAGGCTTGTTTTATTATTTAGGTGTCACAGCTATATACAGTATTACAAAAGGTTTGCATGTGAACAGGGGTGTGTAGACTTTTAATGCCCGCAGTAGTGTTAAAACGGGAGACCAATGCCACATTTTCCTCAATTCTCATCTTCTCTAGGTGTTATTTCAGAGGTCCCAATACTTTTATTCATTTAATGCAGCTGAAACAAATGTGATCAAATATCGCTACCAAGTAGTCTCACACATATTGGATTTCAGAGGTAAAATGCAACTTGGTGCCGCAAAAGGACAGAGAATTGAATTTATTTCCACCAGCTAGTCAGCCACAGCAGGTATAATGCACTGTGACAAATAAAAACACACGCTGAGGCAAAAGAAAAAGTGAATAAATTACACAGTCAGCGATATTAGGTGCAGGAAAAGGGGAAAAAACAGCAAGAGACCATCCCGGGGGGAAAGAAAGATAGATGGAAGTCGCACACGAGGAGAGAGGCTGGAGGAGTGAGAGGCGAGCAGGAATCCCCTGCAGATGTGCGGTGGCGGGGATGTCAGACTATTTAAATACTGACGAGGCCCCTCTGTCTCTACTCGTCTCCGTTAATGACATGCTCGTCAGGGCCAAACAAAGGGACCCGCAGCCTGCTTCGCCATGCCTGTTACTGCGCGCGCGCGCACTCACGCACGCACACACCTCAAGGTGCGTGTGTGTCGGGGGATTTTCACACCCATGGTGTGTCAGGGCGTAAGCTAACACCGATGATGAATGCCTAGCTTGTTGTCAGAGTGCAGACACTGCAACATGACACTGGCAAACAAAAGTAACTTTTCCGCTTGGGAAAAAATGCTCATTGTCCAGTTTTTTGTTTGGTTTGGTTTTTTTACAGTTTGTCAAGATTCTTATGGTTGTGAGTGCCTCAGCTTTGTTTTCTATATTTATGAATGCTGCAATTACTAAGGTGGTTACGCGATAGAAGGACTACAATACTGTTATCTGTCAACAATGTTAGGCCCTCTACTCATCAACCCGGCCATTGGCCATCGTGGCCCCCTGCAGCGTCGAAAAATCAGAAAAAGCTCAGGACAAAAATCTCTATAAACACGGTGGCATGGCTCGTTGGTAGAGCGGTCGTCTCCCAGCTGAGAGGCTGTGGGTTCGATCCGCCAACTATCAAGACCGTGTCAAAGTGTCATTGCGCAAGACACTGAACCCCCACTTGCTCCCGATGCTGCGTCATCAGTAGGTAAATGACTAGTTGGTGTAAAGCGCTTTGACTACCCAAGGTAGAAAAGTGCTATATAAGTGAAAGTCCATTTACCAAATCCATTTACCGCGATGATGTCAACTAAGACGTATTTTATGCGCATGGGTTTCAAGTAGTACTTTTCCGTGCCATCGAGCGGCAGTAGGTCACTGTTCGAAAGAAAAGCAAAAACACACAACAGTAGTGTAAAAGGCTCTTATCAGTTGAGGGGCGAGCGTCGGTGAATGTCTGCAAAAGGAGCGGCTCTTTTGATCTCACAGGCTTGTCTGCGGTCACGAATGTTCGCAATGTTTTGCCAGATGTTGGCCTGTACTATTCTTGTTACAAGGAAATTGTTTGAAATTTAATTTGAAACCTTGGACAAACTCCGATGAAATCCAAAAAGTTGTTAGCTTTGCCCACACTTGCCAACAGTCGACCCTTAGCAGGAAAGGCTTAAGAACTTCTGTTAATACTGTTGTCGTTACTAGTGTTTCAACTTGTTCTGAGTTACTGCAAATTGTTGTTTCATTCCAATAATAGTGACAATCTATGCATGTGTCCACCCGTCAATGGAATCGGTCGACAAAAACAGCTGTCGCGAAAGAAATATAAAGAAAGGAGCGGCACGCTATAAAACATTGCCCTAAAATACACAGATCAAAAACACAAGTCTGTTTAATAAGACAAGCGTGCTGTCATAAGGCAATAAACCGCACACACACATGATGTATTTGTTTGCCTGAAGTGCGTGACCATGTTGCGGGCTGTATTATTGCAGCCGGTAACAAAACTTTTGCTCCAAATTGGTTTTAAAAGGCATCATAAAACGATCTGGCCATCTTTCATCACCTCTCGCAGTCTTCCCTCGTCGTGACTTTGGCTCTAAAGCAAAGGAGAGTATGAGTGGATGCTCGGTTTGATTCAGTGCTATCTAACCTTGCTTTATGAAAGCATTAAATTGATGGTTCCAGACCAGCCCAGAGAAAATGCACATAAAACTGAGACTAACTGAGAGATAATAGTCCTCGTAAACTGGTCTAAGAGCTCTATAACTCACTTCGTCCTCAACTTGTTCTGTCTCGACAGAACAATCCATCCAGACGCTTTCAACTTCGACGCAAAGAAAAACAATGAGTTAAGCGTCATGAGCTCATTTGGTGCAAAATGTGCCCGCGCTGTAAACGAACCCCTTTGCTAATTGAATGTTAACCCAAAGCGCATGTGCAAAGCCTAATGCAAGAAATGAAGAAAAAAAAGTGCGGATTTGCAATCCCCAAAATAATGCGAACATTAGAACTGTGCTGGAATTTTGTTGTGCTATTGAAGAGTATGAAGCATTCCAAGTGGTGCGGCTCTCTTGTTCAAGCTAATAAGAAAATCAAAATATTGGAAACAGAACACATTTTTACGCGCCACGGATCTTCACCAGTATATTAATGAGCAATATTTTTATATTATCACTAAGGCAATGAAACAAGGACCAGTAAATACACTGAGCAGCGGAACCTAATGCTGTTGCCATTTCACGTATACTACATATCACTCGATTTAAAGAATGTATAATTTAACAAATCAAATCTGGAACGTTTGTCTATCAATGCTGAAGAAATGTTCTACTCTCAAAATGACATGTGATAAAGCAAATAGTTGCAAAAGTAGTGTCCTGTATCTACATTTTCTATGACTGATTAAATGAAAACTTTGACTGCATTTGGACACAACGGCTGTGCTTTAATAAGTAATAAACGCCATAAAGATAATTGTGTGTTTTTGTGTGTGTGTTTGCACGTAAGTATGTGTGCTATAGAGAGTGAAAATAAAGACAACTTCCCTCAAGCGATTTCAAGCTCGCTCAGCTCACAGAAAGTTGCTCAGCTTGGACTCGGACTTCTACCACCATGTGTTGGCTTGTTCATTTGGTTTATAACAGTCACCAAATTCCAAGTGGCTAATTCTGATATAATTACATTTCAGAAAACATAGTCGTGGATATGCCTCATGCAGTTCACCTAATATTCTTCACTGTTAGATGTGTGTAAAAAGAAGCAAATAACAGTTAATGTAAAACATAAGAAAAGCACAACTTCTGTATCAATGTTTACCGAAGCGTGCCGCTGCCAAGAAAACATTTTTGAATGACAAACTCATTCAAGCATTATTGCAAATGTTTTTAAACGTATTTGCAAGTATGGTCTTTGCAAGCAAATTCTAACGTGTTTTGTTCTAACATCCTTGCACATTTGTCCAAATGTACCAAAGGCTAAAGGCTAAAGATATGACATTAGTTCCCAGAATGCAACAGGGTGTTGACAAGCATATCCCATATAATTATGAGGAAAAAAAGCTATGTTTTTAGCATTAGTTTACAAGCATGTTGTTTTATTTATTTTTTTTGGATTTATGTGAAAATATGTTCGAAACATATTTTCAAAAATGTTCAGAGGTACTAAATTTGTTCAAACGTACTAAATGTGTTCACACAAGTTTACAAATCAAAATGGTTCACTCGACATTGGCAGCTCCCCTCTTCCAAGTAATGGTGATGGTGTGTTATCGTTTTCAAAAAAGTAACAAATAAAAAGGCAAAATGACCTATCATGGCTGATATGTTTTCTGCGTTTGGTCATGTGATATTTGTTAGCCGAGCCATGATTGGTTACCTGATCCTGAGCAATTGATGGAATTCTCAGTCAATAGCAAATGGTAAAATGGCCGCCCCCTAAGATGGATGAACACGGCTGGGTTTTGCCGCTTAATTCATCTTCCACAAACATAAGATTTATCAGAATGGCGCGTTTTGACAGTGGTGCCACATGAATTTCTGTCAATAAAATATTTTTACACGGCCTGACCATTAAAACCAAAAGTGCGTACTAAACGGTTGTTTGCAGCTACACCGTTGCGTTTGACGGACGGCCTCGAGCTATGTAATTAGCTATGTCGGACGCCATCATATTCTAATGGAAAGTATGCTGTAGATAACGGGGCAAACTACTTGGGAGATATCGCATATGCAGACGGTCTGACCCAGGTAGCCGCAGAAGATGCGGGAGTCTTACGGTACAACTTGCACGTTTGCTTGGGGTGATAATGGATGGCCGCCGCGCGCTCGCTGACGTGTTATTCTTTTATAAAACATTGCCTCGGCGTAGCGCTGCGCTGGGGAGAGCGTGTCACCCGTGTGATGAATGAGCAGAGGCTAACATCTTCACTCCTGACCACTAACAGAGGAGCGCATGCTTCCACGGGCACAATGCACACGTCCGCGCATCAAGTTAAATGCGAGCTCATTTGAGGAAGCAAAGCCGATTTTATTGCCAGTGACAAAGACGCGCAGAATGGCAATGGTGACCTCTCAACGTAGCTCATTTTTGAGTGTCGTGACTACAGAGGAAGTCCTTTCAAGGCTTTTGCTGGGACAGGTCTTACCGCTTCATCTTTCCTTTCATTTGATCGCAGCAGCACCATTAAGAAGCTCCCTCCTTTCATTTGTCACACAACTTGACTAACAAGCTTGCAGTCATCAAAGTCGACCAACATCAAACGCCGCCGCCGCCGCCGCGGCTATTAAAACACCGGCCGGACGGACAATGCAGAGTAATCGGCGCCGACCTTCTGCTTTTTTAAAAGTAACTCAATGCAACGCAGGGTCGTACGTAACAAGGAGCGGAGAATGCTTATACATGAGTGGACTGCCTCAGAGAGAGGAGCACAAAAAAAAGAGAGAGACAGAGGAGGAGATAGGAGGAGAAGGAGACATGATAGGGAGGAAAGCGAGACAGAGGGGATGAGGGGGGAGATGAGACAAGTAGACAGAGACAGAGTGGGTGACGGTGCAGGCGATGCGGGTTCTGAGGGGAGGGTGGGAATGGGTTGGGGGGGTTGGGGGGGGGGGCACAGCCAGTCTATTATCAGGGGTCTATAGAGAAGCATTTAGGGACAAATAGGACACCACCCCCCTGTCACCCCAAACCATTCAGCTTCTGTCAGTCCGGCCCATTCAGCCAAATCCCGTGGGGAAGCGGTCGGGGGAAGGGGGAGCTGGCGGCGAGAGGTGCCGAAGATGGAGCACCCCGGTACCACCCCTTCGTGAGATGCGGTATCTTAGCAACGGCACTCGGGGTGTGACCCGTCGTCATATGGCTCCATTCAGTTTCACAGCAGAGCCTCTTCAAAGACAAACACGTTGACCATCCCACCGCACGCACACACACAGGGGCCCCGCAGCGCTTATCGGGAGCCAAAACGGGCTCTTGTGTACAACAATTAGCGCAGATCATGAACCCCCAGCCGAAACCTGGCCTTAACAGCACAAGCCCCACAGGGAGCGTGCTTAATTACTATCAACAGACAGAAGGGAGTTCATCTTTACATACTTAAGATGATCCACTCACCACACACACACACACACACACACACGCAGTCAATACAAAAACTCTCCATTTCAGCGAGCCTTCAATCGCGTGCTAATTTGATTGACGCAACATGTTGATCAGATTTGCTCTCACCATTTTCATACAAAATTAGTATTTAATGACTTGTGATGCAGATTAATTACAGCTGAATGATATCTGATTGTTGCCTAATTGTTCTGGCACTTTTTATGTTCGTATTTGTTGGAAACTTACTTTTGGTGAGGATGGCTGCATGCAACACAATACAGAGATGCTTTACCGGATTCATAGTATCCGTCATCAAATCAAGCACTCAGCCCTTCTTAAACACACACTATCGGGGGTGGGGGTAATCCCTCCTTTCACATGGGGAAACAGCTCTATCAGCTTTGTTTGGGTTAATAGATTTATATACTCCATCTATTATTTACCCAAGGATCGTTACTGTTGCCTGAGGCCACTGATAAATGTTTACTATGACCTTGGGCCACGCACACCAGCACACACTCTCATCCAGTAGGCTATGGTATCGGCGGAGGCTTAAATAAACCGAAATATAATTGTCCTTAAGTCACGTTGCTCTTTTTTCAACCTAGCAAATCCATTTTGAATGAGGTCGTCTTCCGTGCCTTCATGACATCTCATTACAACACGTTTTTATCATTTGTCATAATAAAGCACATTCTTCCCGGAATTACTACCATAATTCAATTTCGGCCTCATTTTAATTTGTACCGCTCTTCCTGAGTCATTCCCACTTCTATTACGTCTCCTCTGCTCCGTGGCAGCTGCAAATTGTTACACTGCCCCATCGTGGACGGCATGGGACGTGCAGGAAGGCAAGCCAGACTTTCGAAAAGCAGCAACTCGGGGGACAATCGTCCAACTCCAACGGAATTGATCTACAATTTGAGCGCTATAAAAACAGATGGCACTGAGTTAGCGCAAATGTTGCTGAGCGTAAACACAAGAAAAACGCACGCAGCCACGCAAACACACAACTCTCAGACCCATAGGGCAATTTGTTAAATGTCATCAGGTCCGCAGAAAGAGGGAAATAGGCTTGCCTCCTATCTTTGTATTGGGAACACAGGTGAGATTGATGAGCAGGCTCTGTTTATGATATCGGTTATTCAAGATGAAAGATGAGGGTTTGCACAGGGGTTCCTCCCATTCACTGTCATTGATTTGCGCAAACACGCACACACACATACTAAGACAAGAACATAACCACACACAGTGAATGCCCTTGCTTTGTCAATAGTCAAGGTTATTTGATATTCAGTAGAATATGCAACTAATACAGTTAGATGCAACAAAGCAAACAAGTTCACACACAAACACGCGAATAAACACACGCGCACACACACACGCTTTCCGTCCTGATGATTCAGGAACAAAGACTGGCTCCCTTAAGAGGTGAGCTCACTAAACAAGCTAGACGTTACTGAGTGAAAATCCATCAGTGGCGTGTAAAAAAAAAAAAAAAAAAAAGTTGCTTAAAGGCAATAAAGACACCGAGGAAATTTTCTAAGAGCACTCGCAAAGAAAACGGAGCGTTCGAAGTCGTGGCAATTCCTCGCTTATGAATTAAAACCTATTTCACATTAACTGCCCGCCGAGAGACAAGTGCCGCTAAGTGAATGTGTTGCCCGTGTTTGTGTCAAAAGCCTGTTTTTTTTTTTCTTCCTCGGCCAATTAGAGTGACTATGGCACAAAAGCTGCTAATTTTGTCAAGCTCCTGTAAATGGAATGATGGATGCTGCCTTCTGGTGGTGGTGGGGGGGGGGGGGGGGGCGAGAGGGAACGAACGTAAGCATTGCGGTTACCCCGGTGAGGCCTCCTTCAATAAAGCTTCTTCCAGTTGAGCACATGCAAACAGACAAGAGGGAGATGTGCACAAACATTCCCTATTCAGGAGGAATTAAAAACCAACAACACTCGACTTTGCACAAGAGAGCATTCATTATGAAGTCCTAATGTAATGGCATAAAGCAGAGGAGCGGCAGCCTATCAAGTGCAGGGATTTGGCTTTTTCTTTTCTTTTTTTTTTCTTTTTTCTTTCTTGCTTGTGGTGTTTCGTTGCTATAGGGTCATTTGTAGCACTCAGCAGGCAAGCGCAAAGTGAATCAAGATTAATTTACAGGTGAACACTTAGGCAAGGAAGAACAGTAAGCAAATATAACCAGGAAAAAAAAAAGGGGAAGAGCAGGATAATTGTGGACCAATTTTGAAACTGACAAAATGTGGCGGAAAAAACCTCTATGATTTGGATTTCCATTTATGACCATATCTGTTGCAGGTTTACCTCGCTATTTTTATTGATGCATTTCGGACCACCCAAAAACAAAAAAACACATCAATTTCATCTATTTATTTTGTTTAAAAAATAATAAAACACAACAAGAAACATCGGTTATTGCAATTACAAATCCCCACTACGTAACTTCTGAGACTAGAAGACCTCGTCTCACAAAACATGCCATACATTCAGTTTGTATACTGTAGTTCAATTAATGGCTGCCAATCCAGCAATTCCAAATAAATGAAAAAATATCTACTGCACTTAGCAAATTAATGCAGTTTGTTCTAAGGCTGCTTCTAATGATTATTTTAATTGATTAATATGTTGATTTTGTCAACTAATCAATGAATATGTTTAATAAGTGGTTTCAAGTTCCGTTTTTTTTGTTGAAGAGATGCAGTAAAAAGTTCATGTTTGCTCAAATAGATACATATGTTTATACACTGAAAAAAAACGTTAATTCCTTTTACATTTACTTAATTGATATGAGTACATTGGTTGTGCATGATTAAAATGTGTTAAACTGACACACAATTTGAATACTTAAAAAAAAGGAAATCATTTGGAAGCAAAAGCTAAACACATTTTTTTTCCCAAAACAAGCTTAAAAATGTTGGCGACAGTTTTGTTAAACTGCTCTTGAGTATTTATTTGTAAAATCTGTTTAGACTTGTTGACAATTTGCAGTCACAGACCTTATTTTCCCCAAACTGTTTGCCACCATTCTCCTTACCGCACAATTGCGTGCTTGGAATCGCTATATGAACACAAACAAGGCTCTCAATTGAAACACTTTAGATAACACATTTCTGCATGTCCACAATGACACAAAGACCGAGAAGATGTGAGATTGAAGTGACAAAGCTAACTTGGACAAAGTGCAAACATTCAAATACAAGTACACAAAAGGGTGTGGAATGAAAATGCTAAATGAGCTGTTTGAGGTGGACATGCATCTTGGAGCTTCTCAGACAGAGGCTGGATGGAGTCTTGGCCCACTGAACAGACTTAACATATCAGAGAAGGTGAGCAAGAGAGAGCGAGAGAAAGAGGGAGAGAAAGAGAGAGAGAGAGATCACTGGGATGGGATGAAAGGAGAATACCTTTCTATCGCTCAGTGGTAATGGACCCTGGACCGAGCCGGCGGCAAGGGAACCTGACGTGGCGCCATCACGGACACACACATACACGCATACAGAGCCATTCTGTCAAATCTGAATAAACACACATGGGCCGAACCGGTGGGGTGCAGCTCCGGGATTTGGGCCGAGCGTCTGGCATATTTGGCCATCTCAGATCTCCTGTCAGGGCCTGAATGCGGCATGACAGCAGGAGAGAGGCGGCGGCGGCGTCTGGAGACCCATCTCCATCTATGCATCTCTCACATAAACAAATTCTCCCCCTCGCTGCATTCAGACTAGCCTCTCTGCTCTATTACACACAACACACAGCTGCCACAAGCACTCAGACACCCAATCAACAACCACACAGAGAGAACGAGGATGGGAAGGGAAAAAAAAGGAGGGATGAGGAGAAGAAAGAGGAGGTTCGGGGGAGATTGGAGAGAGAGCAAGGGAGATGCTGAGATGGGAATGTCGAAGGGAGGGCCGCCGCTCCGGAACTGTGCTCATGGTTCTGTCTGGCCGAGCAGGAACCTCCTAAAAGCGGGACAGCCGGCATCGGGCTTAAGCGGGATGAGGAACAGACAAGGGCAGGAGTGTGGGGCTAAGGGTTGCATACACACGGATCGCATGAAATAGTTCGACCACCTGCTCTTCCCGTGAAATAGGCTGAACAGGAGAGCACGGGCGCCAGGGCAAAATAGGGGAAAGCTGCGCCATTACTCAACGTAATGCTTCTCGGAGGTGTTTACGCAGTTCTTGAACATTTTGACATAGACTTCCCTGCAGAGATTTTAAATTGCAATGTTTTCTGCAAACAGGTGCGCTAGCAAGGCGAGGGGACCGCTACAGTGCAACTTCTGGCCCCGCACCTACAATCGATACTGATTCACTTTGAAAGTGCTAATTGTATGGCTATATTTATGAGTATGTGTATATATTATATATATATATATATATATATATATATATATATATATATATATATATATATACAGTATATATATATTTTTTTTTAGAGGTAAGTTCTCCAAATTGTGGAGTGGACATGTACGCATGTCCATGCGTACATATCTTTCTGTGTGTTACTAAATCAACAACAAAAATGAATACTTTTAACCACATTCAAAACAGTACAAATGTAGCTTACAAACTAAGGCATCCCGGTAGAAAAAAAACATACAATCTATATCATCTCTAACTTTGTTTTCTGTACACTGATTTGATGCTTTTTTATCTGTCAGGCTTGTTCTGCTTGAGTTAATGAAGTGGAAAACAAAGGCCAATCACATCCTGATCTGGACACTGATTGGCTGTCATTTTGTTCGGCGTAATCTGATAGGTTCCTGTTGAGGGTGGGAGGACAGGTTCAGAAGCGGAGAAAGACATAAAAATGGAAGAGCATGCTAGAGTTGATGAATGTTAAATGCCCCTATGGAACGCCGAGTGATTTTTTGGAAGAAGGAATTTGTTTTTCCCACAGAAGCAGATCCTTGATTCTACTACATAAATGGAAAGCACCCAGCTGCATCTGCAGCAACAGCTCACGATAGCGATAGTGATGCTATTATAGCAAAGATCGCAAAGAAGAGAACCCGGGTTTGAGAAATTCTGCGGCGGACAGGATGGCCGAGCCATCCACCCATACATCCATTTTCAATCGCCGCTTATAAACACTAAGGGCACTCGCTTGCTGGTGCCTAGCCCAACCGTCTTCGGGCAGTAGGCAGGGGACAGGTGATGCATGATGTTTTGTATTAATGTTCATTTCTAATTATTTAGCGATTGAAAAAGCGATTCCTCCTCATGGTTAGAACTAAAGGTTGCAGCCAGCACTTGGGCCTAGTCACAATTACAGCAGAAGGTAAAAAGCTAAATCCTCATTCATTCATAACTCATTCAAAGCCAGGGATGTAATTTTAACAGTCCGGACATTAAAACCCAGATACCTTAGCATTAAATCGATATTCCTAAAAAAAAAAGTGAAAATACGTCCCTGAGTTAAAAAAACAACAACAAAAAAAATCACTTAATTTTAGATTAATAAAAACGACTGATTGCAGATCTTAATCAGGTAATCCCTCAGTCTATCTATTTTTGAAAAATAATACCTTACTTAATTCGAAATATTTGTTAAGACTTTATTTTTTGATTAAAAAAAAAAGATTTGGGACCTTTGTTATCAGGATGCATCGTGAAACCACTCACTCAAAAACATGTAGGATATCTTAAAATAGACTGCATAATGAAAATAACAGGCAAGCTAGCACACATCCAGAAAGGAGCAACATTGATTTGGCACATTACAAAGCATCCCTCCTTTTTTCCTCCGCATCCCTACTCAGTTCTCCCACCCTCATGTGATCAGACTATCGATCGCTGGAGCGGTCGATTGGCTGCTAGCTCTGTGATCTGGGCCAGGACAATTACTTCAGTGAGTTATAGCGATTAGTTTGTGTCTAGATCAATCTGTACCTCAATAGGGAGAAAGTCTGCGGACAGACCCTGGGAGACTATTCATGGCGGGGGGGGGGGACTATTCGCAGTACATTTGAGACTAAAAAAAACAACAACTAGGCGAGGGCTGTGACAGCCGATCTGGTCCTTCACTGAAACTATAACAGTCTGCGTAGCTTTGCAGGTGAGTGGACCATGGGTGTGACAAAAAATTAAAATAAAAACAATTTACACTCACATTCATTCATAGAGCAGGCGCCAGTTTACATTCTCCCATTTGCCTAAATTGACAAGAATATGTTCACGCAGCCAGAAAAAGCTAGGCTATTGAAGAAAACCCACACAAGCACAGGAAATCAAAATGTGGATAGAAACGCTATTGAAATTCCAATAATTTGCTTTACACTGACTAATGTGCCCCTTTACCGCGGAAGCTCTGAAACCAAACAAGGGTAATTGTGCACTTTTTGTGACAAACACAATGCTAAATAACACTTATTGAATTAGAAGGTTTTCACTGTATATTGAAATATATTGTGTAACATTGGTTAAGAATGCCTTGTGAATGCATTATTCTTGCTGATAGAACACGATGCCGTTATTTACAGTGCTATGCCAACATCATAAAGCTAAATGTGACCTACCACGGAAACTACATTTCTCAATCAAGTCACACCACTTTACAATCAACAATTCGAAAAATTCACACTTTTCTAAATATTTTACTTTTCATACTTCGTACAAATATCACAGTATGGCTCTATTAATATTACAGCGCCAATGTCTTTTTTTTTTAGCTAAATAGCCATTTTTCCCACATTTTAAAAAAAACTTTATTTTTAAACAAAATCTAAAGTATAGTGAAGAACAATAACAAACATTTACC
This sequence comes from Hippichthys cyanospilos, assembly GCF_059441005.1. NCBI lineage: Eukaryota > Metazoa > Chordata > Actinopteri > Syngnathiformes > Syngnathidae > Hippichthys > Hippichthys cyanospilos. Next base: position 20,022,393 of record NC_142369.1, on the reverse strand, counting down.
ATACTAAATGAAAATAAAGATGTAAATAAAATCAAAATTTGAAATGTTTGTTCAACTATAAACAAACATGAATTATTTCATGTTCTGTCCAAACCGAAATATGCAAGTGTGAAAAAACAGCACAATATTAAAAACATGATTGGTTTGAAATAAATTTACCATCATTCCAACTACTTTATCAGATAATGTGGAGTTTTTTCATGGTGACCTGTGTTTATTTTCTGCGCACACGTGGTACAAATACTCTCTCTCTCTCTCTCTCTCTCTCTCGCACACACACACACACATACACCTGCCCTTTTTCGAAGGCTGAACTCTTCCCACACAACCAACTTGGTTGTTGTTGTTCGATAGATTGGCCACACTCCAGCTTGCGCGTCCTACTTTAAGTAATATTCCATTAAGTCCATCCATCGATCCATCCATTTTCAAAAGCTGTTTATCCTCTTAAGGGTCACGGGCTTGCTGGTGCCTATCCGAGCTGACTCCAGGCAGAAAGCGGGGAACACTCTGAACTGGTTGTCAGCCAATTGCAGAACACATAGGGACGAAGAACCATTCACGGACCCACTCGCACCTAAGGACAAATTAGTATGTCCAATACACTTGCCTTGCATGTTTTTGAAGTGTAGAAAGAAGCCGGAGTACCCGGAGAGAGCCCACGCAGGCTCGGGGAGAAAATGCAAACACCACACTGGAAGGAGGTGGATTCGAACTCAGGTCAACCGAACTGTGAGGCGGACATGCTAACCACTGCATCACCCATCCGCCCCTCACATCACTCGGCAAAATTAGCATAAGATCGCATGTTGCCCACATTACCCACTGTAGTTAGCCAGCGAAGCAGGAAGTGGACAACCGCAGCTGTAACGTGATTGGCTACTGAAGCCAAGGAGGACTTGCGTATGATACACAAATGAAAAGAGGCACCAGCCGTGCAGTGCATTTGCCCGTTGCGGCAGACGAAGCGAGAGGGAAAAAAACGTAACGGTTTTGTCAGATTTGAAGAGTTTTAAATAACGGTGACTTTAAAAACCACGATAGACAGTCATGTTATCGGCACATGCTTACCAACTACATTTTTTTTTTTTCTCAAAATTTCAAATTTTCTAAATGAAAAAGAACATTTTTGGGTTTGGGGTTTTAAACATCATGTTTTGATCAATTCAAAAGTTGCATTATTTTATTGTCCAGCACATCCCTGGCTATTGCACTTTAGTCCCTCTAAATCTATAAATAATTGCAAAAAAATATATTTTTTTTATAATTCCATATAGTTTAAGTGTTTCCCCGCATGGTTCCACAATATTATTAAATATCATTCCATTCAAGTGAAACTCATTCAATTATATTCCACATCATTCCGTGTTCATCCATAATTTTTTATTCAGGTTTTAGCATTTACACACTTTCTCCCAGAAATTGCTTCATCTAGTTCATAAAATGATCATGTTTGTATTAACCTAAAGTGGCACTGTTTAAGATTTAGCTACGGACAGCAGGACGACGAGTGTTTCTTGCTGCATTTACCATAATGCCCCTAAACCTCACACGAGCGCATGCCAAATATTACACGTATACGCAAGGAGTAATTTTGGGGCATTACGGTAAATGCAGCAATAAACACCTGTCCTCTTGCTGTCCGTAGCTATAACAGACATGACGACCTCCGGAGGAGGACCGCCCCCCCATGTAATATAATTTAATGATAACGAGCCCAACAATCATCTTTAAAAATACTGTTAAAAACACATTTATTGGCAAGTTTTTGAAATTTACAATCATTTAATTCATTCATTTTTAATTAAAGACAGTCTAAATCTTACACAGTGCCACTTTAGAAATACTTTAAAACGCCATTTATTTTAAAAAACCTAATCTTGTAGGGACGTGTGTGTCCGAAATCCTGATACTTATCAAATGGTAACTTCAAAAACTCAAAGGGGGTTTCGTTCTTCGGAGTCACCACAAAGTACTGGTAGAGCTCATCTAATGTGAAAGACAAAGGTAGACGCAAAAGGCACACACAAACAAACACACGCACACACACATTGCTGGCACTTTCTGGATCCAACCCCGTGGCATTGGTTTGACATTGCATAAGTCATTAAAGGCAAACTAGTACTAATGTCAGAGGCAAATCTATTTATGTTGATAGTATTCATGGGCAATCTTTCCATAACATTGATCAACACAGTCTAATAGGAAAATAATAAACAATTACTCTGCAGACGAGAAGGGTAATTGATTTTCTTCTGTAAATTACCACCGCCATCAGGCCTGCGTACACAGAAAGGTGATCATCTGCATAAAATCAATGGGATATGATCCTCTCTGTATGATAATCATGGACAGTAACCAAGGAGTTGTCATTAGCTATGGAGCACGAAAAAAAAAAAAAAAAAAAAAAAAACGTGACGGGTGAGGTGAAAGAATGGCAGCCACGCACATGTACAAATTGTTTCGCCCGCACAATGCTGATGGGAAAATGTTTAACACCTTGAAGTTTGGAACAGATCATGCTTGAATATCGCAACATGAAAAAGTGACCATACCGCCGATGAAGAGGAACAGGTTGAAAACAGTGATTCATTTCTAATGTGTGTTCACACCCACGGTGTTCTCATGCAGCGGGACACTGACGAATGATGATCGGTAAGCCCACCGGTGGACAGCTATATGTATGACTCCAAGCAAGCCCCCAAATCAATACCCAGTCCCACCAAAATTAATAACATCACATGCGTCAACATGCAGGTATCAGCCAATACATTATTTGGACATTAAGTGTACAGTCCAGCATTTCCGCCAGGTTTTTTTCTCCTTAAAATCACTCTTTCTAAACAAGTATGGCTCTTAAAATACAGAATGTTCTTTAAAAAAAACCAAAGTTTATTATAATCATAATTGATATTGCGACATCATAGTAGTTGTTTAATAACAATCTAAATAATAATGATACTAATATCCTCATCGTCATAATGGTTGGTACAGTGGAAGAATGGTTAGCGTGTCTGCCTCACAGGCGGAAGGTGTGGATTCGATTCAGCCTTCTTTTGTGGAGTTTACATGTTCTCCCCGTTTCCACATGGGTTTTCTCCGGGTGTTTCCCCCACATTCAAAAAACATTCTTTGTAGGTAAATTTGTTTGTGCTTGTGAAAGCTATCGTCTTTGTACGCCCTGCTATTGGCTGGCAACCCGTTCAGGGTGTACCCTGCCTATTGCCCGGGAACGGGCTGGGATAAGCTCCAGGACCGTGAAGCTCGCGAGGATATGCAGTTAAGATGACGGATGGATGGGTGATAATTATAATTATAGTTATTATGGAGCAGATTTGCTTAACAGTCAGGAATCATAGCCTCCACGTTGGCAAAAAAGCTTCATATCTTACAAGTATCATTTATACGAAAGGATTACAAGGAGTAATTGAAAATGGGAAAGATAGAGGCTACGGAGTACTCTCCAAAGAGGTGTTGCCGGAACGTTGAAGTTGAGCATCAGAAATGCCATCTTACATGCCTTTTTTGTGCAAAAAAGAATGTAGACTACTGTGTCTCTTTTGTTTGGATTTTGATCATTTTTTTTGTACGGAGGTCAGTTTAATGTCCCTTCAAAATAAAGGGAGAACATGCAAGTATCAGTGTTTTTGCATATTATTCATAAGCAATAACTGAAGAAAAACAACAATATACAGTATCTCGGTATATCTCTATCAAAATATTTTTTTTCCATGTCCACCAGCACTGTTATAGCTGACATCAACCTGAATCCTTGTATCTTTAAATGCATCACTTTCCAAAAAAAACAAAAACAAAGCAGTAGCCAGTGCGTTGCATCGTCAATGATAAAAATAACAAACAAAAATAACAAACCGTTGTAGGGATTTACCAATCGTATGGATTTGTTAAAAAAAAAAAAAAAAAGTGAAATGAACCAAATTTGGACAAATGTTGCTGCTTCGCAGTGACTACATCATAATTCATGTATTTTCTACTCGGTGGATTGTTTCATTTTATGGAGATGATTTCTCCCTACAAAGTCATCAGTATTTTTCCTTAAGAAAGATGCATACAGTACAACAAAGCTATAGAATATTAGGTACAGCGACCACACAGGGAAGCATGTGATGAATATATTTGTTTTAGCTAAAACCAAATAAAGCCCTCTGCCGCTATAAAGGGGTTGGCTTTTTAACACTGAGAAAATGAGCTAGAGACAATCAGCAAGAAGATGCTTTCAGTATATTAGCTTCTGAAATCAAAGCAGCACAGAGCAGCATTTAACATAGCAAGGAGCCATGGAGCAGATGAATAGAACGGATGTGCCGTTTCAATGTGCACTCCCTTCATAGACTTTAATGGCCTAGTGCAAAGTGAAGTGTGTTAACACCCAATAACTACATTAGTGTGGGACTATTTTTTAAGAGTACGGACGAGGCTCAGCCAATTTAGCATTTCCATTTGCGATGCTGTTGTAAATCGCACACAATGAAATCAAAACCTTGCGTACACCAAGTACAGTCTGTTACCCATTATCAAGTTATCCTGATTTATTAGAAATAGTTAATTTCAGACACTAAGTGCAATAAAAGGCATGGACTGATGTGCAGTAGAAATTGTGCAATGCCAGCACATCCGCTCACAGTAAAGATTTGGGTAAAGCGAATGCATACAGGAGTCATTGGTTTTGGGGTGGGGAGAAAAAAAAAAGCTACTTTTGTTCAGATTGATGCTCTACTTCTGTCATGACGGAAAAGGCAGAGATCACTCAGTACTAATCAACAGGCTGGACACGAGCTGGTCTTTATCACTTTGTCCCCTTTATATGAGTCCCAACCTTGGCGGTGTGACCAGTTGCCTGATTTCTCATTTTGTTGCACTGCGACTGACAGTGAGCGGCTCTGATTGAGGGGATCCATTAGGGATCAGCCTGAGGAAAGCCCGTTTGATGGATGAGACCAGCAGTCACCTTCAAAGCTTGCTAACAACACCTGTATCCTCTCTGTCACACAGGCACGCACACACACTCACACAAACCAGGCACACTTCTGCTGACATATAGCAATTTACTCACTTTGTAGGGAGAGAGGGAGGAACGGAGGAGAGATATCTTCAAAGCCGAAAATCCATACTGGCCTGTCACTTCGACTTGAAGCCAAAACTAACAGTGGAGTTGCACTTTTCAAAATACACGTGCTTTTTAAGAAACAAACAAATATGTACGTTTGGGCAAACTCGTTAGCTCTTTTTCTGTTACGGGTTGCAAAACGGTCTGAAACCCAACGGCAACGGTCTCGCTCGGCCCGGCCTGGCTTTCGTTGCTTTTCCATTACGACAGGTGCCAATCGATTGGGGTTGGATTGGGGCAGGATCAACTGAACTGTGCAAGCCTCCACTGCACGGGGCAGACATACAATGAGTAGGGTTCTGCCATAGAATTTCAAGTGGCAAGTCTTGGCCGCTGATTTTACGGTGACTCAAAACATGAGTCGCTGCTGCGTGATGTGGCGACTGTTGAATTTTGGAGGGGTAGATTCCACTCCCCTGTTACCATACTTAATTGTGTGTTTGTTTAATCTCTCTTAAAAGATCATTAATAAAACAATAATACAACAAAGAATACAAAAAAGAAAACGCTCACTGCAGAATTCAATTTTGAAGTCCGATAAAATACAATCTGATACACATCCGATCCGGGCCTCAACACACAATTCCAACCTGCGAAGGAGTCAGACAGAAAGGGACACCTCTGAACAAAACAGCTCATCATTTTACCCTCAGAATTAGCTAACGCTAGGAGAGTGTTGGGAATAGTGGTTCAGGGCAGCTGAATCCACAATCAAACAACACCAGTACCAGGCACTCTACAGCCAAAACATCGACAAAAAAACACCACAGATTTAGCAAAGTTACTTTAAAGTCAGACACCCAGAATAAAGCACTTTAGTCAACTGGTTTAACATGACTTAATTTGTAAAATCATAAAGTAAAACCCAAAATAGGACAAAATGTACTATAATGACAGAACAAATGTGATGTATACAAGTGGAAAAAATCACATAAAAAAAGGTAAAAGTAATTCCGAAATATTCAAATGTAAAGCAATTTGACAAAAGTGGAATAAATGTGGTGGACTCCTGCATATTCAATCCAATTCAATTCAATTCCCCTGACAAGCCCATTTTAATGAAGCCGTAAAAAGTAAACATTTAGAAGCAATTAGACAAAAAGTTGAAAAACAAATCAGCATGAAAAATTTTGAATCAAATTAGTAAACTTTGGAAACAATTTTAGCTCGTTCGGCTGAATTGTTGAGTTTTGGAGGAGTACATTCCACTCCCGTTACCACACTAATTTATTGCGTGTTCATTTAATCTCCATTAAAGGTAATTTATAAAACAATAATACAACAAAGAATCAAGGAAAACAAAAACATAATGCAGCCCGTCAAATGCACAGAAGCTTTCACGCAAACAACAAACAAAAAAATATATTTCTTTCCAATCCGTTGTGTTGTAATTGTTGACCACAACTTTTACAACTGCATCTATTGGTACTTGAGCATATAGTATGATATTCTAAATGGGGTTGAGTATTGCGAAACACACTCATGGATGCTGTCTTTTTATGACTTGGCGGTGGCTGACGAGCTGCTCCCGCTTGCTGGCTACAAAACGGCGTGCGCAATTATTTGCCGCACCACTTAAGACCGCCACGTCTGTCGGACAATCAGTGATGTCACAGCCCGTTCAGCCTTTGTTTTTAGAAGCACCTGGGAGAAGATTCTGAAGCGTGTCTGCATAAACTGCACGACCCCGAAAAATGAAATGGAAAAGGCTTATTGAGATTAGCTTTTTGCTTGGCCTCAAATTAACACTAAAATCATCCATTCACTTTTTGATGCAGAAATGAGGCTTTCATGGACTGATTACATCTGCGCGTGAACCAAAAAAGAAGAAGACTATATTCGTGGATGTCATTGTGCTGTAAGTGTACAAATCTCCATGTGTTGATGGGAATAGCGCTCCCGTACCTAACAGGCTAATTGCTCTCAGCAGTATTATCTCATTAGGGCCCATCAGCATTTGACATTTAAATACAGAGCTGCTAAAAGCCTCTCTGCTTATTTAACATCAACATTACCATCCATCACATCCCTCACAGAAGGGCCGACCCAGTTGCGGGAGTCTTGTTGACTCCGTTTCTCCCATTTCCCGGCTCTTCAGACCTCTGAGTAATTTCCCTCCCAAATCATCAATTGATGAACCTAATCAGAATAATGCTTCTGATGTAGACGGCTGCACAGCGAGAGTCGCTGAAAGGCATCGTGTAATTTGTACACAGTGTGAAATATGGAGGGAATGCTGGGATAAGTGAAGGTAAGCACGGAGGGTGTGAAAAGGAAGATGAGCAATGGAGTGTGGAAAGAGAGTGAGAAGAGGAATGGTGGGTGAAACAGAGGGAGGAAGGTCAGCAGTGTGGCGTTACAGAAGGAAGGTAGAGGCTGATGGGCACCAAATGAACAAATTATGACGGGCTCCATTTTGCGGGATGGGGTCACCCCTCCCCCATCTCCCTGCCACCCGTTCTCTCTCCTCCACTCCTCCTCTCTCTTCTCCTCTCTGACAGTTCAATTTCCCCCTCTCGCCTCTCCGTTGCAGCCTGCTAATTGTGAGTGAAGCCTTATCATTGGGCCCCCCGTTCACCCTCGGCCCGAGGCATCGCCGTGTCTTGGGGAGGAGACCGGAATGTCAAAATGTTATCCGAGACGGCAATCCACCAGAGAGACAGAGGTCACACACAATAAGAGTGGACGCTCATCCGAATTCGCGAGCACAGGAAAGTCATTCTTTGCCCGGGATGCAGGGACGTACAGTATGATTAAAAACAGGCGCAGCTTATATCTGATAGATTGATTCAGAGACGGATTCGTTGGTACCTACCTAGGTAGACGGATACTTATTGATAGATAGGTCGCTTTGGGTGGATAGATGGAAGGATGGATGGATGGAAAAGAAGATGTGGAAGTTAAAGGAAAAAAAAATCCACGCACCTTTTAATGTCAGCCGCTGGCCCCAATCCTGGGTTGACTCGCTAGCTAAGATCCGGAACACCACAACACCTGGTGGGATACGCTAGCGCTCAAGGGAAAGTAAACACCACCCATTTTAAAGCTGTAATATATTCTAAATGCCGGCAGTAGAGCAGGCACAGTATTCTTGGTTAATAATTGTTTTTGGAATAAGAATTCACCAGAATGAATTATTAAAAAAATAATTTTAAGCACTTAATTATATATCACCAACTTTTTAAAATATTTATGATCAACATTTTCTTACTCATATTCAACCTCCTCTCCCTCCAAATTTCTCCACACAAATTTTAGTTTACGAGGCGAATTTGACAACTGAAAAAACACATTTGTTTAAGCATGGTTTGTTAAAACGGGATCAGTGGGAACGGCAACTCTGTCAGTTTGTCAGCATCAAAGTGTGTAGAGTCTTATACGTTTATCATGCCAGCCTATAAGGAGCACTAAGATGCTTTGAGTTAGTGGGAACGTTACCAAGGACGCTACACATTCTGGTTCTCAGATGGTTGAGCTTCTGTCATCTAGAAGGCAGTCCAGCTGTACAGAAGCAAGGACCAATAGACTAACATAACATTTTTTTTTTCTACTACTCATCAGGCCACCCAATCAATCATTCAGAGCTCACACGCGAACTCAACATTCTACGCAGTTTGCTTTTATGCATTCTGTGGTACATATTTTATATTTTGATATTTTATTGATACTTATAATTTACACTTGACTTGTATGCACTTTTGTTTTTATTTTGGTGCATTTACAACAGTTGGAAGCTCTCCTATTTTGTTTTGCGGCATATAATGACAATAAATGGCATTCATTCACTCATTCGTTGTTGGCAACCTAAACAGGTGACCGAACATGATTTCAGAACATACTGTTGTTTGTGTCGAGAGTGAGGACCAAATATAAAAGTATAAAAACTAGTTAAGCTGTTACCCATTGACACACTGCAGAGAAAAAGCTCAAATTAAAAGTGCACCAAGGCACTTGTGGCCTTACGTTATTTAGTAAACTAAGGTTTCGTTTTGAAGCTGGTCTTCACAGCGCATTCCCGGCGTGTTTTACTGTCCCGTAGCGCCTTAACAATTGTTGCAGCGATTGGCTTGATATTTTTTCCTTGCCTTATTGTTGAATCAGTCACCACTCCAATCCAGCACTTCTGCACCACCGATTTTGACTGAGGGCCTTGTCATGTGCGTGCTATTTTGACGAAATAAAAGTGGCAATTTAAACGAGATCTCTGGATGGAGCGTGTCTCGAATCTAATGTTTTTCCATGTAAATTTGAAGTGACACCAGCATGAATTTGCTCACAGCTTCATTGTTGAAAACACGTTTGACTTTAGATATAAGGGGAGATTTAGCGCAGCAGCTGGTTGGTAGACAGGGCAGGGTCTAAAGTAATTTACTGGTCATCTGATTGGGCTGCTCTCGGGTCAGAATAATCTGAATGCAGGAGGAACTAGTAGGACAGAATCTGTGACCCCAAACGTCCCCATCACACAAGGCTAGATGGAGGGGAGAAGCGAGCCGTGGGGGGTGAGTCGGGTTCCAAGCGAAAAGAGAGAGAGATCACTCATCTATATTCCAAGACTGGTAATAAGGGTTAATTCATTGGTTAAGGATTAACAAGGCGCAAGAGTGTGATAGGCAAGCAGTTGCCTTCTCAAATATAAGTTTAAATCAACCCCATTAGGCTGGATATAATTTCAGACCCAGAGCCCCTCCTGGTGGTAAAGTAATTACCTCCGGGACTCCTCTTTTAAAGTAAAACTCTACTGCACGTCAGACATTTTCATTTCTGCTATGCGTAAGAGTTTTTCCCTCTTTGCTAAAGTCACTTCAGCGGAACAGCTCTAGAATAAAATAGAATAGAATTATCGTCATTGTACGATAAGTATACAACAAAATTGGGATGCTCCGATTGGTGTTTATTAAACAAATATAAACAATGAACTGAATAAATAGTGAGATGGAATTTACATATCTTTGATGTCTATAGCCAATGATAAAGTCGGTTATTTACTTCAAGCAGTGCATTTTTATTCTGTGATATATGCCAGAAAATGAATGTATAATGACATGTAGAATAATTAACTCATTCACTGCCAGCCCAGTAAAATGGATCTTGGATGCCTACGGCCAAGATTGGCAGGGAATGAGTTACTGTAGGTGTTTTGACAGAATCTTTTGAAATTACTACTACGCAGTGGAAGCAATATTATGTATGCAGTATTCTACGCTCCTATTCAAAATGAAAAGGGGATAAAATTCACTTGCATGTCAAACATAAGTCTAACGTGACCCTCATGGCAAGCTCACACTAATGACAATCTGAGCTAAGCTAATATTTCATCATCAGCTAACCGTTGTTGGAATAGTCTGGATGCTATTAGCAGACTAATGGCCAAAATACTCAAGCGCCGTTAAAGGGCAGCCAGCCTTGGTCACACTTAGGATCCGCTGGCTCGTTTAGCTACGCACATAAATTAGCATGTGGAGAGAAGTGATGGACACATAGGTGACCCTTGCACATACAGGTACAGGCACAAAGGCACACAAAACACATACACACGCGCACACACACACACAAGCATGAACAGCGTGACCCCTACATGGTTGATGAGACAGGGGCTGATATGCGAGTCAGGCGGAGCCACATTTGTAAAAAGAGATAGCCAATTACGGGAGCCCGGGCTGGGGGATAATAGCCTGCCTGTCAGGGTCTGTGTGCATGATCTGTAAGTGCATGGATGTGTGTGTGCCTGTGCCTGAGCACGTAGCACCCAAGAGTGAATACCAAGATCCCTATTCTCACCTATTTGCCCTATATCTTCATTGCTTGGGTATTAATTTCAAAGCGGCGCGGCCACACAGAGCGCAGGTCGTTAGAGTGATTCATCTGGGCTTCCTCCCAAAAAATAGTAGGGGAAAGACAGAAAGTAGCTTCAGGTTTTTTCCACCACAACGAAAAGAATATTTCTGGTTTCGGTGCTATGAGACACGGGCTAAGATTTAATTACTAGAATCCCATTCTTTGCTTTATATCATTGAGTGCAACGGCCTCCCAACACGGTCAAACAATCCTAATTGGGCTTAGCACCAAACTGGATACTTTCAAAAAGTATACGTCGCCTACATTATACCGGTATTTTGGTCATTACGAATGTACAGTTTGTATGTACTGTCCCATCACCTCAACTGAGGAGTTCATAATTTTTTTTCACCAATAATCACTTGACAAATCATTACATTTCTGCGCATGAGCCTGTTCCAGTTGATCTCAGATGAGAGGCTGGGTACATCGTAGGCATATACTGTATAGATGACATAACCATCACATTCACCACAACCTGAATAACCACACTCCAAACCTAACTCATGTAGAAACTACAAAGTCAAACTGACATTAGAGCTTCAAGTTTGGCACCATGTTGTGACATGTCTTTGAGAATCTAGAGCTTAAAACTTGCCAGAGGTGAGCACCTTACATTTTTTTGCTGATCGTCAGAGCCATGCCCCCCTTTTGTCATTGTCGGTCGGACAGTTTAAACATTCGGTCAATTGTAAACATTCATCTGTCAGTCCGTCGGAAACGGAGAAACACATTTTTAACTCAACAGTGAACTTTTAAGGAGATCTGCAGATGTGTTATGGTCACACCAGAAAGAGTTAAGTAATGTCAGGATAGAGTTGATTGTCGCATGATGACTATGATTATCCAAGAAGAGTATTCTTACCTTTCATGGCAACTGAGGTAAGCATTAAAAATGCTGATGGTGCTGGCCTCTGTAATCACTTCAATTCCCATCACCTCCTGTGGATTCTCTGCTGAACCCTGTACAAGTTTCCTCTTCCTTGTGAGTCGTCTCGGCATTCTGTTTTCCAGTATTTACGTAATTATTTACAAAAAAAATGCTTGCAAAAAAGTTTTACAATGGAAGAAAACGATGCAAAAAATGCAGTGAACACAAAGTAAAAAAAAAAAAAAAAAAAAAAACACTTCAAAACAACACCAAAATATTATTTACACTGACAAAATTGCTTACACTCCGGAAAAAAAAAAAACGCAAATGATCCACTGAGACCTCGCAAAACTCTCAAAACGGTATGGTATCAATGGAAAGCACAGCTTCTCTGCTTTCAAAACCAGTTGGAATGATGTTGATAGCACAGATGGATTAGGAGTTACGGAGCCATTTGAAAAACATTTCCTGTCGGTGACGACGTACGTCTCATCACGGATAGTATAGTATACAAGTTGGCTAATGCTTGCATGCCAACGAGTTACAATTAAAAATGTTTGTCACATTCTTCCATTTCTTCTCCTCCTCCTTCTTCTTCTATGTCCTTAAACGGCTAATGCTTGCGCGTTAACGAGCTACAATGGAAAAATCATGGCGTATAACACAGTATGTATTATAGGCAACAAGACAGGGAGGTGATGTAAATTACCCCACTTGTTCTCATAAGCAACTTTCCCCTATTTGGTTGTTACTGTATTGATTGAGGTTCATGCCACAGAAGACCGACAGGCTTCTTACTGTGAAAGCACTACACTCAGATGAGTTCAGTTTACACTTAACTATGCACTGTCCAATTCCATATTAAAGTCAATGGAAACAAGCAACACCGCAAACAAACAGGTAAAGCAGTTGGCTTGTATTTCCTTCGGCAAAAGGGGAGTGTAAGACTGATGGACATCTGACGGAATGTCTATCCGAATGATTACAATGACACTTGAAAAACACACGTTCTAACATTCTTATTCTGTCATTTTTATAAGTGGGGGCCATCATTCGTTGTTTATGCGGGCAAAATGGGTGTCCATTAGTGACAGACTGACGGAGAGTCAGTCGCTTGCTGACGGTCTCCCGACCGCTGAATCTTGCCATTCGATAATCCACAGGTATGACATATTAAACCGAACTTAAGAATCATAGAAAGTTCATGGCGACTGATACACAAGGAACAAAGACATCACATTCATTGACCAGAGTACAAATAGAACCATACATGACAAAGGTGAAAAATAAGAAAAATGTGACAAAGACATGACCATTGTGAAAAAGGTGACACGTACTTGACTAGTAATTGCATAGCAACTGATACGAAAACACCAACCTCAAAGCAGTGGCGGATGAGCTAACCGCAAGGGCATGGTTCCACCCAATTCAGGAATATTACGGCACAGTTCTGACATTTTTTAAAGCGATGGATGCAGAGGTCAGTACTTGTTTTGCCTGACAAATTAGGCCATTTTGCAACAAAGGTTCTTCTCCAAAAGTGTATGTGTACGTTGGGGGGAATTCCTTGACCTGCTTCTATATCTATAGAGATGCCACATTTTTCCAAAATAACATTAACAAGAAAAAGAAACAATAAAAACAACCTTCTTAGGGAAGGTAATGAGCCAGGTCATTTAAAGGTGGCGACATGATCAAGGCTATGTCGTCAACATAATCATCGAAGGCATTCCAATCAGAGCGACTGCAGCCATGAAACACTATCATAGAGACATTTGGACGAAACAGACCAGAAAGAAGGTGAAAAAAAAAAAAAAACAGGAGGGAGCAGCAGCTAGAGAGAATCATTCCAAAGCTCCAACATCAGTGCTTGTCCTGTACTTTCTACAGACGCGTGATCTCCTCAAGGACTCGGCCCCGTCAGCCACAGCGGCCCAGCCACCTGAAACGGAGCCATGATGGACTATCAGAGGAAGGGAAAGCGTTCAGGGGAATTGTGTGGATTTAGTGGTCTGCTGCTGACACATGGCTTTGAGCGTGGTAGAAAAGCACTTTAACTCTTCAGTGCTTTTATAGCGTGTACACACCCCATAAAACTTGAGTCTATGTGGCATCGCTCACGCTCTCCAACATTCACACACAATGCATATGCGTTACATTTGTCCATTACACAACCAAATTCTCAGAATAAATGCTTCTATGACTGCTAATTGTACATGCCTTCTATTTGTCAGCATAGTAGATCAAGTCAAGTTACAAAATGTTTGTAAAACTGGCATACCAACGTGTCAACAATTGCTGTTGTAACGATATCAGGGCTGCAACTATTGAATCTTTTTAGATTATTCCATCAAATAATCGAGTAATCGCTCACTACCAAAACATGTTTTTAAACCCTAACCCAGTGGTTCCCAACCTTTTTTCAGTGATGTTCCCCCCGTGAAATATCTTTTAAGACAAGTAAACCTGAACCAGTGCAAAGCATTTTAGGATTCAAAGAAAAAAAGACTTAAAACATGCCATCAGTGTCTGATTTATTCAACTTTAGACCCTTATTAAACTTTAGACCCACTTCAGTTGTATTGGTCCACAAAAAATAATCAACCTAAAGTGTCCTCTTCAGGATCATAGAAGAATTCTTTTTATCAAAAAGAAATAATTATTAATAAATATTTTTCCACAAAAAAAAAATCAATATAAGTGTCAGACCTGTTCTCAAAAATAAATAATTATAAATATTTGTCCACAGAAAAATATTCAACATAAAGTGTTCCATTTGGGATTACAGTAGAGGTTTGTTCAAAAAAATAAAACATTAACTTGACAGGTGATGAGAGGTGGCACATGTTGGGTCGAACCATTCTAGAATGGGGGAGAATCTGGCTTTTTACAATAATGAAATTGAATAACCTGCTGAACATAAAATGTATTTTATGCATTGACATTTTCCTGAAAACGTTAATTCAATAATTACTTTTAAAAGATGTTTACATGTCTGTTTGTTTGTTTTATTTAAAATCTTGAGTACCCCCTGAAGTTCCTTCAAGAAGCCCCCAAGGGTACTCGTACCCCCATTTGAGAACCACTGCCCTAACCCATTATTTTTACTAATCGACTAATTGTCGATTAATATATACGTAAATTTTATCTACTTAAGATAGACATCAATTGGTGTGGATCAAACTGCTCATTACACTGGTCAACAGCAAAAAATGAATGATGATTTTTAACTGATTTTAGACAATTTGGATGAATTTTCTAGTTGTGACCGCACATTCTTTGCTGACTGACTGAAACCAGGGACGAGATTCGTAAAGGTGCTTCTCATGCTTCTTTTGGCAAAATGGGTGGATGATCTGTGTTGACCTGAAGATGGTGAACATTTTGTTGGGAGAGCAGTCCGGTTTCACCAAATACCCGTGCTTTCAGTACAGGTGAGAAAGTAGGGACCAAGCTCAGCATTACACGAAAAAGGAGGGAATCGGAGCCGAGCAGATTAAAAAACGTCATCGGCACACCTCCACCAAAGCTCTAGACAAGGATGGTGGCCGCTTCACTCAACTGTGGCATGTTTTTCCAGGGGTTATCATGAAGGAATTGAAAGCTGGTATCTTTGACAGACTTATGAGAGATCCAGGGTTTGAAAACTCAATGAATAAAGTCGAACCAAGTGAAAGGCGTTTGTTCCGGTTGTGAAGGACCTCCTTGGCAACAACATGGCCAACAGAACCCATCGCCAAAATGCTGACTGCTGTCAAAAACCTGGGATGCAACAAGAACATTAAAATGCATTACCTGTTCTCGCATATGGATCGGTTTCCTGAGAATCTGGAATTAATGAGCGACCAGCAGATGGTGGAAGATTTCATCATGATATGAAGGTGATGGACCCCAGGTATCAGGGACGGTGGGATGCAGTCATCATGGCCGATTACTGCTGGAATTTGAAGAGAGACATCCCTGCCGCTGCATGTCCTAGGAGGTCAAAGAAATGGAAGTTCTGTCCTGTCTACTGATCAACTCTGACCAATGTTCAGCATTGATCAGTAGATATTGTTATAGTTACCAATGTAATGCATTGTTGATGTCAATAGCGATACCGATGAATAGTTGAAACATGTCCATAATAAATTGGGTGAGCAAACAGTCTTTTCCTTTAACAATTTTATAAGATATAAAAGTAACACAAATAAAACATAAATGCCCCTCTAATATATTCCACTTAGTAAAAAAAAAAAGAAAAAAAAGACTTATAAAGACTTAAATACAATGTTAAAAAGTAGGCAAAAGGTGCCTACTTTGTAGAATCTAAAACATATTTTGTTTTGAAAAACATTTTTAACTCTGGTAAATTATTGCATGCTTCTGCATGGACTGGATGACATGAGTAATTTAGTAATTTACAGCGCAAAAAAACAAAAAAAAAAAACATGCTTGAATGTCATTCAGAGACTTCAGAAGTGCAGAAAGTCAAAATCAGAACAGGCAAAATTTTCAGATTAAGAGAAAATAGATGCGTTATACTCTTTAGCGGGTGACAAAATTTATGTGGCACGCCAGATCCGGCCTAAGGCCTAGAGTTTGATGACCTAATCTATTGCCATTTGGAGGAGTCAATCAAAACAGAAGACCAGAGGAGATGCTCCGCTCTTTGAATTAATATTCTGTATTTTTATATTACAGCCATCACCATTTGCTTGCATTCGATTGGAGGCCGCAAATTGTTTTGCACAAGGATGGCCAAAATGGAAAATTTTTTGTTATTTATACTTTGCCTACCAAGGCTCTATGATGAGCAGGCTTTCAAATGATGAAATTGTAGAAAAACTGTCCGTATATGGCAATTAATGGGCAAATGGGTGCATCTTTACGTTATTCATACACATTTAAGCCGACCCAGATTGGAGCTTAAATGCAAGAAAACAAAGCAATATGCGATATAGCTCTCTCTCCGTTTCTCCGTCTCTATAATAGAGATGCAAGATCCGTAATGCTCGCTGGGAGCCAAGCATGAGATTGAGGATTTCTCACACACCATGCATTATTCATAGTGAAGAGCAACAGAGTGTGTAAGATGAGAATTACGCAGCATGAAGAGAACAGGGGAGCGAGGGCTGAAGGGAGAACAGGGGGGAAGATGGAGAGGAAGGAGAGGGCAACACAGGTGAGCGAGAAAGGGTGAGGGGAAGTGAAAAGAGAGAGGGTGGACACGGTCAGATCTCCATTTTTTTTTCTTCTTCTTCTTCTCTTGCTGTCGGCTTAACCTCCGGATTGTTCTCGGAGTTGGGAAACGCCGGGGTGGGACGGAAATGAATATGGAAACTGGAGAGCCCGGAGAGCGTCGCCAGATTGGCTCACAATTTGCATTTGTTAAGTACACGTCTTGTGAGTCGGTTTGTATTCCAAGCACAAACTGAATAGCGCGCAGGAAATTTCAGGGCTCCGTTACAATTCGTGTCCAGCCTTCGTTCTTCGTAATGAAAAACAGTGGGAAGTGAGTCGGTGTTGGAATTGATTTGTTTAACAATGGCAATGGAACAAAGCAGGAGGCATGAGAGCAAAAATAGAAGGCTCGCTATCTTAAATGAAACCCGAGACCAAGAAATTGCAAGATTGTGGCAGATACCATTTGACAAATGAATTGCACGGAAAGATATCGTGCATTTTTCATTCCAATAATTGATCGATGGCGGTAAAAAAGTCCATTACAGTGTAACCATATTCACAAAAGACACGAACCCTCACAAATATGCTCAGGGTGCTCTTAATTTACACCTCGAAAGTCCGGCTGGTAATTGCGGAAATGTCATTCATCAGCCGCTGTTTTTTTTCTGATCTGAATTATTAAATCAAAAGCGACTCTGTTGGAGGAAACCACTGCGATAAAATTGCGGTTATTCAACTGATGACCCTCATTTTCTTTGTCTGAAAGCCTTTCTCAGCAGAGGACTAACGGTTATTTGAGTGTCAACCTAATGGAATATCACATTATACAGTATATTTTTGTTAAACGCACACGTATGTGCGCACGTAAACGTCTCCTCGGATGTGGCATCAACGACAAGAATGTGACGGTTACTGGCTTTTTAACTTCCCGGTGATGAAAAGCCAGTATTAATTTGGGCTACAGATTTCATTTGTTCAGAACAGGAAAAACAATATAAATCACTTTTAGAGTGATTAGAGGGAGGGTTGGATTAATCCAGGCTTGATTAGGGCATTATGCCGCCTTGTTATGGACACACAGGGTGACTGACGGTAATTACTGTCTGTAATAGGAGAACACACACTCAGTCAAGGCATCAGCCACAGCAGTCGAGGTGTGTGTGGGAGCGTGCGCAGTTAGTGATACGGAGGCTGATAACGTTTGCTTTCCACCAATTACGTTGAGAAATATGTCGAATATTCGTAATTGTTGGCACGGGCCGGCCCCAGCGCGACACACAAACAGTATTCCAGGGAGTGAGTCATGGCTTTCTTTATGATTATTGATATCCCGAGACAAACATATTTACCCAGGTAATAAAAACAGATGGCAGTAGGTAAGGCTAATATTACTCCGTGGAAAATGAGAGAGGTGCTAAATCAGCAAATCAATTTACGGACGTGCAATTGAGTCTCATCCATACGCCGCGTCCACAACCCGAGGACCTAAAACGTCCACGCTGGAACAAAAGATTTTTATATTTGAATGAGGCTCGTTAAAGGGCGACTGACTTTATTCTTGACGGGAGAGGCGTGATAACTGCCCTATATAAAGGTTGATGCGGTTTTTTGGTACGGAAGGTTTCCTGAATGTGTCAGGCTGAATATCTTTTTAAAGTTTGGAAGAAGACATAAGGCCACCAAATGAGACGCGTCCCATTAAAAAAAAGGGATTGGAAAATAATGCCTATTACGCATATTTAACACAATGTTGCACATCTCTCGCACGCCACGCTCTTCCTCTGTGATGCCGTTCGTTCCTTTTCATCACGTCGGTGCTTGGAGCAGAACTTAAAACACGCGGTTGGCTCGGCAGGCGCCGCAACACGATTTGATATGCTGACCCCCCCCCTTTCCCAGCCACCCGGCAGCGGTCCCTTTGGGCTGTAAAACAGCCGTTGAGGGCCTTATTTTACGAGTGCACACTTCTGCTCTTTGCATGTTTATGGCCAACATTCGGAACAAATGGCACGCATTGGCTGGAACAACACAGATAAATCTTGTCAAGTCACAGGCGGGGACGCTGAGAGAGTGCTGCACTCAGTGGCGCTCAGTGGCTTGACGGGAGGAGTGCTTGCATTATTCAATTAATACCTGAAAGGGGCACAATTTATGCAGCATTTAGCGGCGCAGGCCGCCACACACAAACACAAAACACGCGGCTCGCAAAGACAGACGTGTGCTTGCATCCTGGGAAAAGACTGGACTCCCCCTTCCATTTTGCCAAATCAAATATACAGTGAGAGCAAGCTAAAAGGCACTTTCAATCAGCCGCTCCGGGTCTTTCTGTCAATCCGCGAACAACAACAATCTAGCCTACTTGGAGTGGTCCAAGTCAACATCCATTCCCCAATAAATTCAATCAGTGATGGCGCATGTGTGCGCGCTTGTGTGTCGCTCTGACAGGTACAACAACAAAAGATCATTTTTCGAGTAACACCTCCACACAGAGACAATGTTGAATATTCAAGGGCGTTCCTTGAAGTTTGCAAAACACCGAATTTGAATGCACTTGACTTTGCGTACAGTGCCGTTCCTCCTTCAAAGTGGCTTTACGGGCAAATAATATTAAGAGAGCTGAGCAGCGGAGTTGTCAGGCCTGAGCTAATGACATTGACGTGGAGGGCTTGCACAGCGGTGTGATTGCCTGACGGTTGGAGAGGCAAAAGCAATGCTCGCCGCCTCATCATGGGCCTGCCTGCCTGCGCTCTCATTATTCGGCCACAAATGGAAATGCAAATCGCTCGCTTGCCGCGGACGCCTCAAATTTATTAAACTAAAAGGTTTAATTTCCATTTTTCTCTGCATCAGCTTTATTTATAAATGTCGTGCCCTATGAAGACCCTGTTATTTTCTCCTCCTCCTCAAGGCTTTTAACAAATCTGCTCATTAATATGGAAATGGGGAATCAATCGGCTTTTTCCCCCTCCTCTGTCGAATGGCGTTGTGTGTAATGTGCTCTGACTGGTCATCAGAGCAAACATGTTTACATATTCGCGTAGAACTTATGTCTTCTCCGAATTCTAAATGCAGATTTCTTTGTTTAAGACCACACATTTTATACACACGCACACACGCATGCACACACATATTATAAATAAATAAATAAATAAATAAATATATATTTTTTTTTTTTTCACCCTTCCAAAACAAAGAGACTAAGAGAAAAGAGTGAATGGAAATAGTTTTAAAAATAAATAAATAAATCTGGAGTACCCCCCTAAAATTATTCTCCTGTCCCACACCCTGTAATGACCTAAGTGAATCTCAGATGATACAGTTCAACCAGATTTTTTTTTTTTGTAGTAGTAGTACTAGTTATTTCATTCCCGTCTTTTGCAACTGTCGGAACCTTTATTTCAGTAAACAGACGGTTTCAAAGAAAAAATATTATACATGGAATGTGTGTCACACAACATGCATGAAACCCTGTTACCTTAACCTTTTTAGCATGGTAGAAGAAAAAGAAATCAGTAAATCACATGAAATGCTGGACTTGAAATCATCAAACAGTTTTCCAAAAGAATGGCGAGACTAGAGAAAAGGTGTACTATTTTTCACACTTATAGTGAGCCTTACTTGAATGTCTCACTTTACTTCATGCAACCCTGGTACATATATAATCAGAATAAGACAATGATTTTTAAATCTTTTTTTTTCTCATTGACATTAATAAGAGTGTCCCCCTGGCCAGCAATAACAGCTAGCTAAAGGGCTAGTTTCTACTCCTGAGAAAATGAACATTAGTGCAGATTTGCAACCCTGTTACCTGCAACGGCGCAAACCTGTTACTAAATTCAGAGTTACAGGGTTGGACCTCCTTCGGTTGACTCAGTCTTTAGAAACCTAATTGTGATTCAATTCAAAAATGTACATAATCTGAGATAGAATTTAGTCACTCCACATAATGCAAACAGGTTTCTGAAGTTTACATTATGAATTGTTTCCTTTTATTTTCTAATGGTAGTCCAAATGGATTATGGTTGCAGCAACTACCTCGGTGTGAAGACTACCATTAAATAAATAAAACAATTTACAATAGGGGACACTATATTAGGTTAGATGATTAGTTTTTCTCAGTGTGAAAAAAATAACCAAGTGCATCGATAATAATGTTCTAAAGCAGATGACAAGTTTTCAGCTATATGTTTTTAGCTCAGTGTTGACTAAAAGCAATGTTTTCAACCAAAGGGAAAGTTTCAGCAAAGTTTCTGTAGTTATTCATATTTATTCTATTTTTGAGGTCTTTTTTGACAGAAGGTATTAAGTGTTATTCCATTTGTTGTTACCATATTATTATAATTGAAAACAATCTTAAATTAAATTTGTATGATTGAAGAAGATCAAAATGCAGTCCCATGTGGACAGATAAAAAGACCAAATAGGATTTTGGACTTGTCCAGTATCCACTTAAATGTTCAGTTCTGTCACATAACGTGCAGTCATGGATGCGAACATTTTGGACAGCATGCAATTTTAATGTCAACAGCAAGTCAATCACGCTTCATCACAAACTGGTTCAGTGTAATTTGCCAGTATGGTTTGTTTTCACAGCCTGGTGGATGGATTTCTTCTACAAAGGCAAAGTGCTTACTGATGGCCGTTGCAAAAAAAATGTACAAAAATTGAGAGGTATTTTTGTTTTGATTTGGGAATCTCACATTGTTTACATATTTTACGTCTCGGGATATGGGAGGAAAATTATTTTAGCAAAAGGTCAAGGTCACCAAGTGATTTTTTTTTCAATAATAATTTGTGAACTAAAATTTAGAGAAGACTTTTTGCACTTGGGCAAGCTAAATGCTTCAGTTCAATTTATTTAAAAAATACTAAAAAAAAAAAAAAAAAAACAGTACACATTTGGTAGAATTTTTTTTTTCAGGAAAATGAGTGTTCACTATTAATGCGTAGACTTTGGGCTGCATTCAGGTTACCTTACATGCGACTTTTCATGCAATACCATAACGATATTAACTACATTCTGTGCATGTTGTGGTTGTGCATTTTTACATGAAGAATTAGCGCTTGCACCATATGACGGTAACATTTAAATACCACATTTCCATCCCATTCACTCATCAGAATATTGCCAGAATAGCGCCAGATGTTGCAGCATTAATAAGCCATAATACCAAGTCCTGCTTATCCAACCTTTCACAACTCTAAAATAACACTCATAGACATTAATGAGATGTAATTATACGCCAGGTTCTAATTCAGGGCAATCTGGGGATAATTGCATCCACGGCTTTTAACACTTGGTCGTCAAGTTGGCGGGTGAATGACTTTGCCTCTGCCTCTCGGTCTGCCCGTGCCCGTCTCTCTACAGTCGACAGCCGAGAGTGAACTATCGCACCTATCCACTCTGGTCGGCGACCTAATGAACATTTCTAAATGGCCATGACCAGCTGGTTAGGAGACTAATGTAGCAGCTATTAGCCAAAGTGGTTGTTTCCACACACACACACACACACACACACACACACACACGGACTGCAGTATTAGAGACAGAGGATGGGAGGACGAGGGTGGACGTTTTCACCATCTTTTCCCTCTAGGCACGCATGTAGAGTCCATACACAAAGACGGGCCATGGCTTGTTTATCTTTCACATTGTGCAGCAAACAAACCATGCGACAGATTCGAAACCATTAGAGTGCTTATTAGGGCCTCAAGGTGTGTGTGCATCTGATTAGGAAAATTCAGTTTTACTCAAGGTCTAAGCACTGCGGTTGCAGACCACTGACCATTGATTATTCATAGAGTCTGTGATTGGGTCCATTAATACGAGATTAGGGGAGGAACTGATGCTCACTTTGTGCGTGTGCGGGTGTGTGCGTGTGTATGCGGTGTTTATCTAGGGTCCATCACTGGGTTCAGTATAAAATAAGTATTGAGTGCATAAAGCAGACGGAGTAGTTAAGAGTCAAAGTTGCAAATACACTAAATGTGTACCGGACATGAGCTTTCGATAAAACCAAAGAGGTACGAGAGCGTTTTGTTCAAATATGACCAATAAGATTAAAACAATAAAATTGAGAATATCTTAAGCGCTGTCGTTTACAGCATACCGTAAGATTTCCACCTAATAGCATTTGTTCTCCAATTGAAACTTAATCTGGGTAAATGGTGCTTAAATGTTTAAATCACATTTACAGGCTGTCAACTCATCTGATGTTCTTCACATGGTCACCCTTCGTTTGAATGAAAATAAATTGGAGGCAAATGAGAAAAAAAGATTCCGCCAACAGAGACCGAGACGACTGCTGACGGCGTTGTAGCGCCCTCAAGTGGATTGTATGAGAACTCCAATCCAATGCAGCCACTGGCTGCTACTCTACGCTGCGGTGAGAGACAAAATCATTTATAGGCTGTGAATTTTATGAGAAACAAGTCATCATTGTAGATATTATGAAAGCGATCATCCTCATTGGCAGCAGAGATCATCGACAGAGCAGATGCCTCCATTGCTTATTATCCTCATCATCATTAGCGCCATCACCATTAACACCCTCATTTTTTTTCCACATAGAGGAAGATGGCTGTCGTATTGGTAAAAATACTGTACAACAGATATGGTGCGTGCGTAGAGGATTGATTGTAATGCAACAGGAGCTGCAGCAAAAAGATTCACTATACGTTCGTATAGCCCAGGATTTAAATGAGGGTGATATACTACTGAGTCCATTTATCCAAAACGTCATGGATAATTTCCTGGAGCAATCCAGATGATCTCTCACCACACACTAATGGAAAATACTCACTCCCACTAAATTGGTCAAAAACATATCTATTTACCACACAAACTGTTCCATTGTAATAAAACCCACATAGTCCAAATTTGGCATTCACTGATGTAATTTTGGAACCTACTCTCCATAATAGTCAGAAAAACTCATTTATTTGCATTGTTGTGCCAAGGCTGGGGGATTAACAGTGTTGCTTTGCTACCATCTGGTGGCAACTTGGTACCATTTGGGAGTGAAGGGGGAATAAGTGAGTTGAGGAATTTCATTTAGACAGATGTAGTCATTTACCACCATCTTGTGGAATTTCGGGGCAATTACAAACCCTTTCGGTGGGAGCTCTAATTGTGTACCTGCGGTTTGTTTTCAAATTTAAAAATGATTCAAAAGACTCAATGTACTTACAAGATATTATAATGTTAAATGTCCATTTACCCAAGACTGAGTCATTGCCAAGGACAATTGCTGAAACTCATCTTTCCACGGTAATTGTTAACTATTGAAACTTAAAGACCGTTTTAAATAGATAAGACTTGGTTGAAAGTAATTGGTGTAAATATGTGAAATTTACTACTAAAACCAGCAGTGATAAAACATGTCGGTTATTGGTAGCCCACCATTGAGTGGCTAACGAAGGTGTGCGATGCATATTCCTAATCCATAAACAGAAGGACATTACCTGCTAGAGAATGAGAGAAGGGCGGCATGGTGGAAGAGTTCTTAGCACGTCCGCCTCACAATTCAGTCCCAAGTTCAATTCCAGCTCGCGCTGGTCTTCCTCTGTGGAGCTTGGTTGTTTGTGTTTGAATGGTTGTTTGTTTGTTATCTGTGTGCCCTGTGATTGACTGGCAAACAGTTCAGGGTTTCCCCTGCCTACAGCCCAAAGACGGCTGGGATGGGCACCAACAAGCCGGCGACCCTAGTGAGGATAAGGAGATGGAGAATGAAAGAAATGAGACTGATTTTGTTCTTTGCTTTAGATCACTGGTATCGAACTCTAGTCCTGGAGGACAGGAGCCCTGCATATTTTCTAGCCCTCTCTCTCAAACATTCAAATGATTAAGATCACTTTCAAGATCCTGCAGAGCTTGTTAATCAGCCAACCATTTGAATCAGGTGTGCTGTGGAGAGACAAGCGGAAAACATGCAGGATACCGGCCCTCAAGGACTGGATTTTGACACCTATCCTTTAGATCAGGGGTGTCAAACTCATTTTTACTGTGGGCCACATTGTAGTTAGTCATAGTTTTGTCAAAGGGCCGAAATAATTGTTAAATCAAATAAGTATTCGAGTTTGTCGCACACTTAGCTAGTTTTGAAATCAGAGATATTGGGAATAAAATAGTGTTGTTTTGTTTTTTGTTTGTTTTTTTTCCCCAAGAAAAAGGTAAAGACAACTTCCAAGTTTGCAATTTTACCTAGAAACTTGAACTCAAATCAGCATTTTGCGGGCCACGTGACATGATGTGGCGGCCGGATCTGTCCCCCGGGCTTGTGGTTTAGATGGTCGTTAAAAGCTAAGGGGGGGAAAAAAATCGAGGTTATCACAGTAAATTAAATCTTAATTGACCTTACGTTGTTGTAACTTTATTAAAATCAGAGTTAAAAAAAAAAGGCTAACTAAAGGAACCTACATTTTGTGTTGACGGACGCGGCGTGACGTCACGCTGTCCGTGGTGCTGAATATATGACGTCACGCTCCTTTCGCGCGTGGCCTTCCCTTTTCCCGGTTTTGTTGTTGTGTGCTAACGGGACTAGCAAAGAGCCGAGGGTCCTCCATCAGCTGACGGAGGCGGACAAGACCGCAGGCGGCAGTGAGGGGAAGCAAAAAGCGACAGAGCGAATACTGCCAGGCCCTAAGATACAGGAACGCGTTCTCCGAAAGCCAGTAAAATGTCCGACTTTGACAGTAACCCGTTCGCGGACCCGGACTTTAACAATCCTTTTCAGGTAACTAACGAAATAGTTGCTAGCATGCTAACCGTCAAGCTGCAGCTTTAGCTTCAACACATAGCTGCGTTGCACGAACTAATAATCGCTAAACATTTTTAAGATTACCCTTGCATGTAAATGTTGAGGCTGTGTTCACAATACTGTTTGTGTCAGTATCAACGTACCTAGCTAGCTAACCGTAAAGCTAGCTACAGGTTTTCCCCAGTCGGCACTTGGCTAGGTAGCACAACCGGCTACCAAGAAGCAATTAAAGGGATTTATTACAATACAAGGCCTCCGATGGAAGACGACTGTAAACTGTTTACGGTTGTATGTAACAGTCGTTTTACTAAAATGCTAGACTAGGTAACGTCAACATATGTCTGTAAACTAGAACATTCTCCTAGCTTAACATAACGGACTTAACTGAGCTTACCTTCAGTGCTGCAGGTTCTTGATTTCGAAGTTGCCAATAAAATGTAAAAATCGCGCTTCGTCCCACAGGTGTTGGCGCTTTGCAACACCAAACTAACCAAATTGACAATTGCAAACAATAGCTTTGTCAACTGCAGTATTGCTCCTAAGTATAAAATTATTGCGCGCTCTTGCCCGTTAAAGGTGACAAGCTCCCAAGCTCAGCTAACCCAAATTGTTTTGATTGAAGCCACCTTTCTTAGCAATTTCGAAGGTTTTCGATGGCACAAAAGTTGGCTTGTGATTGGCTCTTCAGGGCTATGGTGGTACGCAGCCATTTTGTTTGCATATGTTTGCATTTAGCACAACGACGTATGGGTATACTTAGAACTTTTACTATCGGCTGGGCTCATACATCATAGTAAAAAAAAAAAACGAAGACCAACAGAATATGAAAAAAAAACAATGAAGCTACCGGACTTTAAGGTCATATTTTAACATGTTCTATGCTCTGTTACATAGCGCAAATTCAATAATAAAAGATGCATGGTTAGATGGAGGTATGTTTAAACAGATTGGTTATGCATGCTGATCTAAATGGGGCCACGACATGCATTTTGACCGCTTAACCTCGCAAGAGTCGCGGGTGTGCTGGAGCTTGTTTCAGGCAGTGGGCGGGGTACACCCTGAGCTCGTTGCCAGCCAGTTGCAGGGTTCAAAAAGATTAATAACTTTTTGCACTCACAAATACATCAAAGGGCAATTTATTGTGTCTAATTTAGTTACTCTGCATGTTTATGGAATGTGGAAGGAAACCATACGGAGGATGTGGGTTCACTTCTGGCACCAGCTATTCTGTTTGGTGTTTGCATTAACACAGGATAGGCGGTGCCTCAGACAACCCGCATGGACATGGGGAGTTAATGCAAACTCCTGACAGGATAGCTGGTGCCGGGAGCGAGCCCACAACCTCAGTATACTGAGGCGAACGAGCTAACCTGTCTGCCACCATAATTTCTTGACAAATTTGAAGCCAATGAACGAATGCCATCCAACATATCATTTTTTGGGGGGGATAAATTGTGCGCTCCATTCTGTGTTTCAGGATCCCTCCGTTACACAAGTGACCCGTTCCACCCCTCCTGGTGGTCTAGAAGAATACAACCCCTTCACAGATGCCAGAACGGTCAGCTGAGCTTCTGTCTTCTTTTTGCGTTACTAAATATTGCTGTTCATCTTTGTGTGTGAGCATTTTATATACTTCAGTCTTATCACTTTCAAATTCCTCAATCTCAGGGGACTAAACTGACAAAAAAGGACTATGGCCTAATTACTTAAAAGCTAAGAGATTGGTTTTATAGGCTGCCCCTGGAAATGCCCCCAAGTCTGCTCCAGCACCTTCGCAGAACACACAACCTGCCATCATGAAGCCCACAGAAGAACCCCCGGCTTACTCGCAGCAACAAACGCAGGTGCAATATCGGTTATTATTTTAGCTTTAAACAAATCCGTCCATCCATTTCCTACTGTCGCTTGTCCTCACGAAATATAATATCAAATCAAAGGGCAGTTTACAGTGTCCAATTTAGTTACTCTGCATGTTTTTGGAATGTGGAAGGAAACCATACGGAGGTTGTTCCAAAATACCTTTGATACAAAATAGAATCTAACTTGATTAGAAATACAGTTTTTATGGTTTGTGAACACTGTGTGACTGTTGCAGGACCAGGCACGTGCTCAAGCTGATTTGCTGAGAAGGCAGGAGGAGTTGGAAAGGAAAGCGGCTGAGCTGGATCGCAGGGAGAGAGAGCTACAGTCTCACGGAGGAGCGGGTCGGTGAAGCCATCAATCTGTCGCTGCTGTTACTAAAACCTTTGAGATTGATTAGATTTTTGGCCAAGGTTTTTCAACAAATACTTGTTCTACTCGTAAATTTTACTTGTAAATTTCTTACAGAGAGATCAACTTTTTTTTTTTTTTTTTTTAACTTTTACACGAGTCTAAGGTTTCAATGCTCAGTAGAATTTTTAGCTACCCTACTCGTCACTGTATATGAGAAAGACATCATCCATGCATTGGCAGGTCGTAAGAACAACTGGCCTCCCATGCCTGAGAAATTCCCTGTAGGTCCGTGTTTCTACCACGACATTGCAGTGGACATTCCCATTGAGTTTCAGAAGACTGTAAAGATCATGTACAACCTCTGGATCTGTAAGTGAATCCATCCACAGGAATAGGAGGTGTTACTCATTTGATATTGTCATTATATATCTTACTGTTGTTTTTCCACCAGTCCATGCTGGCACACTGTTTGTGAACATGTTTGGCTGCTTGGCCTGGTTTTGCGTGGATCAAAGCCACGGCGTCGACTTCGGCTTGGCCATGTTATGGTTTCTGCTCTTCACGCCTTGCTCCTTCGTCTGCTGGTACAGACCGCTCTATGGGGCTTTCAGGTGAGTAAGTGCGTGTCTCTGTTGCTTTAACGTTCTTTAACATTGTTATTCGCAAGGAAGTAATTGTCGCTTCTCCCAAATCAAATTCAAATCACCAAACTGCGCCGCACTTCTCCCAAATAATGAAACTAAAGAGAATTACACATTGTGCAGCTAAAACAAGTGCATCATGTTGCTTTGCATTTAGTGTGCTAGCTTTATGCTAATGTTTACACTTATGTAACTTCGAGCAACTGATATTTTAACAAGTTGTGCAGCAACGTATTTCGCCATGCATTATCGCAATTCCAGTTATTTTTTATCCTCTACAAAGAACTGGGACATCTATGATGTGTCAAAGTCCACGTACACTGGGGGTCACCAACGTGTTGCCTGTGGGCACCTAGGTAGCCTCCACGGACCACATTTGTAGCCCGCTTGCCTGCTCTAAAAATAGGTCACAAGTGAATGTGACATTGTGATTGCCTTAAATCTTGCAGTATTCATTTGAAAATGGTATTATTTGCAGAAGCTCACGGAGGTTGCATGTGTAATTCCATATTGTTAGTCATCTTTTTAGGACCTTGTTAAATCATTGTTGATTATTAGTACGAGACATTTTGTTAAGCGTATTCACATAGATGAATCTATTTAATAGTAATATATAAATGACGCTAATTTGATCAAACCATTTGCCCTTTCACATTTATCACTATTGAACAAGTAGCTCTCTGTGTCAACGACATTGGTGACCCCTGATGTACACGCTATTGGTGATGACCAGGATACAAAACTTTCTGTCTGGTTGCATTTTTTTTTTTCCAGGAATAAAATAATATTGATTTGATTATAGTATGTCTTTGCCAGGTGATATTGCCCGCAGGTGTCCATTTAACTTATGCCTAGTGCAACAAATACTACTCAATTGTTTCCATTCCTTTCATTCGGAAAACTCCAGCTATCACCATTGCCACAAGTACCTTATGTGAGCTTCTCTGTCTACATTACAGAAGCGACAGTTCCTTCCGCTTCTTTGTGTTCTTCTTTGTCTACATCTGCCAGTTTGGAGTTCACGTGCTCCAAACGATCGGCATCACCGGCTGGGGCACATGGTGAGCGGGTTGCGCAGCTATGCTCGACAAGCGCGCGCTTGAAGTTCTGACACATATCAAGCCATTGTTGTTGTTTTGCAGTGGCTGGATCACAGCTCTAATGGGCCTGAATACCAGCATCCCGGTGGGCATCATCATGCTACTTATCGCTGCACTCTTCACCACTCTCTCTGTGGGATCACTCATCATGTTCAAAAAGGTGACACACAGATAAAATTGGTGGTACCAGTTATTGCATATCACTAAAGTTTACCGCACTTCTAAGAATGTCCACTGTGAGGCACACTAGGCAATGAAAAGGATCCTCTAAAATATCGACGTGCCATATTTTCAAAATGACTTCAAATATTATCAGCTGTAACTCTTAGAATTTTACAGAAAGCAAGTTTGTTTGACTAGTACAGTGCTTCTCACTTATATTTTGCAAAGCCCCCCAGGAAACGTAAATATTTTGCTCCCACCCCCAACTTGCCACGCCAACCATATATAACATTATTACCTGTAAAAATTATATAATTACAGTATCCCTAAAACGGCATCCTTTTAAACAACGGCAATGTCATGGTAATAGTGCAATAAACATACAAACTACCTTTACGAAAAAGAAAACAATAGCAAGGTCATTTACACTTAGCATTCTTGATGTTTCTGTTACTTCAGTTGCAGATTATTAGCGCATTAAATTATCATTGCATGTTATTTTGGAATTTAAGAGCCACGGCACTATAGCTGACCTCCGTAGACACAGTAGCTTGTGAAGCAACGTTATTTTTCTTTCAAAGCTGATTTCAAGCATCTACGCAGGTACACGCGTTGTATCGGACAACCGGCGCCAGCTTTGAGAAGGCTCAGCAGGAGTTCGCCACCGGCGTCATGTCCAACAAGACGGTCCAGACGGCGGCGGCCAACGCCGCTGCAAACGCCGCTTCCAACGCCGCGCGCGGGGCCTTCAAACCTCATCCATAGACGCGCACTCTCACTCGCACACATGCAGATAGGGAAATCCGTCCCTGCTCAATCACCCCCGATTTGCTAATGTCTTCAAAAAATGTCTTCACTCTAAATCTAACCCCTTAACTCACCTTGCAAGTGTGCTTCCTGGCCCCGAATGAGTCAGGCTTCCTTCTAGTCATTTCCATTAGCGGGATTTACAACCCCTCACCTAAAAATAAACCCCCCCGTTCACCTTCTGTTCGACTGGACGGGTCAGTAACTCCGCGGCGAGATTGAGTGACGGCATGACGTGTGCAAGTTGAAGCTTACTCAATGAAGTTGCTAATTCATTAGCGCGGTGTCTCCCAAGATGTGAGCTGCATGTCCACCGGCTGTTTGACGGGCGCCCGGTAATAGGGAGAACGACTCAAAAGACCGTGTGAGTGAGTGTGTGTTGCGCGTGACATCATTTGTCTTCGTAGCCCGTCGCGCGCTGAAAAAAAAAAAATCCGAAGCTGCTATCAATCTGGTTGTGGCCTATTGCTGTTTTCTCATAAAGGAGACTCACACTAGACTGAGCAAACAGGCCCGCCTAAAAGGGAGTGGACGAGGGGCGTACGTGACGTGACCTGCCTTGAGAAATAGATGAAGTGGTATAAACGTATGATTTTTTTTTTTGTTTTTTATTCAGTGTTAAGTGATTGGCATGTGATTGAATGACGCTTGCATACACAACCTTTACACAACCTTTGTTGAGCCAATGCACATATTTTGTTTTGTTTGAAAAATTACACTTAACACCGCCAAACGAAAACAGTGCAAGATACTGAAATAATTGATCGCCTTGTCTCACTTCAAAATCAACTCTGAAATCTGGGCCTGTATATTGAATGCAAAACGATGACTCTGCTGTAAGATGGGGAACAAGTGGATCCGCAACTTAATTGTTGTTAAAATCTTATCGGAGAATTTCTGACCATTGGTTGGGAATCACTGCCTTTCAAAGCCGTACAGACTATGTCACACACTGGATCACACGCTGGGGGTGGGGGGGGGTCGCCAAACAGTGAATGGCTCAACTGTTATTGTTGCAAATGATCAACTGGAACTCTTAGCTAGTATTAGAATTCTAATCGTGACATAATAGGTTGACGCTAATGAAGTGTTTTTTTTTATAGCATATTTCTTCTAGTTCTTATTTATGGCATAATTTATGTTCTTTGTTTTACATAATGTATTACATGAAGCAACAGTGTGCTTGTGTTCACCGGAATGACCGATTAAAGACAAATCCCTCAAGTGTTATTCTACTGTATGTCCTCAAAAGCTGTGCGAAATCTACCAAATGTCCATTTTTTTAATATCAGTTGGTGACGCGTTCTTTTGACATTTTACTTCTCAAACAAAGGAAGGTGTACTGTATTGTGCAAGCCGGTCTACACTTAAAAGAATGTGAATAAAAGAAAAAAAATGTTGTTTTAGACCTGTGACCATGTTACTTCACTGAATCAAAAGTGTAAACTTATTTAAGAAGACCATACTTGTACATTATGTAAAGATGATCATTTGAGGCCCACTTTAGGAGAAAAAAAAAAAAAGAAAATTTAATGCACTCTTGTCTGGCCTTTGTCGCATGTGAAATAGTTTTCAGTTTTGTATATTTATGGTATTAACATGAAATAAAGATTTGAAAGAGTCTGTGGACTTTTTTAGTTTCTAATTAGAGCCCATTGCTGGATTTACAACTCTTGCCATGACACATACTCTTAACATTAACTAATAATGTGACCGACAAGCGACACAACCGTATTTAAAAAATGTTTTGGAGATGTGGAAGTCAAATAGAATCACAGATATGGTTGCACGTGTGCACAGCCTCATAATTGGGTGGGTATTAACCAACCACATTAAAACTCATGGTAGTAAACTTCAGATGTCCTCAAAGTCTTTTCTGGCCAAATGATGGTGCTCAAAGTTTGCAAGTTTCAATAAGGAGAAGGATGTGAAGTCATTTTAAATTATGCACTCCCATCATCAAATTTGGAGTTTGTAGTCATATATCAAAACCATATTCAAAGCTTTGTGGATTTTTTTAAAACAGTCCATCTAAGATTTATTTTTAGAATTGCATCAATGTGCAGAGCCTGTGAAGGACAGGTCACGGGGGTTTCAACTTAATTTGTAAGCACAACTTCGCTTAGTGGCCACACAAGGATTTGCACTTGAAAATCAATTAGACCTTTTCATTATGGCTACAAAATGTATGATTTATTTTATCACCTTTAATGTTTAGGTGTCAATATTTCTTTAGGCATACACTTATGTTTAAAAAAAACACTCAAATTGTCTTTCTCCACATTAACATCAATAATTCATTCATTCACCAAAACAATAACTTCTTTGTTAATGTAATAACAACAAGAACCTTCCATTGACTCATTTCCAGTCTTACTCAGCCGCTCACTTTCAAAGAAACTCCTAATTGATCTTATTTATCGCAGAAGGCAAGGCGTGCAATCTCATGCATCATGGCACACTACCGTGTCGGAGCAAGTCACATTGAGTGAAGGAGCCAAACATTGTTCTCTTGCAAAAATGGCGCCGTGTACACTATGAACACAATGAGCAACCATCACGGATGACAGAACTACAATCTTTACTGAAATCAATACTTCTACAATGTCGTAAATCATTCTAGTGGATACATACTGTACAATGGTGTTAAGTGGTCTGCATTGTTTGGTCCATCTGCTCACTCGCCGGCCGCAACCTTAGATACACCTGCATGATCAAAGTGTGATTCAATTCAAATTTCAATTTCCAATTCAAGAACCTTTACATCGATAATAGTATCTTTGATGATGCTTCACTGTAAATACAATCACAATAATATTGTTTGGCTAATAGTATAGCACTTTTACAGTGTCACATAAAACTTGACCTTATTAGTCACACTCACACTTCACAGTATAGATTTGACTTCACATTTTGCGTATTGGCATAAGAAATGTTAGACTGGCAATTGGCTAGTAACCTGAATGAAAATCTTCAAAGCATTCGTGATAGTTCTACTGAGACTGTAATTCAACATTTTCCCCACTAGGGAGGGAAACATCACTTGTGTTTTCATCATTCAATCGACAGCCTGTAGCTCTGAATTTTGTGAGAAGTCATTTTCAATATAGGATGCCTTTTTTGAGGGGGGGGGGGGGGGGGGGGTGCTAGGATAAAGAGAATATCTTAGTTTATCTTGAGATACACTTTTCCACGTTTTGTCATCTTATTCCTCCATTCAAAATTCTGTTACTCTTACCTCAAAATTCTATACACTATACCCTATTATGACAATGTGAAAAATGGTTTTGGGAACAGTCTTAGAACGTATTAGGAAATAGAAAACAAAGGAATCAGATTCATACAAGTACTCACATCCTTAGCCATGAAGCTCAAAATTGAACACAGGTGTATGTTTGAGCTATTTGTACAGCTTAACCCGAGTCCAAATTCAGCTGATTGGACATAATGAGGAAAGGCACGCAATTGTCTAAATAAGCTCCCACAAAGGACAAAATGTGGAAAAAGTGAAGCGCTGTGAATACTTTTTGAACGCACTGTAGGTTTAGGTCTGTTGTATTCGTTTTACGCTAGATTGTGCAGGTGTACTAAGTCTGATATGCACTTGGCCAGCAAATGCGCAAGTCTCTTTTTCCTCAACCATCTAAGATAGAAAACCAAACGTTTGGGAAAATAAAAATACAAAAATACAAGGCCTCCTGCTCGTGTCAACAAGTCCATGCTCCTTCCAGTGAAGATAACTCGCTGGGGTCACAGCACACAGATGAGACTCTTGCCCTCCTCGATCTCCTCCTGCACCTTGTCGCTGGAGGTGGCGATCTCAGCCTGCGCGGACAAAACGGCGCACAGGAATGCGGCCAGGGTTCCCCCGATGGCCGCGTAAAAGGCCCAGCCCAGGGAGCACTGGGCCGACCGAAAGGGGGAGGCCTCTGGCCCGCAGTAGCCGGTCACCTTCTCAGAACCCCAGCCTGCGGGGTAGAGCATGAGGCCCACTAGGAGCAGGAGGCCTGGAGGGAGAACACGCGGGGTGACTCGGTGTATGGAAACAACAGATCCTAGATTAGACTAACCCTTTAGAAAATTTGAGACTAACCTGGAACCTGAATAAACGCTATAACAAAGTATTTAGCGGTCGTTTTTCTTCAGGTTAAAAAAGGATAACGTTTTAGGTATACATATACACTCTTTCTACATAATAATCTTATTTATAGACAGTGTGGCCGGTGGGGGGCATGAAAAGTTTTCAAGGAACGTCACCTACAGTACTTACCGGCAATGGCCTGCATCAGACCGCAGATGTTGAAGATGCTTTTCCTCAGGATGCTCTGAAAGCACATGCTGAAGACGGAGACGCAGGCCACCACTGCGAGCACTAATATCCCCGCTGCCAGAAACAACATGGCCGCCCGCCAGAATCCGCTGGCCACCTCGGCAAAAGTCCCGGCGTACGGGCCGCAGCTCACCCCTCCTCCCCGGGTGGCGAGGCGCAGGCAGCGGTTGTAGAGGCCCAGGGAGGGCCGGTACTCCCCTGGATTGACTCCGGCCCGGCTCACGCTGGAATCGGAGCGAGGGAATCCCAGCAGCCAATCGGGGCTCATGAAGGCGATGAGCTCAGCGAAGGCCACGAGGATACTGAGCAGCGTCCACAGCATGGAACGGCATGTTACAATCACATGGCACATGGTTGCACTCTTGGAATCAAACTTTTGGCGATGACTTCTTTTCCTTCCAATGATCCGAAAGGAGAATAATTTTTTTTTTAGTCCTTCAAGCAGAGATTCACTTGCGATGCTCTCAAGCAGCCTATAAAGTAGCAAAGCAGCTTCCCTCCTCCATGGCACATTCAGTAACTCACACCTACAAACACACAAAAGGTGCACGGAGGTTAGGCCACGTGAGAGTCGGAGACGTAAACAAGCGCCTTCCCGGACCTAGCTGATTCATCCGTCTTTTGTTGTGTTTGAAAGTGGTGACATTTCCATCCAGGCTTCAGAACGGACCATGACATTCCCACAAACTCTGCTCTGCTAGCCAGCTGCGAGCAGCGCTTGCAGATGTCCACCGACTTGATGAATCACGTTCACGCACAAGCCAGCTCCATCCTGCCGCCGTATTAGTCACACACATTGTATGACTTGGTATCGTTGATATCCGGGGTTAGGCGGTTAGGCCTCCCGGCATTCCACTGTGTGTGACATAAGTCACAAGCGGCAAGTCAACACATGACATCAACTGGAGCGCCATTATTCTATTCACTTAAGTTTGATTTAGCGTCAGGGGAGTTTTTATGGAAAGCATTTCTTGGTCTTATCAAAGAAAAATTTTTTAAATGATGTTTGTTGTTTTGTACAAGTAGAGCTGAGTAGAGCAACCAATTTAAATCAACATTACATTGCAACAGAATGATTATTCCTCATTGCGAAGACTGCTGTTTATATATTTTGCCATTTATATGAAATGAAAAACGTTTTTTTGTTTAAGGATTTTTTAAAGTATATATATATATATATATATATATATATATATATATATATATATATATATATATATATATATTTTTTTTTTTTATTCATGGTATTCCTTTCTTTAGTTATACACTAAAGTAATCAATTGCTTTAGTGAAATTATTTTTTTCTTTATGATTTTGATGCTTTAAAGGGACACTGTGTAAGATTTAGACAGTTTTTCATTAGAAAGGAATACATTAAATGATTATAAATTTTAAAAAAATTGCAAATAAATGTATTGTTAATGGCCAACAGTATGTTTTGAATATAATCGTAAGTCTAGTTATCATTAAATTTTATTACTTTGGGGGTGGCACTTCTTTGGAGGCTGCCATGTTTGTTATAGCTACCGACAATGGTAAATACAGCACGTCCTGTTGTCCATAATGAAAAACTGTCTAATTCTTACACAGTGTCCCTTTAAGTATTAATCTACAATTCAGAAAATTGCATTTGAGGGTGTTTCCGAACTTTCGACTGGTATTGTTTATCAATTTACTGTTTAAACAGGTGTACCTGTAGTGTTTAAAAAGTGTATCCCACAAACTAACAAGATTTGGGTTAAAAATAACCCAATTATGGGTCATAAACTCAATATTTGGCTAAATTTGACCCCAATTTTTGTCTTTCGTTCAGCTCGACACCACTTAAAACTGGGTTGTAGTGTATAAAATAACCTCACAAATTGGGTTCTTTTGAATAAAACAAGCCAGAATGCTGGATCAAACTGACCCAAAAACTTGGTCGGTCCTCTTTGACCCATAACTGCGTTATTTTTTTCACCCAACTGCTTTTGGCGTGAAGGTTCATTTGAGTTTGACGTTCGAGCGCCTCAATCCAAGCGTAACTCCTCCTTCCAAGTTCCCCGAGTGTAGCTAAAGGCAGGGAAAGGAGAAGGGAAACAGTACAGTCACTGAATAAGGTTTAAGATTGAAGTAAATATGTGTACTTCAGTAGTTCTACATCCGAGGCGTGCCTGTGGCATGTGCAATTACAATTAACTCATCTCTCTGCCATGCAGGAAACGTTCAACGCATTTCTCCGCAATGCAGCTTTTTTTTTCAGGAAAAAAAAAAATCTGCGATGCGCTTAAAGCGAG
Organism: Hippichthys cyanospilos; assembly: GCF_059441005.1. Lineage (NCBI taxonomy): Eukaryota > Metazoa > Chordata > Actinopteri > Syngnathiformes > Syngnathidae > Hippichthys > Hippichthys cyanospilos. The sequence goes on along the minus strand of NC_142369.1, from coordinate 19,985,101 downwards.
AGATGAGGCACGCATTAGCGAGGGATCACTGTATTGTCATATTCTGGGATATGATTTACTGACCGACTTCTGTGTTTGTCCATCACTAGACTCCGAGTATGCTCCTCAAATGAGAAAATTGCAGAGTTAATGTTGGTTGGAGAATTAAACTTAACCCCGTGACATTGTTGAGATGCCACTAATGATGTCTGGCATTTTTCTGATATCAGAGATGCTTCAAGGTAAAGGGGCTGAAATTCCATAGCTGCAATATGAAGTCTTTTTTTTCAGCTTTATCTGCGGTCACCCGCGATAGAACAGCAAAACAAAACATCTAAGCAACAAGTATGACCATTTTTTTTCTCCCTCTTTTGATGGGTAGCACATTTTACATCGTGATTGTCTACCAAACTTAGGTTGTCTGGATGCACAGCTGTTTAGGTCAGACCATCTTCTATTCTGGTCCGCACAAGCCTTGGCGGACGTCGTCAAAGCATGTGGTTGAACACAGTAGCAATCACACCTACTCAATACACAATGACAACACAAAAGCCCAGCAGACGGGCCAGTGAATCCCATCCAAACAGCTGGGTTGCGTATATACAGATTAACCCAAGCACAAACTCTTTTGCAGGCCTGCAATTGAAAAAAGTGAATCTTAATTCCAACTATTTTAACTGCAGTCGCCCATGACGTGCATTTACAGATAACTGAGTGTTTCTCAAATAATTTCTCAATTAAAAAAACGTTGTGCAAGAAATATTCTGTATATAATTTTACACACAACCAAATCTCAGTTTGTTTAAAAAAAAAAATCATAAAATACATAGGGCAACATAAATTAATCATTCATGTGTTAAATATGACACCCATTCAATTTCTGGAAACACAGACACTTATAACAAGAATTAATGTTGGTATAATTTCACCAATTATGCCATGCAATGCATTCTGTGAACCCAGAAGGACTTTTTTTGTTTGTTTGTTTTTTAAACGAGTATACAGTATTTACTGATAACTCCTGCAATTTGTGGGGAGTATGTACTAGGCCATCCCCCGAATAGTGAAACTCCATATATCATTGAAATACATTGGGAGGAAACCATGCCATGAAACAATGGCATTTTATTAATTAATCATCAATTCATCAATCTGTGATTTTCAGCAGAAAATTGACAACAGCTTCACAAAATACTTATCGGTTTGGTTTCTCCATTATTGTTGTTTCACAAGTTTGGTGCAGTTCTTCGCATAATGTTGAGTTTTCTAAGAGGATTTTAGTGTTTTACCAGTTTCAAACTTCCTTTGTCAAAATATGCAAAGCGGTTTGACATCAGTCATAATTCCATACTTGAAACTGAGCAGCATTATAGTACATTTTTTTTAATAACAATCAGGAAGCACCAACAGTTTATCAATAATTTTCAAATCTTTAATGTGTTATATACTGTAAGCACTTCCAGTGCACACTGGAGATGTTTTGTTGATATCATCCATATCAGATGCAAAAAGCCCCGAATCAAAGCAGACTCTGTGTCTTTTTCAGATTCCTATCATCATTCCTTCACATCTCTGGAGTCGTATTGTATGATTGTATTTTTGCCCAGTGTGTCTTTCCCCAACTCCACCGTGATGCTGACATAGGCCGATGAAAACACTTGATACCTTTCGAGATGGATATAGTACGTGCAACGTGGAACCGCTCGTTCTCACAATCCTGCAGTGACACAAGTCTCGACTCGAACGCGCAAGATCATACGCGCGCGGCGGGGCCGCCGACGCCCTCGCAGCATGCTGCAGTCAGCGGGCCAACATGAACATTGCTTTTAGAAACAAACCTGCTCTGGTGGACTTTGGAACAACAATATCACATTTTCCAGTAGTACTGTGTAATGTTGACAACAGTGCTCTTCCATCACGTAAAAAACCGTTCTGGATGGTTTTTATCCCAGTTTATTTTTTTGTGAGGGCTTATGAGCCATCATTTAGATGTGTTTTTGCTTGTACTTGTACAGAAAAATATCCGGCCTACCATTTTCTTGAGCCGATTATCCTCACTGCATGGTGGCAGTGAATGCAACTCAAACTAAACATTAAAACAAAGAAGATTACACGTTGTTTATAACAACTGCATAGATTTGACAATAAAGTCTGTTTAACGGATATGTGATTAAAAAAAACAGACCAGGGACAATAATTTATTTAAGAATATTTATGTTTTTATGAGTGTGTTTAAGGTCAGCAGAAAAGGGCCCAACTTTTGGGTAAGTCTCAAAACAGTTGATGTCTTTTACACTCGCTTAGCCACAAGCTGAATTGTACTAATTAAAAAAAAAAAAAAACAAATAAATTCGGATCAATCATTGATGTAACACTTTTGAATACTATTACTAATATAAGACTGTTAATTATTGCAGTTTGCAGTGGTGAACTCATGATGTAATGTTTGAGTATTGTGCTTATCTCATTGAAAATGAGGCACAGAATTAGAAACAGCTGTCTGTGTGAAGCATTTTGGTTCTATTCCTCTGCAAGCTACTGTTGTAAGATTAACGTGCCTAGCCCAATCAAAATGTAGTATTGCTATTTTAATGTTGATATAGGTCTTGCGTGTTTTTGCAGGTTTGACTAAAAAGTGCCCATTTAGTATAGAATTTGTCAAATGCAAAGTACCCACATGCTGATAATAAGACCAAAGGTGGAAAATAAATTAGGGACTTCGAAGATCAAACAAAAGAGAGGGTTCGGAGGCGCTGCGTCACAGCGCAGTAGAATTGATCTTGTGCAGTCCTTCTCCGTTCTCCTCATGCATGAGAAAGAAAAAAATGCCTTCTCTCCTTCTTTGTGTATAGTTTCTCAAAAATGTCCAACTGGTGAACCTGGCAAGAGGGATTCTCAGTGTGGTGTCTCCAAGAACAGTTCAATTATTTGATTTTGAGGTTTAAATTTGATCTTTAGACATGACTTCTTTTTTTTTTTTTGTCATGTACAATCATTAAGCATGAGCTCAAAAAGTTCCACTGAACCATGGACACTATGAATGTGCTGCGAAATTGCACCACAGCCAATTAGTGTCTTGAAGCTCCCCAAGTTAATCACCACAATTATATTGGTAAATTTCACCCCACTTAACCCCGCGAAAAAGATTTTAAGAACTGTGAATTACCACAATGTTTTTTTTCAGTTCTATAAAAGGGGCGAGCTCAAACCAAATGGTCATTACGCCGATGTCCGTCCTCCATCTGGGCTCAACAGCCTCAAACCAAAACCACACCAGAGTCTGCGTTAACATCTTATATCACTGACACACAGCTACTCAAATAAGACACCAGGAACTGTTTCCTCTTTGCTTTACACAGCACAGCTTGTTTCACGAATCTAACGGGCAATTCACTTGGAGAAAACATTTGGTAAACAGACCAAGTTTATCCTGGCTTTAGTCAGCTACAGTATGAGGTCAAACTGACCTTAGCAATTTGAGTGCTAGTGTAAAGGAGAACAAAGGCAGGGCCTTGCTTGGTAAACTGAGTCAACAAATGAGAGTTGTAGTTTCCTTTTGTGAGCTTAAACCAGAAATGAGCAGTTAACTAGCTTACTGTATGTAGGTTAAATGCCTTGCTTTCAGTTACGGCCGTTGCAGCTCAGCAATGAATATACTTTGTTGTGTTTAACTTAAGCACCGTTAAGCACGGTCAATAAAGTGATTTTAAGTGCACTGCCAGTGTCTCAATTCATGACCATTTGTGGGGAAATTACAATGCATTCAAAAAAGCGGAGTTAACTATTATTAACAAACTAATATTAACCACTGTGTTGGAGCTCATTTGTTTTGATGGTTTTTTTCTGATGTACCCCTTGAAATGCACTCACATTTAGTCATTGGCATTAGGTGCTTTAAATTAGTATTTCTATTGACATTTAAGATATCCTACTGTGTGGGTGGTCACTGAATGCCTCTCCAGTCGACGACGTTTACGAGAACAGTACTCATTCTTTGTTTTCTTTTGTTTTGCTTCTGCACATAGCTTTTGACCGTCAAATGCAAGCAGTTTCTTTTTTTTTTTTTTTTTGAAAAACCTGTTCAAATAAACTGAAAATCAATTGACACGATGTACCTCGCTATCACATAGGCAATGTACGACCAGAAGGTGCATCTCGCCATGATCTGACTTCATTTCAATGATTTGTCGACACTGAAGAAGTAGTTCTAGTTCTGGTATGACGTAAAATGAAAGTACAGTGGGCCCCCGTGTTACGAGATTAATCCGTTCCGCGGTTGGGCTCGTAAGGCGATTTCACCGTATGGCGGGCAATCCAAACCTATGTTAAATAGGTAAGGCGTTTAGAACCCCAGGTAAAAACATCAAAATTGTACATACATATTAAAAATTGGTATCAAAATAGTATAGCAAGTGCTACGTATATATAATACACATGTATACAATCAGAGAACAGCATAAATAAAAAATATAGAAAGGATTTATTTACCTTTGAGTGGTGCTTGTTATGCCCATATTCCCTAGTAAGGTTAGCCTAGGCTAGGCTAGCTTTGTATTTCTTGATTTTCTCCAGCTTTGTTTCCATATAAATCATCTTCTTACTTCTCTCTTTAACATCACTAGCAATCTTGGGACCCATGGCTTTAAAGATTTTCAACTTTTAATCAAATGTGTCCAACACGTAGGATGAAAAAAAATTAAAATAAAATCACTGCACACTTTCCCCAATGTCACGCTGAGTCAAATCATGCAGTACTGTCACATGCAAGATGTTGCCATACTTAGCAACTTTTCCAACCCTTCCAGCAATATTTAATAAGCAATAAATCTAACAAGGTTTTGTGGTGTTATTAGAAACGTCATCCAGATTCGAATGAAAGCTGCATACACAAAGCCACCACTATCCGCACTTAATAGCCCCATACAAGCAAGTTAGTCAGTGTTCATTAAATGACCTTTTCAAAAACAGCATTGAAGAGCTGTTCTTTTTTCTGCTTTCCATGAAGATCCGCTGTTCTGTTCAGATAAGACTCCTGCTCCAGCAACATCCACGTTAATCTATTCAGTTGATACAGCTCTAAAGTTAGCAGTCCTTCCCTTTTCTCTGACATACCGTATGAGATAAAACAGATGGATTAAACGCTAAAGTATAGTAGAAACCATACCAAGTGAACTCTGTTTGCCAATCGGGTTCCTATTAGTTATAAGAGCAAAGACTACATTCTTCGGGCCCAAATGAAACAACGTGTTTTGGCACGGCCGAGCAGAAGGCAAGCCGTAACATCAGGAGGAGAAGGACATCTTTGCCCTGCAGTGATAACTCAATAAGGAACAGTCATCACAGATCATCTTAACAAAATCAACCAAAGCACAAGCATGAGAAAATAAAGCTTCTTCTGATATAAAACGTCCATGTCGCGAAACAAGACATGCATGTGGACCAAATAGCAGAGTTTCCAAGTTACAAATAAATCAGAAGTAACCAACTTCAAACATTGGCTTCATTAGCGTAGTTAAAAGGTACAGTTTATGGTATTTGGTGCTTGTATGCAAATAGTTGGACCAATGGGGTGCTTATCCATCAGTCATGTGTGAGATTGCACAACCAAGTAAAACAATTTCGAGCTATCCAGAGTATGCCAGGAAATGTGCCTTCAAGCAAACTGTTCAAATTTTGGCCTGAGTGTGAGTTCAGAATAAGACCATCCCCACATTGCGCTTTTCCTCTCATGACTTGGCACTTGTGCTTTTACCCTTTTGGAGTATTTAATAACAATGGTTCTTTGGGAGGAAGGGAGAGGGGAGGAGTGTTTTTTTTTTAATAGTTCACTCTCCATGAGCCATTGTTTGAATGCTTGTCTCCATTTTTATCGAATCCAGAAAATCCACCATACATACTTTTCAAGAACCTGAACTTAATCAAACGGATTGAAACTTCTATTCATACATAAGGTCAGCCAAATTGATGCATACACATATCAGTTAAAGGAAAGGTTGCATACATCAAGCATTCTACAGTACGTGGCAGCCCCTCCCCCATAAATAACGGAGAGGTAAAGTTGTTGTAGACGGCAAGAAACCGTCTGGCCTTTGAGAAGAAATTGAAAATGCATGTGCAGCAAATTCACTAGACATGCTGGTCAACAATCGCTAAGCAGTAGCTCACTTCACACAAAATGGCGGGAAATAAACACTCACCACCGAGACCACCTCTTGTAATAGTAGAGTTCAAAGGTAACTTGTATTATCTTGTAATTTCTCAAGATTAATGCACGGGTATACATTGATTTTACTGACTATAATTCCTCTGATATGTAGCTTGTGACACTGAGGTTATTGTATGAGGTTATTGTATTTGAGGTTATTTTAAAAGACATTCCCACATCTCATTAGCATGCACATGTCTGCGTATGTGTGGGTGAATTTAAGAGAGCGCTTGATCCGGTGCCACTCAGCCCAACAAAAGGGAGCTCAGAGGCCCAATGACACCGCCACCCCCGTCTTAGACACACCGCCTCGATCCCAGAATGCTCTCCTTCATCCTCAAAGACGGGCCGCCTCAACCTCTAACCTTTTCACCGGGTGCCGCAAGCTGGGCCCCTCAATGCCAGCGGCGACTTGGCAGTGGCCCCCCCTGCACTTTGTCACACACAAAGCCCACTCAGTGACCCTCACGCGAACACAAAGGCAGGAATGACCCGGCCGGGTCTGTCTGGAAAAGCAGAAAATTCGCACACTTCAACAACTAACTACTAACGCAACTAAATACCTAACACGAAAGTTAAGTTAACCTTGTCAGAGAGAGAGGGGGGGGAATTCCAAATGTAGTCATTTTGAAATAGTAGCTTGCCCTTGAACTTAGCAAGAACAAACACGAGCGCTTTCCTGGTTTTGTTTAGTTTTGCGATGTAGTAGCACTTCCCTTTGCAACACGCACAGCTCCATGGGTGGCTACGAAAGGCGAGCGGGTGGTGCTGGGGGCTCTGCTACTCAAGGACGTAGAACCATGGTGGAGGAGAAAGAAGAAAAAGGAGGAGGCCAACTATAGCTGCTGTGTAAATTAGTGAAGAAACATTTTTAAAAAAGAATCAGGACTAGGGAGCATTGAACGCTTGCTTGTTGCGTGCACTTTGACTTGACTTTGAAACTATGCTGGAATATCCATTTAAAGTATGAAATTTTAAAAATAGGAAATTCGACAAACGCAGAGACAAAAAACGGACTCTATTCATGTAGACGCCACACCTGCATTGTGGGGCAAATGAGAGAGTATCATGATTTTTGCAAAGCCTGCTGCAGGTATGCCAATCTGACCGACTGCTCTCCACCAAGCTCGACATATGCAAAGTGAGTGTGAATTTTTGGAGATGCACACAAAAGATTAAGAAAAATATCATCACGCACATCCACATTATTATTAATGTGCTTGCTTTGTTTTTTTTGTTTGTTTGTTTGTTTTTTAATTGATGATGTCACCTATCTTACACAATAGAAAAAAATGCACCAATAAATAACGGTGATGTCACACCATGTCAAAATGTTTTCATAAAACGTAGAACTATTTTAATTTCAACTATTCAAAAGGTGGCTTCCTGATGTAAAAGAATGTACTTTAACATAATCAATCAAGTAAATTGCATTTCAACAGCTGAAAAGATTTCAAATATGGAAGACAAAATTGAGCACTTTAAGAATATTAAACATTGTTCCAGTTTTTTTTTTGTTTTTTTTTTCTTCAGCACAATCCAGCAGTGGTGAAAAACTGCTCGCATAGCATGTTAGGATAATATTGACAGTAAAGTCAAATTACTGCATATTTTTGAAAGAATAGGCTATTATTTCCAGCACATGCTGACATCTTTGTGGTTGTGAAGCAGCACCCTCCAAGTAAATCTTTTGAAAACAGATATCTTTACTTTGTAAACCTTAAAATAGTGGCAAAAGTGGAAAGGCAAGAATTAAAGAAATACTGAACTTTTTTTGTCATTTTGAGCAGTAAATTAATATGAATATTTTGTCTACAATTACTTCAACAAATCAAATTATTTTTCATGAACAATTAATACAGTGGGCCCCCGGGTTACGAACTTAATCCGTTCAGCGACTACGCTCGTAACTCGAACTGCTCGTATGACGGGCAATCCAAACCTATGTTAATTCGTGAATGCGTGCAACCAAACCTATGTTAATTCGTGAATGCGTGCAATGCGTGCAAAAAACTTTAGGTAAAAACATCACGACTTTATACACATATTAAAAATGAGTAACATAATCTACTGTACAGTTAAATTAAACAACATATACAAAGGAAACATGATATTTACCTTTGGAGCAACGTGACTTGAGCTGGGTGGAGGCGGAGGGGAGCAGAGACCAACACTGATATGCTATTGCTCTTACAATGTCACAGTCACTGTTTCAGTCACGGTGTCAGTCACGGAGATGCTAAAACATATCATCCTCTTACTTCTTCCTTTACCGCTACTAGCAAGTTTAGAAGCTATGTCTAACAAATAAAGTTTGCAAAGTCTTCACAACATTCCTTCCTTCTGTTTTTCACTCATTTTCTATCCTTCCTTCCATCCCGACCAGCTGTGCCATCAAGCTAGATAAAGGCGTTCGGCCAATAGCATATCGGCATTTCTGTGATTGACGTGACGCCGGCCAATAGCATCTCCGTGAGTGAGACCGGGTGACCTTAATCGACCAATAGCATATTGGCATCTCCGTGACTGACTCCGTGACTGACACCGTGACTGGACAGTGACTGTGACGTTGTAAGAACAATAGCGTTCACGTTACTGTCACAAGCGTCAACTGCTGATTTTGTTGACGCAACTAAGCGAAAATATATTTGCATACACAATGGCCGACATGTCCGATGTTCGTAAGACGAAAGGTTTGCTCGTAAGTGGGGGACAAAAATCTCCGTAGTCCACGCTCGTAAGTCGAATTGTTCGTAAAACAGGGTGTTCGTAAACCGGGGGCCGACTGTACTTTAAAATCACATTTTACAACTTGTCGACTGAAAATGAGATCACATGCTTAAAGGGACAGTGTGTAATATTTAGACTGTTTTTCAGTGAATAAGTGATAAGTTAAATGAGTGTAAATTTCAAAAACTTGCAACCAAATGTGGTTTTAATAACCAACAGTATGTTTTAAATATACCCATAGGTCTAGTTATGATTACATTTCTTTACATGGGGGTTGGCACTTCTTCGGGCAGCCATGTTTGTAATAGCTACGGACAATGGTAAATGCAGCACCTGCAGCACCTCCTGCAGTCCATAATGCAAAACTGTCTAAATCTTACACACTATACCTTTAAGGCTCTGGTAGACAAATCACAGCTAAGCATGTGAACGTCAAATGACCAAACCCAGATAATAGGTGAGCAATGATTGGTAGTTACCTGAACATTGAGTGAATGATGTTGTTTTTTAGTTAACAGCCAGTGGAAAAATTTGGGTTTGAAAGTAATAATAGTACATGAAATAATATGAGTTATATTAGTTCTATTATGATTTATATAAGACTATTTTGTTCCAAAGTTCTTTTTTTAAAATTTTTAATTCCAAAAAAGTAGAATTTAAATTATCTGCTAAATTAGAACCCCTGTAACAACAACGGCAACAGATTCACAGAATCCTGATATTCCCTTCAGGAAGTTTTTGTGCTGTCATCGCCAACTATGTTTGTGCGTGTCTAACAACCACCAAGTACTTATATTCAAAATTGTATCAGTTGGGGAAAAAAATCATCAAAAAAAAAAAAAAAACACTGATAGGTAGCTACAGTACAGCAACACATTGTTTTTGGACAAAAAAAAAAAACTAAACCAAAGTAAGTGGAATTAGAACGTTTTTGTTTGTTTATTTGTTTACTTGATTTACACGCCCTCATTGTGCATATTAAACAACCCTACTCACTGGTCATCTATAAAACCTTTTTGTTTTTCCTTTCACTTCATAAGATTTTGCCTTTTTTCATCAAGTTTTAGCTTCGTTTTTTTTTTTTTTTATTGTTTTGAAATGTTTTGCTGTTATATTTTTTGAAGTACATTACTCCATCACTTGCTGGTTTTGCTTTGAAAAGATGACTCAAAAGTACAAGAGTCGAATCATAATTCCCAAGCAGTCTTTTGGACAAATGTGTACTTCTACTTCAGTATTTTGTGAATAGATACTTTTTTCGCCCCATACATACATTTGGGATACAATAGACTGTTACGATACAATACGAAAGGAGATTTGAATATCTTTAAAAATACAGTACATTAAAATCGAACCTTGCTCGTTACTGTAGACGTTCTAAACAAACGTCCGTTGAAGAGAAACATGCTTTCATTTGTTCCATACCTATCAAAGAGAAGGCAGAGTGGAGACAAGAACCTGCCGCCAGTCGACTTCTCCACGCGACGGTTGCAAAAAAAAAAATAAAAGTGTTGAAAAAAGGTGACTTCTGTTGTTTTGTCTTGGAAGAAACTCTGATCGGTTTTCCGGTAAGAAGGTTGTTTCATTCACGAGTCTTCTTCTCTTTCTGAAAGTGCCTCCGCCCCCTCGTCCTCCCTCCCACCCGCCCTGGCTTGATGACGTCAACAGGACAAAAATTGATGAGGGTTTGAAAAAAAAAAATCAAAAAAGGCAACGACGACGTTGATGATGATGATGATGATGATGATGATGATGATGATGATGTCAAATTTACTGCAAAATAAAATCAGTAAAAAAGTTTCAAGATATGAAGTAATTATACAGTATTTCAATGTAAATATTTATTTCTTTTATAAGGTTATGCTTAAGACGTTGTATTTATATTTTTATAAGATTTGAATTTGTGTACTAAAATTTACAAGTTAAAATAAACGTATTTTTTCGTGAACTTCTGCATTTTGCATCCTATGTTGTGGTTTTGCATTGCAATATTGTATGTCTTCCTTCTTTTTAATGAACTTGTTCTGTGTTTTTATCATATATACTTTAAGAGAATCGTATTTGTTCTGAACCTTCAAGACTGAATACAATAACAAATGCATTTACTCACCAATATTAAATACCTATAGGATATTCAACAGCTGGCATGAAAATAATTGAAAAAGCTACATTAATTAAATTAATTAAAATGTATTTTTATTTTGTTAATATTAAACAATAGAATTCATTACTTCAAAATGATTAATTATTGAATCAGTAATATTCACTCAACTGACGAGTAAAGGTAGCTCATCCATTAAAATAAGTCGACACATAAAATAAAAAAAATTTAGTCAATGAAACAAAACTCAAATTAAATTATCAATTGAAAATGTTAAAATGACGCAGTTTATTTAGTTTTCATTTATTAACAACCTTTTTATTGGTACTGTATTCATAATGTTGATTTCAAGAATAAATCTAATGATCAAACCTTTTTGACAAATGATTTGCTGCAAATAATACATTCCTAATTATTTGATGCAACTAATAAATCTTTTTAAATAATACATGTAATTTTCCCTGCCTATAGTGCTGGACATTATCGGGGTACTTGCTTGAATGGGGAAAATCCTTTTTTGGTGACCATCACAGGGTCGCGCATATTAAACATGCTAATAGTTGGGACACATCCTGAACGGGTTTATTGCCAATCACATACCACATGTACTGTATGCGAAGAAGCATTCCAGCAGGTTACATTCGCCCTAATGAACTGTTTGGACTTCATTGAAGCCAACACGCATACTTTCGGAATGTGGGTCGAAGGCAGAGTAGAAAGAAATGATCAAACTGTGATATGAAGTCGGATTTCCTGAGTGTGTGGCGGCTGTGCCAACAGCTGATCTACGACAATGCCAGTAATAAACAAAAGCTACATTTAATAAAGAAAAGAAAATGCCACATTACAGTTGACTGGGAAAAGGAGTTGCATTTTTGCACGGAATTCACTTTTGTAATGCAAATGTTAAGGACCGTTTTCTCTGCATTTATTTTCTTAGTTGCAATGGGAGTGAAACTACTCTGACCCTACATTTTTAAGTCTCTCATAAATAGATTTGGAACAGTATGGCATTCTCTGAATTCTCAAAAAAGGACATTCAACGTTGAAAGATTTAAAAGGTACACTTATGCGGGTTTTCCCATGTCCACATAGAGAGAATGTGCACATTTACATTACTGATGGGATGCACAAAAACCCATGCTTTAGCATTTGTGTGTATACGGTTCCACTCCTACACCACAAGCCACAAAAACAAACAAACAAAACGCGCAAGCTTTTCTCCAAGCTTACTCGTACTGTACTTTCTTTTGTTGGGGCTGTTTGATAGGTCACACTGTTGGATAGGACACTAACTGCACGTGGACATCCATGCTTTGTGTCATTTGGTCATCTTTTAGGCATTCCTCTTTTTTTTACCACTCATGTTTTCCCATGGTGAGTACACTGTGGGAGGTTTCGTGAATGTGTGTGTGTGTGTGTGTGTGTGTGTGTGTGTGTGTGTGTGTGTGTTTGTAGATGTGAGTGCGGATGTGAGCAGGAAACACATCTTTGGTGGTGTGTGGACACAAGGAGGAAGTTCCACCCCGCCATGATGCCATTTGTGGTGCATGGTGCTCAGAGATAAACATACATTTCTGTGCTGGGTCTTCAATTATATGTGCATAAATTATGGTGGAATTGCTTGGGAAAGAGTACATTCTTGGGAAAGAGTGAGGGAAAGAAATTCAAAGTTTCTAAAGTTGATCAATAGGTATTTTTAAAAAACATAAAAATTACTTTGTGCGAAATGAAGTTAAGCAAAAATGTTGCTTTGTTTCAGGCAACAACACTGTTTACTTGGTAGGCTGTTAGCCACGCCAGACCTAAATATTTGTAATTTGAAAAAAAAGGCAATTTTGCATTATCTGTTCTCTTTAACAGTACATTTTTTATGAATGCATTTGTAGTTTGCTTTGGTAGTGTATCATACTGAACGCATTTTCTAATACTTTGTATTTTGGCTAGTTAACAACATTGTAGGATAATTTAATATATAATAAAAGATCAAATTTCACTTATTTGTTCTGAAAATTAATTACTTACAAAGTATATTGTATTTATTGGGGTGTAAAAACAACTGACTAATTTGGATCAATTAATTACAGTCGCAATTACAGTCTTATTTTTTTAATCTTTTTTTTTTTAAATGTACATTAACTCTATGCTTACTGTATGCAGATTACTGGAGATCACTTTTTATGGCTCAGGCATCATGTGCTTGCATTGTTGGAGGTTGGAAAAAAAAATTTCAATCACACCCTAAAGTGGACACTATCATTGTGTCAAGTTCAGCCTACCACATCAATGCAAAGCACTCAGCTATGATTGCGACCACAACTAATGATAGCAACAAAGGCACTCATGTAGTGAGCCATAGTAATGCTCTTTGGAAAACACCACACGTTTGATCAAATCTGCAATGTACATGATGGACAATGTTTCATTTTCAAGTTAATTCTTAATGATTTGGCTTGTGCGAAAAGAAAGCAGCACCATTCATCAGGATGGTCGAAACTCAAGGTTGCAGCCTGCACTTGGGACTGGTCTCAAATAAAGCAGAAGGTAAGTTGTTACGACTGCATCTGTTTAAGAAAACAAATGACTCAAGCCAGTTTTGGGTTCTTATACAATATCAATTGTTTCATCAACCACAATGACACAGTGTATCTCAAAAAACCTTGGCTGGGGGTTTTTCAACAAATTCAAGTGAAATTAGAAAGAGATGAATTAAACCAATTAATTACACACCATAGTTATTTAATCGCTCATTTTTCAGCTAGCTATGCCCCTGATATACTGTAAAGTGACTGACTATTAAATACTCTTTACAAGATGACAGAAGAAACAATAAATGTGTTGTAAAGGATAGAGTCCTCATATGGGAATGACCTTTTTCCACAAGGTCATTTATTCCATGTCCATCTTGTATACTAGTGCTGGTATGTGGCTAGTATATTGGTAACAAAAGTGAGTGTAACCATAAGTGAAAATATTTCTCTCAAGTGTTTCACTTTCTCATTTGTATTCCACATAAACACAGTAGACAAGTTCTGCCTGTGTATGGTCATCATACTCCAAGCACAAAGTTGGACCGCACACGTATATTTCTCCCACGTTTGCTTTTATTTATGAACGCATTATCTTCCATCAGTGTCAACATATTACTCACAACCGTGAGGGAAAGATTGCAGCATCGATGGCGTGACTCATCCTGCACGAAACGCAACTTGTATCCGCTGGAAGCTCTACGCAGCTCGCCGCGCCAACATAAATACAACAAGGACACGCAGGTCACTTCATGACTTGTGCTGGGAAGAGATTCCTGCTGGTTGCTAGGAGACAAAGACAAACACTCTTCACACAGCCCACACCACAGAACCCCGGGATAAGAGTCCAGGATGGTATTTCAGAGACATTAAATGACTAATTAGCCTTTTGCTGAAAATCCAAAATAAAATCTTGACAAACCAAGCTGCCGTGTCCGCTTGCAAAAGCTTTCTGTGTCCATTGAATGCCTCTTTGAGAAATGGGTTCTACTTTCTCTAGCAGTGTGCAAGTTCTATATTTGCTGTCTTTCCTCAAGAGAAACAGAGAGACAAGAATGATAGAAAAAATGTTACAGTGAGCTTACAGTGAGCTGTTGTGTCTGTTTTACGATGTTTTTATTTCTCCGTACAGCATTTTGGTCAGCTGTGGTTGTTTTAAAGTGCTTAACAAATAAAGTTGGATTGGATTGGATTGGAGTTGGATACAGGATGGACCGACTATGCTCTAAAGCGCTCTCCTGTGGCTCAACTATGCATAGAAATGTGTTAGGGCGTTGGCACAAATTCGTGATCCTCTACTCAATTTGGATTTAGAACAAAATTAAAACAAAATTAACACGTCCTCCTCTACTCAATTTGGATTTAGAAAATAATTACAACAAAATTAACAAAAATGTGAGAGTATAGAAATGAGTTTCAGATTACTGAAGCCCAAATAGAGAATGGTCAAGTAACTGCAGAAGATGGGGCATAATATACTTGAATTTATTCAGCTATATGCAGATGCATTAAGCCATGTAATGGTCTTGAGATCACATATCAGAGGTCATGCATATGTGCCAGACTCTGTCAGTGCTTTTCATTTATTTTTTTGATCCTCTGAGTTCTACAGTCACCGCACTTAATTCCCAGTGGCACGTATGTGTGAGAGTGAATCACCAAATGTAACAAGCCAGTCCCTCACATACACATTAAAGCTGGTAACACTACAAGGAACATGATAGCAGGGAGGCAAAATGGTTGCATTGGGGACCAATTGCAACAGTTTAGCACAGGGGTATAGACTCTACTGTTGGATGCAGTTTAAATTAAACATGGATAAATTATAATGACAGAAATTGGCGATCTGAAGAGCTGCTTCATTTGTGCGTGGCACCATCCATTTTCTACATACATATGTACATTACATAACCAAGAAACCAAGAAAACATTTACCTTTAAAAATGCTCATCATTTACAAAAAAAAGCTGTACATTGTGTTATTTTGAGAGGACAGTAAGTCTAAACTATTATACTTGGTGTACATCGACTATTCTACATTGTAGCAAAATGTGAGTTCTTCAGCTGAATGACCGATTTATCCAATATATGCGACTGCATATCCAGGGTGGTTTTAAACAGGGTATTGACTTTATAAACTGAATCTGTGTGAGTGGCAACAGGTGAATACACAGACACAGGTAAATTGTACTTCCTCCCATCTACTTGAAGTGCATTTAATAATTGTGGGCAGAAGAACAAGGACCCTTATTTGTAGTATATGAAAAATGTTCGACGGAAATCATGGTAAATAGTAAACAATTTTCTGCCTCGCATCTTATTACCTATTTTTATAACAGCCGCAGTCTATTTGTTACAAGCATCACTTCACGGTCTTACCGCAGACATTTCAGTAAGAGACAAGAATGTTGCAAAATAAATGTTATTGGTCGACAGAGGGCGCTCATTCACTTTCCTTTCAACATTTTGACGACCTCAATGCCTCTTTCCACGTTCGGCCATTTGCGGTCAAAAAATCATTCCAGTTTGTTGTGCAACTTGCGTTGTGATTGGACCTGATGAGGGCGTGGGGGCTAATAGCGGCAGATAGAGTGAAGCAACAGCAACAAAGGAACACCATGAAGAATAATTAAGAGACATTGTGATGGCATTGTGAGACGTGATGTCTTTTGTTAGTTTATTTGTGGGATTATTGCATGTCTTACTATCAAGAGAGCATGTGACAAGCTAGAAGGCCGAAACCTATCAGAGGAGTAAAAAGTTAACCACAACTTTATCAGCTTATCGGATGTGTATTTTCTGTTTTGTTTGCATGTTTTTTTTTTGTTTTTTTTACCCAACTTCAACCCTAACTCCTCCTCCTCCTCTATAGTGGCTACCCCATTGACCCCTCCCAAAACCTTGTTTCAACTTTACAGTTTTGCCTTTTTCAAACTGCTTTGGTTTTGCCCCTTTCTAGTAGCCCTAGGCGATATATCATTTTTTTGCGATTAATCTGAATTTTTTGTTACAATTTAAAAAATAATAAAATCTATATTCTCCTACTTTTTGCTGCAGTACATTTCGGTCCTCATGAGCTTCCATAAAATCTGCCTTTCTCTCATTTCCTTCACTCTCAAGCCAAACATAATGTTAGGGCAACATGTTTATGGCTAAAGAAAGCAAACCATTTGTTTCCAAAAGACAGGAATTTTATTGCTCTGCAAGTCATTTGGGTTTGTGGCGACAAACGTAGAGCAAGTACCACTGCAACCATTGTTCAAGCCTGTTGCAACAAAAGGCAGCAGCACAACAAACCTTATTTGGTAACTAAAACAGACCCGACAAGTATGTAAAAAAATGGAGATTTTCTTTTGAGGTAAAACCACCCAGCCCTACTTTCTTTTATAGCCAGTGGTAACTAGTTGTGGCTACAAATTAAATTTTAAAAAATTCATTGTTTGGTCAGTGTTTATATAAGTAAATGAAAAAAAAACAAGAAAATATTTTTTTTAAATTCATAATATTGCAAAAACAAGGCGATATTCTTAAAATGTATTCATAATGGAACAAAATCTAAATAACAAAATTTTATGAGAGTAAAGATGAAGTTGAAAAAGAATAAACTTGCAATTATGAGATTAGGTATAAAAATATGCGAACGATGGTGTAAATTTATGTCAAGTAGTTAAATTATGAGAACAAAATACTGTACCATCTTTAAATCTTTAAATCATTCATCTTTAAATGAATGACGAAAAAACTTACCTTTGTATAGCAATAATATATATATATATATATATATATTCTATATTCTATATTCTATATTCTATATTCTATATTCTATATTCTATATTCTATATTCTATATCTATTTTTAAGAAAACTTCATAATTTATTAGACTAGTTTGATGAAAGGCTAATATTTTATGCAAGCAAACTCATACTAGTATTGACAGAATACTGTGGTAATTTTATGACAATAAGTCATACGTTAATTTACGTTAATTGAAATAGCTAGCTAGCTGGTAAACTGATCATACAGCAAAGCTAAAAAAGTGGGGACAGACAAATAATAATGATAATAAAGTCTCACACGTTCATAACGGTAGATTACGGTAAAGATTGTGTGACATTCAAGGTCGGCAGAATAAAAACGAAAACGGTAGGAAAATCATCAATAGGGCCAAAAAGGGAGAGCAGAGTATTGACAATACTTGGGGTCAGGCCATGTGATGTAAGTGGAACTTTGGAACCTCATGTGAAGCTTCTCGCTGTTAACGCCTTTGAGGACGCATCAGTGCCGCTGTGACCTGAAAATCACCTCTATAGTTATACACACTGTATGTAGACAGCAAAATTGACCTTTGAGCCATAAACTGAGCATTTTGAGAACTAAAAGGGCTTTTGTGGAGGAACCATAATGTTGCGCTATTTGCATTTTTTCGTTTTGAGAAAGACACTTGTTGTTTAACAAATGTCAATTTTTATCCGAGAAATGTAACCAAGTCACTGGGAAAAAAGCGAAATGCAGAATCATTTAAAATTGTGTCTGTCTAGCTGACCAATGGTGCAAGTATGGTCAGCCAGACAGACACACTTTACTAACATCTCTACCGGGCAACAAATGGCTACAAAAACAAGATATTGAAAATTATGTACTTTGGCTAAAAATGCAAATAAATATATATTTATAATAAATATTTGTAATAAATCACTACTGATTTTTATTGTTTGTTTTCATGGAAAAATAAAGATACCACATTGTCTAATTTCTCAACCTAAAAACCAATACGTGAAATATCAAGGTGGTTTTTGGGATGCATTGTAGTGCAACTACACATGTTATTTATGTCTTGCACTGGCACCCTACTGATGAAATCCTGCGGTGAACTGTAGATTGCCAGTGTTTTTTCTTTTTTTTAAACTGCACTTTGGCCCTGTTGATAAACACCTTGGAGGCGGCGCATCGCTTATCTCCCTTAAACTGGATCGACCCAGAACTGACAGCTCTCTGCTGAAGGTCAATAAACTAGATCTGGTGTGTGTTGTGTGTTTCTGCGATGTGTTTGTGTATACGCATGCATTTGAGGACAGGAAGGTGTTATGGGTTAACCATAAAGAATAACAATGATCTACAGCGAGAGTGTTCAAATCTCTCTCAAGCGTAACACCTGTTAAACTTCTGATTTTTTTTTTTTTCTGAGCAGTCTGGTCAAAATCATGCCAACATATTATGGTAATTCTAAGAGAGCGTGTCACTTTGCAGGCCTTTGCTGAGTTCTCTCTTGACCAAGCATCTATAGGTATGATCGCAAAAGAGTAATGCACTTTTACCATTTCTAACTACTGCAAGAATCACCTTGAAGCAATAAAAAAATAGTAAGAGTTAATGTTTAAAAGAAGAATTATTGATGCAATAATGACTTAAAATATCTGTGTACTGCGTCGTGGGTGTCAACAGTTTTAAATTACTTTATCGATTGCTTCTGCCAGGGCATCATCTGGCAAGACGCTGGCATGGATTCAAAATCCTCCCATTATACTTCACAGGTATATAAAGTGGAAAAGTATTATCGGGAGAAACGACTCAAGATTTGCTACTGTTGCCATCGGACGAAGGCATGGCGCCCGTCAAGAAGGTCAGCATCGATGTTTGGTGATAATTTTTTTTAATTACATAAAGTACATATGTGCTGTGTACCTCGGAAAAGCCAATCCAAGTGTTGAATAAAATAATCTAGTTGTCCGGGGGTGTACAAATGGTAAACTAATACAATAAAAGCCAACTCATTTGTTAACTTACAGACTTGATCCAGCTTTTAAATGTTGGTCGATTGCATAAGTGTGCATGTCCTATTAGGTGAGTTCAAATTGTTGACTGATCATCCAGTGTAACTGAGTGGCGCGCAGGCCGCACTGTTGCAACAGGTCTCAGCGTACAAGCGCCATTTTATCAGTGCACCTTTGGACCTGGTGTCTCAGCCTTTTTTTGTTATGAAAGCACTCATAAACATAAATTGTCACTGCATCGACAGGTTTGTTCAGCCTTGTTTGCAAAACGGCATGACAGTTATTTTTAGACTTATTGTGCAAAATTTCTCATTAAGCCTTTAGAACCCATGCTTTCATCCATGTTCTATATTGTATTTTTCCTTATTAGGGTCTGGCCTGGGGGGATGCTTGACTTTATTAAATGATATTATATGAACACTAACAACCAAAAGATTGTAATTCTCATTTAAATTTAATGGGTAGCAGAAGAAAGATCCAAACAAAGCCATGGAGCCTTTTCTAAGGTATAATACATACAAAATGGTTCCCATTCTTTTACTGCATTTGCTGCCACAATACAGGAGGGGTGCTCTGCCTAGCCCATGTGACCATGTGTGACTCTACGGTCTTAACTTGTTTCAACCAAGATGTGTGCCAAGTGTGTCATAGAGATATGAAGATGCAGAACCAAGAGAAAAGGTCACGGCAACACAACGGCCTAGCTCAAGTCACCCATCAAGCTATGGGCCAAAGAGGCCTAGTCTAACAGGGAAGATGCTGCGTTTGGGGCTGTTCCAGCTGGCTTGGGGCGAGAGGCCGGACACACCCTAGACTGCTTGCTAGTCAGTCAATCTTGGGAAAGTCAAGTTTATTTACATATTTATTTATTCATTTATCTATATAGCCCTTAATCACAATAGAGTCTGAATCGGCTTCATGGCCCAAAGTTTAAAATTTTGTACTTGTCGACAAACCACTCCCACAATCACATCCAATGACAATTTGCAGTCTTCAATGTACATGACCATGTAAACCCCATTAACTCTTCGATGGCGATTGTCGCAAAGTTAAACATTGAACCCATTCCGCTCCAAATACAGTCATAATTAGCATCTGTTTTCTTCTACTGTTGATTGATACATGACCAACACATGCTTAAGAATATTTTGCAAGAAATAATTTCTTTCATTTCTGGTCAGATGAGACACTACATCCTTTTTTGGACCGCAAAGTTTGACTCATGAAACATTGCCATTCTTCAACTACAACCTTGTACTTTTGTTAACATGAAAAGTTAGATTGCTGGCGATGACAAATATTGATGCAGATATTTGACAGATTGAGTTTGATGTTAATTTGAGACAATCGGCTTGCTCATTCTCCACAGGTCAGTCCAACTATGGTGGAGTAAACTTGTGTTTTGTGTTGACAATGTGTTTTTATAGTTCCTAGAAACGTTTTATAATATCAGGGTAATTGTAAGAGCTGTAACCCCTGAAAATAAAATTGTCACGTCAATGAAAGAATTTCCATACCCGAGATGGGAACAGGTCCGTTCTATATCCATTTTATGTGCACTAAGCAATTTAACGGTTAATTTAACAATATACACGAAAGCAATACACAACCCATTTCTTTTTCATTAATGGAAATGCTTTCAGGTGCCAAGGAGTTAAAACCTATGGCACTCAATGGTGTTAAAGGACCTTTGATTTTACACAGGGTATCATTGAGCTTCTGAGCTCAGGCGAGGTGGTGATTGGAGATGGGGGCTACGTGATGGCCCTTGAAAAGCGGGGTTATGTCAAGGCCGGGCCGTGGACACCTGAAGCTACCGTTACCCATCCCGAGGCCGGTGAGGCTTGCTGAAAGTGCACCTCCAAATTTACACAGATGCATAACAGGTTCATATGACAAAGATCAATGATGGTCTCAGTCAGGCAGCTCCACAGGGAGTTCCTGCGAGCTGGATCCAGCGTTATGCAGACCTTCACCTTCTATGCCAGTGATGACAAATTGGAGAATAGGGGCCAGAACCTTCGACTGACGGTGAGCATCCGAATGAGAAAAATATTAAACCCTGGGCAAAATGGCATCCACATTGATAGATTGAGCAAATTCTGGGTCATTTACACCCAGCATATTGGGTTAAGGATTTGAACCAACACCGGTCAAGATTCTGATGCAATAAGGGGTGAAAACTACCCGTATGAATGAGGTAAAGCTATCAAAAAAATTGATGATCAGGTTATCAGTAGAGCTGTGAATCAAAATAACCAAATAGAAACCCCCCTAAGTTTTAGAAGATAACATTAAATTGACTTCAATGCTGTCAAATCAACCCTTCAATCCAATTTGCTGGGCCAACATTTTAAAACCAACCTGGAGTAAAAGCTACCCAAATAATCCTAAAATCCACAGCTACACAAGCAATAGTTTAAAGGAAAAACACGGCATTTTGTGTCTTGTTGTGGTCACGTGGTCGGATTATCGTCCAACCGTTTAGGGGCTCCAAATCAATGAGGCCGCATGCGATCTGGCTTGCGAAGTGGCCAGTGAGGGCGACGCCTTGGTGGCAGGAGGCGTGTCCCAAACGCCCTCCTACATGAGCTGCAAGAATGAGGCTGACGTGAAAGGCATCTTCAAGAGGCAACTGGAAGTATTCATAAAGAAGAATGTGGACTTCCTAATAGCTGAGGTAGAGGCTGACGACGTCACTGGAAACTAGGGTGGGATAACACAATTTAAAGAGAGACAAGGAATGGCTTACAGAAAACTATTGGTCCAAATCAAGGTTTAGTTCTTATTTTGATAAATAGGTGGGGAAATCTTTTAGAGTACCTTTCCCAATAGTTGAGCCCATGAAACTAGGCTTTCCCACACAAATAACCTGGAAAGCGAGGTTCAACAATTAATGGGACAGTCAGTTAGTATTGTTGGCATATACAAACAGTATTTCATAAAATATCGATAGATTTGCTGGATTGATTCTCTAATATCACTACTGCGCTAACAAATGCTTCTCTCATCCTACTTTTTCGAAATCTCCCATATGTCACTGTAATGATAAAACTTTCAAGTTAATGTCCTGCATTATGACAAAATGGAGATAGCCCGCTCGATTTGCCAGTAGATTAGTTCTGCAGTACTGTGTTACATTCCGTTTACTAAACAAGATTGGGAGACAAGAATGGGGAGTTTTCTATTAAAGAGTCAAGTAAAAAATGTTCGTTACAATATGTTATATTTGCCCCCCACTACTCTAAATACAGCATTCAGATTAATATTGCATTTGTGAGTATGACTTATAAGAATTAAGCAGCAAAAAGTACCCATTTGTGAACATCTAGGGGATCACCATTTTCCCACAGTTGTCGACTGGAACTGACATCAAACTTGCTCAGGGCTCAGGTGACGACCAATCACGGCTCACCTTTTTTTTTTTTTTTTTTTTGAGTTTGGTCATGTGACAAGCTGAGCCATGCTTGGTTATTGCCTGGCCCTGAACAACAGTGAGTGGCAAGATGGCAGAAAAGGGATGGATGTATTGAAGCGAGAGACGACTTCTGTATCGTGCGCAGTACTTTGAGCACGTCGAGGAGGCCGTTTGGGCCGTGGACGTACTGAGGACTAGCGGAAAACCGGTGGCCGCCACGCTGTGCATTGGACCCTGGGGCGACATGCATGAAGTCTCACCTGGCGAATGCGCCGTCAGGCTGGTGAAGGCCGGTATGCTACTACTAATGCTGTGATGTGCAATCGTTTAATGTACACCTAATAATAATTGAAAACAAAAAATCCCACTGACATATGGCCCAAATGGCCTAATATTTGTGACTAGGCATTGAAATTGGCATTTTTCCACAGGTGCCCAAATTGTGGGTGTAAACTGCCGCTTTGACCCATCGATCTGTGTGAAGACTGTAAAGATGATGAAGGAGGGCGTGGAGATGGCTGGACTGAAGGCTCACTACATGGTGCAGCCTCTTGCCTACTTCACCCCTGACTGCAACGCCCAAGGATACGCCAACCTACCAGAATTCCCCTTTGGTATAGCCTCATAATGTTCTCTTCAAAACACCAAACTTACATTGGTACCTGCAGTGATTCTTGGCTGCTTTAAGCTTTGGAGCCCAGGACCCTGACCCGCTGGGATGTGCACAAGTATGCGAGGGAGGCCTACAATGCCGGCATCCACTTTATTGGTGGCTGCTGTGGATTTGAGCCCTACCATATCAGGGCCGTGGCAGAGGAACTGGCACCTGACAGGGGAATATTGCCCCCTGCATCGGAGAAACACGGCATGTGGGGCGCCGGGCTGGAGATGCACACTAAACCCTTGGTCAGAGCCAGGTAAAGCAATCTTATTAACTGTTTTTGTCACACTGTGAATTTTAGTCATTTGTGGCGTTCAAAGATTGCTTGCTTGATGGCTAAAAACGGGTGTGGATTTTTCATGTTTTGAGGAAAATTTGGAAAAACGTTTTGACTAGACGCCACCTGTAAAGAAATTGTCAACAAACGTTCCCGCTGCGAAGGGCAGGAGCTTTTTCCACACACAAAAAGGCTGAAAAAAAGAAATCCTTATGACATGTAACTTTATCTCATGAGAAAAATTATGGCACCTAAAATGCCTTCTTGTATGACGTGAACATTTTTAATTCAATGACATCTTGATCATTATCATTATTTGATCATGTGTACTGTATTTACTTTGTTTGGACTTTTTAAGGGTGTGTGAAGGGATACGAGGGCTGGATGCTGAACATTTGAAAAAGATTAACGTACGTAAGCGTGAAGCTGCCAATGAGGAGTCGTCAAGTTTGACTGGGAAATTCGTTTGAACAAATTTAGCGGTATTTGCACATTTTGATGTTTACTTTGAAGGTATTTGTAAGTAATTGACATTACCTAAATAATTGTAGAATGAATACAAGAAACATAGCATTTTGTCCCATAATGCCACAGTGTGGTATGCTGGCAAGGGCTGGTATTGAGCTGATACCTGGCCTTATTTTCGCAACGGCAACCGACACGAGTATCTGCGTTACTGTTTTACAATAAGATAGAAACTAATAATTTGAAGAAAACAAACTTGAAAATAATTTCACGAAATTTTCAAAAAAATCCTTTTTAAATAATCTGCTAAATTTTGTGTCTCAAAATACTAGCGGTACAGATATTTGGCAAGTATCAGCAACTACCCAAGAGCTAATTATTCATACTGGTATCAATGAGAAAAAAAAAATGTTGAACATCAAAAAATAAAACCATAGAATTATTAATGAACAATGTTATTTACTTTTTTTTTTAATTTAATTGGAATAATGTGGTGCAAATGCATTTTTCACGAGATTATGTGTACGTCAGTACACCATGGTAAACAAATGTGTTTTTAATATTAGGCCTGGGCATACATTTGAACACATTTGTAAGTTGTTACGGCGGGACGAGGGAGGACCCAAGAGCACGCACGCACTGGTAAGGGCAATGGCAGAGTGTTTATTGAACAGAAGGTGCGGGTAGTCGTGGGAGCTGACGGGAGCGTGGCACAGACGTCTGGGGGGTTCTGGAGTCGGGAGAGCTGGGGTTTGGCTGGGAGTCGGGCAAAGGGAGCGAGACGGGAGGGGGGCTCGGGCATACAGGTAAAGACGGCAGGCTAGCGGGTGGTCAGAGGCAGGCAAGGTCGAAATACCAAGGATCCAGTCAATTCGGCAGGCAATCGGGAGGTCAAGGGCGAACAGGGTCGGACAACAGGCAGGCTGGCAGGAGGAATTGCTGGAAAGCTCGGCGTAGCGCATAGAGACGATCTGGCGGGTTGTGGAGGGAAGTGACCGGGCTTTATACTGAGCGGGTAAATGGTTGCAGGTGTTGGTGTTCGAGGCTGATTAGAAGGAGGGCTGAGCGGGTGTGGTGAAGCTGGAAGTGAGGTGGCTGAAATGGTGGACTGTGACATAAGTATGCTCAAGCTAATTTTTAAGCTTGATTGAACATATTTGCAAATACGCATACGTACTTGAAAATTCATTCAAATGAGTTTGCGAGTAAAAAATGCTTATTCCCAACTGGCATCTATATACTGTACTTCTGTGTTAAGCAACTATAGCCTAATTGTGCTTTCAACCACTTGAACTAGATACTCCATATAATGGTTGAATGTTATCTTCCAGCTGTTGTTGATGTTTCTTTCAGGGCTCATCGTGACTACTGGGAGAATCTCCTACCTGCGTCCGGTCGCCCCAAATGTCCGTCCATGTCCACATCAGAATGTTGGGGTATGTCAAGGGGCCGCACTGAGCTTATGCAGAACAAAGAGGCCACCGGCGACCAGGAAATGAAGCATGTGATGGAACTGCGAGACAGCATGGGGAAATTGAAGCAATAAGATGAAACAAGCAATGAAGGAAGGGGAGCATAATTTCAGAATGTAAAAGCTCTTGGTGCATGCAAAATAATTCAACAAAGGTAATTGTGTGTCTTCATTGTAATTAAACACATCGGTTCCTTTTTCTCAAATAGTATATATTTTTTCTGGGTTTACCTGACATATTTTTGGCAGAATCGTGCGTCTTTTTCAGAGTGCCTGCAAAAGAAGGCAAACGGTTTTACTGGAACATCTTAGATCAATCACAATCTCGAAAAAATGTCTGAGACAAAAGAACCAACGAGTTTGAGTGATGCATGTGAGAATTTGCTGTAAATTCCAGGAAAATAAACTCAGACCTCAAACCTGATATTTTAAGTGTGGCAAATCATTAATATTGTCTCTGCAAACATCATATAAGATTGTGTGGTGTATATGGCTTGTATAGGAAATGAAATGATTACTTTTTTTCTCAGTCTAACTCATTTGTGAAACATGGATGATCCAAAGTTGAACATGCACTGGATACGTTTGGTGGAAACGTTTCGAAAGGTCAAACTTGTGCTTATGATTACACCTTGTGACGACAACAAAGATCATGATGACAATCTGCTTTTTTTGCTTATGAAATGTGTCAAATGTGTGCAGAATATGTCAAACAGTTCTACGTATGTTCCCGTTCTGAATCAGATCTGTAAGAACCAAAACAGCGGATGTAACTGAAAAAGGTGACACTTAGGATGTTCATTTGCTGGGAATTATGTTAGTTTTATATCTAGATTTTGAAGATGTATCCAATATTCTTGGTATGAGCAAAATATTGGACTTAAGGTCACAACGGGAAGTCTGGATCTTTTGCAAGTGAAAAGTAAATTGATTGCGTCTGATTAAATTTGGTGTCGCTTTAATCTGACAAGTCAACGTACTTTTGAATAAGATCGAGATCATTTTTGCAACAGTTGACAACGGAACATAAACTAACTGACATAAACGTTGACATTGTGATAAGGATCAGGAATCAGATCTATCCTTCTAGAGCTTTAAAATGCTGTGGCAGTTTCACTATCACTAATTGGATGACCTTTAAATCAACAATAAATAAATCAATAAATAACCTGTATATGTGAATTAGATGATCTTTGGCTCATGATCAGGAATCTGGGATTAAGAGCATGGAAAAAATGAAGCAGATGGCTAATTTAAAAAGTATTTAAAAAAAAGAGACATAGTCGAAATTTTTTTGTTTAAAAAAATGCTTTTTAATCATGATAC
Organism: Hippichthys cyanospilos; assembly: GCF_059441005.1. Classification (NCBI taxonomy): domain Eukaryota; kingdom Metazoa; phylum Chordata; class Actinopteri; order Syngnathiformes; family Syngnathidae; genus Hippichthys; species Hippichthys cyanospilos. Next base: position 19,958,169 of record NC_142369.1, on the reverse strand, counting down.
AGAGCCTGATCTTGATTTGAAATCTGGATTTTTTTGTGCATTTAACATGTACAAACAGTAACTCAACATGCTCATGAACAGATTTCAATTATATCTGTTGCGTAGCTATTTGTGTAACCTTTATTGACTTCTTTTTTCAGAATCTACAACTGAGCAAGATTATGCAAAGAGTAAGACTGACCAGACTACATCCAGAATGTAAATCCATTGTAAATCCACTGCAGACATGACTCACAAACATATTTTGTTGTGGGATTGTGTATATTTTTTTGTACATTAAACAATGTTTTTCACTGACAAACTAACTTTGTGATCCAGATCCGCTCAACGAGCAGTAACATTACATAACACATAAAACTCAATGCAAACAGTCCAGGTTTAATGATTGCCCACCGAGTTTAAAGTTCTCCAAGAATGTCCTGTCTCAACTAATAGCATTGAACGCCGCCATCACTTGGGATGTGATTTCTTTAATTGGGCATGCTTGCTGAGACGCTATCTTATCACTGTTTCAAGTGCGCAACCTTACACTTTCATCGAGAAACACAAACAAAGCAACAAGTGTAACTCATCTGGACTAAACCAGTAATTGTGGACATACTCATTCATCTCGAACGGCGTAGGTGGGTGGGTGGGGGGTGCAGTTGTGTAACTTGCGTTTTTCCAATCAGAAGGTCTCTAACTTAGACCCCTCCCCAGGTTGCAATTTATTTAAAGATGTGCTCCGACCCATTTTAATGTCTGTTTCAACCACTCAAAGTCTGAGCAGTCAGGAGTCCACACAGTTCTGGGAATATGGCACCAGCAAAGGTAAGCACTGGAATTGCATGGAGAATATTCAGAATGGACATCTTAATACAGTTCCAAAAAAATGCACAAAGAGAATGACCTCTAAAAATTCTACCTTCAATTTTAAGTTAAAATAAATGTGTTTGGCCAAACATTGATGCCACTGCATTTTTTAATTCTTCCAAGCAGCTTCTCATGTTATTACATTAAACATGATGCAAATCTGTTCATTTTACCAAGAGATAATTCAGTATTCTGCGGATTGGATTTGTATTGAAATTAAGGTCAAAAGCTGCAAAGGATGATTCAGACCTCCACAGAGAAGTGTGAGATCTCTGAATAATATTCAACCATCTTGATTCTGGCTCAGTGCACAGGAACGCATCAGTAATCATTCCAAGTCAAAGTCTGCCTGGGAAGAAAAACTTGCGATGCAAAACTTTCACCTTAGTGGCTTATTTTTGACTCCACTAATGCAGCAGAGGTATTTTTAAGAACAAAAGTACTTTCTGTACACGTATATGTGTGTTTATTATCATTGCTAAGTTGACATCCATCATTTGTTTCTTTCTCTTAGGGAATTTTGGAGCGTCTCAACGCTGGCGAGGTGGTGATCGGTGATGGCGGCTTCGTGTTTGCCCTGGAAAAGAGAGGTTACGTGAAGGCGGGACCCTGGACTCCTGAGGCCGCTGCTGAGCACCCCGAAGCAGGTGAGGGCTGGGAGTCCATTTTTATTTCTTTTTTTTTTTTAATGCAGCTCTTGTTTTGAAACTTTTAAGGGGTCGGACACTCCTGCATTGGATGTCTGTTTTTCTGGTTCTTTTTTTTCATGCTATTTTTTTATGTTTGTTTTTTTTTCTATCTGAGTTGTCATAGTTTTGGACTGTTCATGACAGTGTGTTTTTAATTTCAATTTGATTTGGGTTATTTTTCATTCAGTAAGTTAAAATTTGTTTTTGGAGTAGGTTGGTTAGTTTTCATTCAAATGCTTTGTTTTAGTTTAATATTTATTTGTTTTAGTATTTTATGTACATGGAGTATTTTTAGCGCAGAAAAATGACTAGTTATCGTGTAACAAACTATCTTTCCTAAATGACTATAAATCCCTTTTCTTCATGATTGAAAAGTACGGTCATAACAAAACAACATTTCAAATTAACACCATGAACTCAGGTATAAAATTGATAAAGCTGAAAATGAAGGACATTTTCACCAGTCATCGTTTAATATGATAAAGAGTAGTTTGTTAGTTTTTATTTTTAAAAGCACTCATTCACTCCATCCATCATCTTGAAAATGTTTTCGAATGTAGTCTTGGTGACTTTGTTAACAATAACCTTGCTTAACTTCCAGTGCGCCAACTGCACAGGGAGTTTTTGAGGGCAGGATCCAATGTCATGCAGACCTTCACCTTCTACGCCAGTGATGACAAGCTGGAGAACAGGGGCAACAAGCTCACCTACACCGTACGTTGAGTAAAACCCATTTTGCCACATTTTTGCATGGCAACATTACGGTAGTGTGTTTCTTTGCACAGGGCGCCCAAATCAACGAGGCCGCCTGCGATCTGGCCCGCGAGGTGGCCAACGAGGGTGACGCCTTGGTGGCGGGCGGCGTGTCCCAGACGCCGTCCTACCTGAGCTGTAAGAGTGAGGCTGACGTGAAGGCCATCTTCAAGAAGCAACTGGACGTTTTCATCAAGAAGAACGTGGACTTCCTGATTGCCGAGGTAGAAGCGAATCCTCGTTTGTGCGTGTGCACTTTTGAATTTCCTAGCCGCGCATTGAGGTTGGCCCCTCCTGTAGTACTTTGAGCACGTTGAGGAGGCCGTGTGGGCAGTGGAGGTGCTGAAGGGGACAGGAAAACCCGTGGCTGCTTCTCTGTGCATCGGGCCGGAAGGCGACATGCATGGCGTCTCACCTGGAGAGTGCGCTGTCAGGCTGGTCAAGGCTGGTTAGTAAACTTTCATTTCAAAACTAACACAGATGACTCCATATTTGCGACAGTGGTGCCTTGACTTCCTTCCATCCATCCATCAATTTTCTATAGCCGGATATCCAAACTAGGGTCACTGACTTGCTGGTGCCTATCCCAGCCGCCTTTGGGCAGTAGGCGGGCTTACCCTGGACAGGTTGACAGTTTCTCTGTCACGAAGGGGGGCAGTATAATGCAGACAAAGAGACAAACACCAAGAAGAATTTCCCAATGGAATTGCAAAACTAAAGTAATATTAATCCATTTTACCAGAGAATCAATAATATATGCCATTGTTATCTTGTCTGTCTACAAGTGTTGTGTCAATGTGTCTGTTCAAATATTTGTTGTTTAACAGGTTATGACACCACAACAATAGCTGCTACTCTGCATGTTAGCCTAGCTAACGCCAAGTTGTGCGGTTATTTTAAATAGGTAGCCTGTAATTCTCTGAGTTTTATTTTAGGTTTGGCAGCTAATATAACTTAAGAGAGCAAATAAACAGCTTAAAGCTTCTTTCTAGGGGAATAGTTGTTGATGTCACCTTGAGTTAACTCATCATTCAGCACCTATACATCTTTTTGCTTGCAAGTTGAGGCTAAAACATCACATTGACAAAGGCATGCACCCCAAAACGCCTTTGAGTCGGACCACTTGTACGATACAACAAGTAGGTAAGAGTTGCATCTAAAGGCAAATAAGATAAATAAAAACAGGACAAAAATCATTGGGCTCCATAAATTGTTTGACTTTTGAGTTCCTAATTAGCTGGCTAGCCCCTGATTCAAGACTTAACTGTTTTGATTTGAAAAAAGGTAGGGTTGTGAATAAGATGCCCAGGATATAAAATTAATCTCACATGAGTGAATTTTGGGGCATATATAGTTTTTGATTAGAATTCTGGTGTCAGAAAAAATACATTAGGACTTGACAATTTGGAATCAAGCCTTGAGACAAATGCATGACGGTGATAACAAAATTAATCGGTTCTACATCTTTATCTAGATCTACATCTTCCTACCCTTCATGCAAGTTCCTACCCATAATGCAAGTTAGACTTTCACCCATACAATGCGTTAATTGCTTTTTTCTTGTGGGTTGAATTACATGGACGACAAAATATCACCGTTACAATGTGCTTTCCTGGGAATTCTGTGAACTTATATGCGTGCGCATCTTCATATGTAGGTGCCCAGATTGTGGGTGTCAACTGCCATTTTGACCCACTCACCTGTGTGAAGACTGTCAAAATGATGAAGGCGGCTGTGGAGAAGGCTGGCCTGAAGGCCCACTACATGGTGCAGCCTCTGGCCTACCACACTCCTGACTGCAACTGCCAGGGATTCATCGACCTGCCAGAATTCCCATTCGGTAATCATATACCTCAAGTCAATTTCGACATATTGCAACTAGAACAAATATCTTTGTCTAGGTCTGGAACCCAGGATCCTTACCCGCTGGGACATGCACAAGTATGCCCGGGAGGCCTTCGACGCAGGCATCCGCTTCATCGGCGGCTGCTGTGGATTCGAGCCGTACCACATCAGAGCCGTGGCTGAGGAGCTGGCGCCCGAGAGGGGAATATTGCCTCCTGGATCGGAGAAACACGGCATGTGGGGTGCCGGTCTGGAGATGCACACCAAACCTTGGGTCAGAGCCAGGTAATCCATAATCACTTGAGGATACGTTTGTGTACAATTACCTAATACAAGGGACACAGGCCTCTATGACGATTAGAAATTAAATATATTATATTGTTTTACAGTGTTCTTTTTGGTGGTTTGGTGTGTTGTTGAAAAACTTAAGACTTTAATATTCAATTATATTTTCCTAATCTCTTCAGCAAAAATTCTGATTGGCCCTGATTCTCTCCTACCGTGATGGTGATGGTGAACACTTGTGTGCTGCCACGTTGTGGCCAAAAGTGGAATTCAAATGGAATTAAATCTCCAAATTACCGGTTAATAATTATATTTGTACAACATATGATTCGAAAATTGTTTGATTTAATTTGGTTCAATTAGGTAGGATTAGGACAGGATTCTATCAGGTATGACTCCATTCGAGAAGGTAAGACGAAATTAGGTTGTTTTTTTTTTGGTTTTTTGTCATTTTAAATAGCCTACATTTTAAGTGTCAGTGCTGCATATTTTACTGTATACTTTTATTGGACTGGACTGTACTGTACTGTACAGACCAAAGGTTTCAACAAAACGTATGATTGAAAACGCTTTCTTTAATTTTTTGACTATTCATTTTGTAGATTCTCACTGAAGACATCGAAACAATGAATACACATGTGAAGTGAAGCACTCACCAAAAATGGTGAAATTGCTGAAAACATTTTTATTATCGTCTCTTCAAAATAGCCACTCGTGATTGTTGCCTTGTTGCTCTGCACTGTTGGCTTTCTCTCAATGATTTACAAGAGATGGTCACCTGAAATGTGTAGCGCCTCTGCTGTCAGGCAGGGTCAGGAAAGCTACTGGGCTAGTTCTAGGTTTGCGGAGTCTACAATGTCTACAATGTACAGTGTCTTTTGTTATATGGTTTTCACTTCACCGTCTGCCTTATCAGGATTAATTAGTGTTAAGTGTCGTGCTCAAATCAGGTTAATTTACAGCTGACAACCCTATTGGTCAACTGTTGAACTTCATATTATGACAAGCGTCAATTAGATGACTAAAGGAAAACGAGTGTCCATCATTACTTTAGGAAATTGACTGAGAGGGTGTGTCCAAACCTTTGGCCAGTACCATATATCTCTAACAAAAGACAATGTACCTTTCCCATACACGATACATGCGTTATCTCAAAATACTCTATTTTAAAATGTGAAGTTTTAATGTTTATTTGTGTAACTTAGAGCTCGTCGCGACTACTGGGAGAACCTGAAGCCGGCCTCTGGCCGTCCACTATCTTCCTCTTTGTCCACTCCGGCCAGCTGGGGTGTCACCAAAGGCCACGCTGAGCTCATGCAGCAGAAAGAAGCCACATCCAAGCAACAACTCAAGGAGCTGTTTGATCGCTCAAAAAGTCATTAGATTAAACTAGCGCCCCTCCTCAGACCTGAGTGCAGGAATTCTCGTAAACAGCCACTCACAACCCAACCATGATGTGTGTGCAAATGTCAGCATTTCCCCATGGCTAACCATACAGGGGGCCAAATACTCACTTGAAACTTGATGATTGTAAACTTCTGTAGAGTTTATGTAAAGCCACAGTGGCAGCTCCAGTTTTAAGATTGGAACTTTTTTTTTATTTTCCATGACAACGGGCCAATTTGTAAAATAAAAAGAGACCTAATGCAATGTGACTCAGTGTCGTGACTGTTACAATGGAAAGAAAAAAATATATAAATTGAAAAGAAAAGGAAATATATGTAAATCGAAATACAATATATCGATTACATTCACGAATGTATTTGTACATGAGTTATACTGTAGAATGACCATAAGACATCACAAGGTACAAGGCACCCAATTTACGTGACAAGAAATTCACTGCAGCCATTGTTTAGCAGAAAATAATCAAAATCTTCTGATCTCTGCCTCTGAACAGTTAAATTTAATACATTACAATTATAGCTGCCCTTTTTGCAGTCATACTATCAATAAACTGTAACATGAAGATAAACCTGAAGTGTGTTTGTATCATGAAGCACAAACTATAGGTGAGGACTATCTGACATGTTTATATTCTGGCAAATGTCATGTAACCTACAGCAGCTGTTGTATAGTACCTATGTACAACGATGATGTTGCTCAAGCATCGTCTATCCCAGGCTCAAACCTTGCCATCAGAAATGGAGGTCTGATTTATTCTAACAAGACCCCTCCTTTTCCACGGAAATGCATGCCTAATTTGTGAGGATTCCTAATTTGGGAGATGAGATGAAGGCCTCCCTTATATTTACTTGTTTTATACTTTGTTTTGTCACATTGCAACAAATACGCAAAGTTCAGATGCACTTCATGGACAAACAATGGCAAGAAAGACAGTCCTACTCGACCTCATTCCCCTCATTGAAATTTGTGGGGAGAACTGACCGTCACTACATCTAGCACATGCACACTCCCCACACACGAACGTGCCCCGCACGATACACACGCACACACGCACACACGCGAATACCTAAAAATTTCAAAGATTATTTTGAAATGATTACTTAAACGTTTTGGAAATCATACTTCATTAGATAATGCATTTAGCAATTGATACCATAAAAAAAGAGTTTTAAAATCGCTTATGTAGCTCGCCTTTTTAACTTGTTGCCTATTGGGCGACTTGTATCACGTGACAAGTTTGTTATTTCCTGGGTAATGTAAAAATAAAAGATCAGTCTTATTATCCCAGCTATGTCAGACCAGGGTGGCTGATACTGTCATCTCTTTCTAATTCCGACGTCATATGCGCCATTTAACATATTTACCCGGATGGGTTAGTACTCTTGTTAATACAGGGTGTCTGGCGGATTTAGGTCTTTGATTTAATTTGGCTGTATTTTCGTGAGCCTATTTGGTAGGATTCTAATCAGCTCTACTGCGATGGCGCGAAGATTGCTGCTTGCTTGATAGGTAACGTAGCGTTTGGGGTCGGGTTGGAGTGAGAATTATGTCTGATTATTTTTAAAGCGCCCATACATAATGACGTAAGTCACATTTGCTTTATGTGATGTGGGCTCGTCAACTCACTCCAGGTCCAAGGACCTTGAGAGACGCCACTGCGTGTTGTGGGCGGCGCCATCTCGTGGCGTGTAAGAAGACGCGCCATTACCTTTCAACCCGGAAGTGATAGTGCTGAGGTCGTCATGGGGAGCAAAGTCAGCTCCAAAATGGCTGCTCCCACGGCTAGAGTTATTCAGGTAACGTCTCTAACAACTTTACGTTTCCGGTTATTTTACTGGCCATAGTCGCGTAAAGTTTGAAAGCGATAATATGACAGGAACTGTTAACGAATTCAGGAATGAAGGCCTCCTTCGGCGACAAAGCTGGTCGTACCCTTGTTGATGTCCTTGTTTTTCGGCGTCATAATTGTCGATTTCTCTCGTTGAAACAGCAGCAGATAACCCTTTTGGGCATTTAATAAATACGTGCATTAAACCAAAATTCCTTCTCAATGCAGGCGTCTTATAGGCGTGCTCAAGAGGCTGCTATTAGCTTAAACAGTTGAATGTGGACTGTACGACTGTGGTTTTTCCTAAAATGTTGGTTTTGGGACGTTATTTGTTCCACTGTAAATAGTACACTTGCAAATGTGCTATTTTATATAATCGGAATGAAAGTGAAGCTAGCTTATTACTTGGCTTTTCGCCTTTCTGAATGTTTTATATTTATCGTGAAATAATAACCAAAAAGACCCTTCTAGAAGAGAAAAAAAAAATCTGCCAATACCCATGCATCCATTTTCTAGAGCCACTTATCCTCATAAGGGTCGCAGGCTTGCTGGTGCCTATCCCAGCTGGCTTCGGGGAGTAGGCGAGAGACACCCTGAACTGGTTTGGTTGCCAGCCAATTGCAGGGTACACAGAGACAAACAACACCCAATCACACCTAAGGACAATTTAGTATATCCAAGTCACCTGCCATGCATGTTTTCGGAGTGTGGGAGGAAGCCGGAGTGCCCAGAGAGAACCCACGCAGGCCCTGGAAGAACATGCAAACTCCACACATGAAGGCCGGAGCCGGGTGGATTTAAACTAGGAGCTTTGAACTGTGAGGCGGACGTGCTATTAATGCTCCACTGACCCACCATTCTGGCAATACCCATTAATCTAATGTAATAAATAGGACGACAGTAAGCAGTATTATCATTTGAATAGACCTTTTTCCCGTGTGTTTGTTTCCCTCAGGCTGTGCGGCCTCATGCTCCAATGATTAAGTTTCCAAGCAGACAAGGCATCCCTAAACCCAATGGTGAGTGGCGTTGAGTTTTTTATCATAGTATAATGTAATATGAACACCCAAAACGGGACTATTTGGTAAAAATGCAGCCCAGTGATTACGTGTAGTACTAGTGCAGGCGCCTTCTAGTGGTGAGACAAAGAATTACTGTCAAAGTACGTTCACTTGTATTAAAATATTTTATTGGGGCAAAAAATTGAAAGTTACTACATTACACTTTTAAAAGAAAATTAAAAAAAAAAAACTTTGATTGTTTATTTAATACACATTATAATTTTTGTCTTGTTTTCTTCCTCCTCCAGCCCAAGAGGCTTTGAAAACATTCGTAGTTGACATCCCACAACCCAACAGCCCCAGTTTAGTGTCAGCTTCAGCGTCGCCGCATGTACCAAGTCGCGTAACTTTACCGCCCATCCCGGGCACACCCGACACCTTGGCGTCTGTTCATCTGCTCCCTGCAAGGTATCGCCGGAGACCGCTGGTGGTAGAAGAGATGGAATACATTCAGGTAAACAAGTGCTTTGTTAAATATGACCAGTGGTGACTATAACAGTAACAGTGTATTTTCGGTAATAAAGTATATTTTGTCGTTCCAGCGTGGTGGACCAGAGTAATGGGTCACATGACTGCAACCAGAATCTTTATCTATGGAGGTCATCATTGCTGCTCTGGGCACAAAGAAACCTGAAGCCACAAGACACAATTTAGAATAAAGTACTACACAAATCTTCTCATAATGTACATATTTTTATTACTTATCTTTGTTTTGATGACATTATTAAGGACATTTCTAATGAACACTGGATGTTCGCTTGCATCAATATCTTGCACCGGACTGCTGCTGTTTCCATCTGTTGACTAACTTGTATGGCATGAGGCTAGAGTTCTTCCAGCTTCCATGGCCTGTGTTTATCACGAGTAACAGTCGATTGGTGTTTGTTCCAATGCTGCATTCAAGTCATTAAAGCACTCTTCTATGCTGTTGTGTTCCAGAGTTTGTGATGTATTAGATGCAAAAAAGGCAAACAATATATTTAGCATAAATGCAGTTTATTGTTGCCAACATGCTCTCTATGCTAACACTGAATATTCACGATTGTAATATGAGCCTTCACACTCATGTGGCAAGCTTTATAACAGGGTAAAAGCGTTTAAAAAAAAGAAAAAAACATTCCTCAAAAGTGGCCTTACTGCATACATTATCAAATTGGCACACGTGACTGGCAGAGTGTCAGGAGAAAAGCTGTATGCTATTTGCTGTTGTGATGTTTGTCTTTTCAGTTTGGAAAGGTTACAAAGAATTAAAAAAAAAAAAAAGACCCAGTATCAGGCGTGCAAGTTTTCGAATGAGGTGCAAATTAAACTGTGAAACACTTAATATCACAAATGCCACAACACTTTAACACTGAGGTATGCTTGAAATTACAATAGTTCAGTCGAGAATTTTTCTCTCATGCATTTTTTCGTCACTTTCTCAAGTTCGGTATTTGTTCACTTTCTAAAATACCCTTAATTGCCACAGGGTGGCAGCAAAATCCTCAAAGGGACACAGTCCTGAACAACCTCGACTTAGCATTAACAAAAAAAAAAAAAAAAGTACTTTTTTGTTCGTAATGTATAAGGGTTTTTCTGAAATGTAAGGCGATTCTGAAATGAGTTTGAATTGACATTGAACTTTTGGGATAACAGTTTTACTCGCGTTTTTTTTTTTTTTGCTATTTTCAGGAGGACTTTGTATTCTACCAATAGAAACAAAGTACTGATCAGTTGCTCTGCTCTTCCACCTCCTCAAACGCAGGCAAGAAGTCAGCGATGGTGTCCACCACGTAGTCCGGCACCAAGTTCTGGTACACCTCGTTATTCCCATACTGGTGGGCGTCCTCCATCTGGGACACCCCAGTGAGGGTGAGCATGGTGTCAAGGCCGCAATTGGAGCCAAACAGCATGTCGGTCTCCAGGCGGTCGCCCACCATTAGGCACTGCGCTGGGTCCATCCCCGGGAACTGGCTGCAGATGCACTCAAACATGTAGCGACTGGGCTTGCCGATCACCGTGGCCTTGCGGCCTGACGCAACCTCCAGGGCTGCCATGAGGGAACCCGAACCTACAGAAGAAAACAAAACTAGGATGGATGAAAATGGAACTTAAAAATTGGACTCTCTGAATGAGTCAGCTGAGGTACGGGAATCCCAATGAAACGACCGGGCGCTAAATTGAGACACTTGGTGTCAGATGTGGCCCTCGCCCTTAGTGTAAAACTGCACTTGTGTGTTTTTGTTCAATAAGGATGTTCGACATTACTTTTTTCAAACCGATACCGGTACACACACTCAGCTCTGGTAATCACTGATACCAAGTACAGTACCAATATCGTTTGTACTTTTGATACACAAATTTTCCCCCAAAACACCTACTTATTCCAAAATGGCCTTGTCCTTAATGGGAAAGTAAGAAGATCTGTAGCGGAAAAAAAAAGTTTACAATATTCAATAATATGTCAAATGCATGCTCTATCACTTGATCAACGTTAATATTTTACAGAATCCTAATGCTAGTAAACTACAATTATAATAAATAAGTCCCGCCTGTCAAAGGATTTTTGCAAGTGTAGTGGTTAAAAGGCCTGCAAAGTGAGGTCTCTGAGACACCGTAGTGTGCGTGCTTCAAAAGCAGGGCATTTTCTTATTTCACCATTATATGGCACTAGATTCAACAGAGTAAATTTAAAATTACATGAAATTATTTGAATTTTTCTATACCATTCTATTCTCGACTGACTTTGCACACGCCAATATCTTAATATATCTCCCATTCCTAGTTCCCCATGTAATATAACTGAATGATAACTAGACCTACGATTATATTTAAAACATACTGGTGGGCGTTAACACATCTATTTGAAACTTTTTGAAATGTATAGGTTTTTAATTGATTCCTTTTTAATGAAAAACGATCTAAATCTTACACAGTGCCCCTTTGAGACCCAGATAAGTGCAATAAACTGTGGCACTAAGTTAGCGTATAATCATTTAGTTTCGATATTAGTAAACTGCCTCCTTGTGCGTGTGACCGGAGCACCACCTTCGTACCTGGCAGTATCCTTCCGCTCGACAGCGGGTGCCAGGGGTCGTTGTCGGTGGCCAGAAACAAACAGTTCGGGTCCTTCAAGTAGCACGACGCCTTGGCCAGCTTGAGGAAAGTCAGTTTGTCGTCGTGACCCACCAGCACCGCCTTCACGTCCGCGGCCAGGGCGCAGTCGTAAATGGTGGCGCCCGGCTCGTCCGCCTCCTCCACGCAGGGGATTCCCGCCTCGCGGAGCTCGTCCCGGAGCCCGTCGCAGCCAACGACGAACACCTGGCCTCGGAGTTTGGCCACGTCCCGCAGGTAGAGGGCCGAGCAGTAGGACGAGCTGAAGATGTGCTCCAGAGCGACGGCGGTGAAGCCCAGTCGGTAGAATTTGTGGACGTACTTCTCGCGCGGCCTGGTCGAGTTGTTGGTGACGAACACGACGTTTTTGCCCTGCCTCATGAGCGAGTTGACCACCTGGGCCGCGCCCGCCACGGCCTTCTCGCCGTGCCACAGGACCCCATCGCAGTCAAACAGGAAGAAATCCTTCGCCTCCAGGAGACCTCGTATCTGCGTACCGCCAATTTTCCGGCAGGCTTTGAAGCCAAAGGTGGCCGCCATGGCGGAGATGTCCTCGGCCTCTGCCGTGTTTCACCTCCAAGAGCGCCGTCGCGTTAGGAGCTGGACCATAATAATGTGTTTGACTGGGAGGCAGATTCCGCAGCCTGTTCAATCACATTGCGGAGAGGACCTCACTGATGTTACGTACCGTCTTCCAGCCACTGGAGGTTGCTTGACGTGTAGCCACGCCCGCCCGGTCAAACTCCGACCAATCGCATTGCGGTGGCGTTTTGACCAATCAGGGACGTACTACAACACCAGGACGTTCGTCGCAAATGTTCATTTTTTTTTATGACAAAACACATCCAAGGAACAATTCAAATTACAACGCACAGCAAGAAAGAGCTAGAGGAATTTTCTGAAATATTATATGGTGTATATTTCAAAAACTAAAATGGAGCTTTTTTGTATGGATTTTTTTAATTAAAAAATTAAAAGGTACCATTAAAAGGTCAAGTCGGAGTCCACAAAATCAACAGTGAATACAGTACGTCTTTCCGATGTGTAAAGCGTCGCCAGGAAAAAGTGAACGAATATTTCAGATGACAAAACACTCAACATAAATGTCTTCCTGGGACTTAACATAATCAGTAACATCATATAATACGGGGTTGTAAAAATATCACTTAGGAAAAAAAATAAAAAATAAGATCGTATCAGTAGCGAACGTCAGCCACGTCCAGGCCGGTCCACCTATACTGAAACCCACTAAGTGGCGCAAAACTAATTTTTAATCAATACAGTAAATACATACCGTAATTGCTTGAAGTAACATGATTATGTTTTTAAATCCACCTCCATTATTTATTTTTTCTTCCAAAAATTAAATATCCTGAGATTGTACTCATTTACCAGGGGCACACATTCTAATCCATACCGTTAGATGACGCTATAGCACCAGAAATGGGGATTGGCTCTTGGAAAAAGTATGAGTAAAATAGCAATTGTAGATGGGTTAAGGATTTAAACAAAACGAATTGCTTTAAGTTTTGTCTGAACAATTCACTCTTATTTACTACTGCTTATCTACACTGTATTGTTCATTGGGGTGGGAGAGTTTCGGTAACACGTATCAGTCTCGGCCCTGAATTGGCCTTATTTCAAGTTCTCAGGTACTCAGGATGTCAATATCAGCCATTGATACATAAGGATTAAAAAAAAAAAAAAAGTGACATTGACCTTGCCACTAGTTGCTGCTAGACAGTGGCCGATATCTGTCTTTGTGGGAACTGACATTTGTAATGAAATGTATCTGTACTGCAGTATTATAGTATAAGTATTATTACTTGGTGCTTTGTATCCGTATTGGTGAGCATTCAAGCCTTAATGCTCATACCGACTCTACATCAATTGTGAAGTTCCAATAAGAGAAGAAAATGCTTCTTGCTAACGTTAATCTGTGAATCCACCTAAACACACTGCAGGTCTACTACAGTTGTGTTTCATCTCCTGCCCCATCAAACAAAATGACACAAAATGTAAAAAATGCTCACTTTACTCACAAATTCCAACCTTTAGTATGAATGGCAACAGGGGGTTTACGTTGTACCTCCTGCCATATAGTGTAAGAGGATTTCATTGTTCTGCCTTTCAATATTACTTTCTAGCATAGATAGATGATCAGGTACACACTATTTGTTGTAAATAAATAATGCAATCCATTCCAGAACATGTAAGTGAAATTCAAATAATTTTTTCCTTGGACTACACCAGATGACCTCTCACTACAGAATAATGCGCCATATCCATCCATCCATTTTCTATAGCCGCTTATCCCGACAGGGGGGTCGCAGGCTTGCTGGCACCTATCTCAACTGGCTTCGGGCTGTAGGCAGGGGACACCCTGAACTGGTTGCCAACCAATCGCAGGGCACACAAGAGACAAACGACCAATCACACTTTAATATGTCCAATTCACCTGCCATGCATGTTGTTGGGGAGTGGGAGGAAGCCAGAGTGCCCGGAGAGAACCCACGCAGGCTCAGGGAGAACATGCAAACTCCACACAGGAAGGCCGGAGCCAGGTGGATTTGAACCGAGACCTTTGAACTGTGAACTATTCACTGCGCCACCGAGCCACCCGCGCCACAGTATAGCTTCTGCAAAATTTCAGCTGAAGTAGAAATTTGACAACTTTTGGTTAAATATGAACTACTCATACTGAATATTGAATAGTGAACTGTCTTACGAAATAGTCATAATAAAATGTTTGGACTGTATTACAGTTAGAAACTTAGTGATATGCATAATGGATTAAACGGGGCCTATTTATGCACTTAGCTGTTCAGACATGAGACACCATTTTTCCAACCAAGAAAACATAAGCTCCCTTATTTGTTTTAGTGCTTAGCTATCTGGTGCAATTGAGATGTACAGTTATCTATTTCGCTAGATAATGGATGTCCACAGTCCACATACAATGTCACAATTAACAGAACAACTCAGTGTTATTCAAATTCTTAAGCGAAGAAGTAATGCTGCGGAAAAGGCTATCGTCACTTAGCTTACGAGCTAGTCGGAGGCTAGCGCCTTTTTCTCTGCGGGGAAGGCCCCGCAACAAGCCCGGAGAGATATAGTCCAGCCAACGAAAGCTTTAAGAGGCTTTATTGACATGATTCTAACACGTATGGATGTGTAAGTACAAGAAAGATGCTCAATTAAGTAGCATCTAATTTTCAGCGCGGTGTGGTTTCACGCAGTCAGAGGGCACGCCTAAAATGATTGAGAGATGAGATAACAGCTTGATTCTGAAGCCTTAATTTATTAAATAGTGTCATTCAAAAATTTTAAGGTTGCTAACGACACTTTTCTGAGGTGGGCCAATTTTTGACATTTAACTTTTGTGGACTAAACAAGGAGTTCAGGGAATAAACCACTGCACATTAGCAAAATGAGTGCATGTGTGAAGCAGCAGAAGACGTGTGAATGTGTTGCTTTATCGCGTGAGTTGTAGCGTTTTGCTTCTTTGACATTTCGTGCCAACAGCTTGTCAGATTCTTCCCCTCCTCTTGTCTAATTTGTTTTCTTTCATTCCTCTTCTGCTTCATTGCCGTTTCATCTTTTGTTTTTTTTCTCCTTTGCCATTATTATCTGTCCCCCCGCTTGCTGTTATATTATGCTTGGGCCCATTTTGCCCGGCCCACTTGGGATTGCGTGCGAGGCAGGGGAAGACATACTGGCACCTGCAACTGCCAGACAAATGAAAGGAAGAGATGGCATGAAGGATTGGACAGCTGAATGGAGGGAGAGAGAGAACATGCCATTCTAATTGGTCATTCTTTCCTTGCTAATTTACCCACCCCCCCTCCCCCCAACACAGATGTAAGGGGTGGGAAGAAGGGCAGTGGGAGGGGAGGGGAGAGGTCTTCCAGGACCTTTTCTGCTCGCCACTGCGGAGTGAGCGCTGACCGTGAACATTGCTGAGCCTTGTGTAGGAGTGGGAAGCAGACTGTGCCAACAAGCAGGGGAGGTTGCAGGGGTCAAAGTTGAAGCCTGCACGTGTGGGTGCGAAAAGAAGAGCCTGGAGGCCATATGGATTAGTCACATGCACGCATTTCCATTTGCACAAACACACAAATAATGGTGCACGCTGGTGGGTTTATGTGGGCAAAAAGTGTGTTGGCATGCCCCCCCCCCACACACACACACACACACACACACACACACACACACACCACCACCTACAGGTCAAAGCAGCTTGGTGGTTTTGGAATACGAAGCAGTGCACTCACCAATGCACACACATACACTTATACATACTGTATACTGTATTTATATACAGTATATGTACAATATGATGTTCACATAGGGCAGTGCTTCTTAAATTGTGGGGGCATGCCTTCCTGAGGGGCGTGAGGTGATGCAGGGGGGTGACCCCAGGGAAAAGGATTTGTTTTTATTATAAATAAGAGTTTTCATCACTTTTTTTGTTTGTTTCAGGCACTTTGATGAACTTGATTCTTTTGTTGTTTTAGACTAAGCTTTAACTCAAATAAATGCTGTAAAAAATCATTAACTGTTGTTAAAAGATGATTTATGTTGTTTTTTTCTTTTGTTAATGTTAAAACGGATACAGGTTTAGGTATACTTATAGAATGTTTATAAATACTAATCTTATTTATAGTTAGTGTGTCGAGTGAGGGGGTTCTCTCTCTGAGTGGGGGGCTTGGCAAAATAGAATTGAGAAGTGCTGCCATAGGGTCGTTTAAAGTTCATCAAAGTTAATTAGTGCCACACACACACACACACACACACACACACACAAAGAGAATAATATTACAACATATGAATGAATCATAAGTATTTTAAAACAGGGAGTTAGTTTTCCATCACATATACACATAAAGTATTTACGGGAACAATGGTAAGAATACAAAGAAAATGAAATGAAAGTCAAAAGACTAGAAAGTAAAATGATTTACTTGATAGTTTGATGTGATGTTAAATGTTTGAAGTTCCACTAAGAATTTGAATCATTTTACGAAGAAATGTCCTTTCAAGACTTTTGGTGATGCAAATATCTTTAACATGAATGCTACTGTCTTTCTTTCAACACAAATTCAATCCTGTGGTTGCAGTGAAGAAGTGTGCCACAATGATCAAAAGGCTTAGGTTCCCTTAAGCGAGGCACCAGACTCACTAACGCAGGATACCGAAGGAGTTCAACTATTGCGTTTTCTTGTCATCGCCTTTGCTAGACTTGCTCTTGCAAAAAATCCAGCAGAAAAGGACAGCTCCAGCAAAACTCATCAGGATGAGGAGGAGCAGGTCCAGCAGGCATCTCTGGTACCACGGCTGCTGCAGTGAGGCCGGCCTCAGATGAGCGCCCCCTCCGCTGTGAAGGATGTGCTCCACCCACTGCACAAGTCGAAGCGCAGGAGGCACAGGGTGCGATCTGTGGATGCGGCTGAGCGACAAAGCTGCCGATTTAAACCTTGAGAGTTGGGGAGGAATCACGCAAAAAATTAATGGAACACAGATATCGCTACATCGGCGTTTACCTTATCAAGACTCTTGTCAGATTTGTTCAAATTATCTGTTTTTCTTTTTTTTTTTTCATAAAATTGTTAGCTTGCAAATTTATGAATGCACCTGACATTTCTTATGACACTTTGGATGGTGGCGTTAAGCAGCTTGCCGGTGATCCGCGTAGGACTGATGGCAAGGCCCAGGCCCTTTGCTTCAGCCCTCACCACGTTGTCAAATTGATCTCCAAACAGGGGGATACCCAGAACGGGGACGGCGTGATACACCGCCTGAAGAAGACTGTTCTGACCTCCGTGGGTGATGAAGAGGCGCACCTTGTCATGTCCTTGGAAGAAATGAAAATTAATTGGATCGAACTCAAATTTTCAAATCAAAACAATGCATATTAACATCTAATATAACGTGTTTGTGATTTGATCCAGTTCTACACCAATGCGCACCACTACCAGTGTCAATTAAAAGTGATTTTGTACACAAACTATCAAGTATTATGCAAGATAAAATGAAGTGGATGAACACCAAGCAAGTCATTGAGAGGCAGCCAGTCCACCAGTAGGAGATTGGAAGGTTTGCTCAGTTGAGGCGGCCAGCGCTCACGGTCATACCTGAATGCAAAAAGAAGCATCAAGATCAAAAACACAGCTTTTGTGTAAGTGCACCGACGGTGACCTGCCTGTACCTCCACATTACGCCTTGGGAGATCATGGAGAAGCCATCCACCAGCTCCATCAGAAGTCGATCCACAGACACAGAAGAGACCATCGATCCCAGGGTCACGATGATGAAACCTGACTCTCCAAAATTGGAGATCCAGGAGTCAAGACCCTGCCGGTTACACAGATAAACCTTGTTTGACCGAGTTAATGTAGACATGGAGTGCATTTTTGTCATAGTTGAAAACATCCCTTCTTCGACAGTGATGGGTCATTTGTATTTCCTAGGAATGTTGTAAAAAAGATCAACTGTCAACATTTGCGGACATTTATAGAAATCAAGTGTGGCATTGATGCATATCCGTTTGCTTCACTGGGAAGATTTGTGAGAAATACTAAACATGATCAGAATCTTCATATAGCATTATTAAACTGATAAAGATAATTAATTGTGTCAGCGGTTTCAGAAGTGTGTATCAAACTGAAAGGCGGTAGCGCTTCCCATTATCTGTACCCAAGAAGTATAGCTCTCATTTTCAAAAAGGTTGATGACCCCTGTTGTAATGTGTGTAATGTGGCAAAACAGCACCCCCGCCTCACCGCATCTGAGTCCTCAACTTCACAATCTATTTATTTAGTATGTTAAGAGGAACCTTTCAAAAGCTATCGCTGCTAGCTAAAATTATTCTGTGCGTACAACGGAAATAAATGCAGCACTACTGACTAATTTAAGTACAGTATAAACAATTCCTCCAGAGACATGACTATTTGTATAAAAATCTTCAAAAACAAAGTCCATTTACATAATAAGCTACACATCAAAATGCATTATTATGAAGAGCACTGACCTGTTCCAGAGGCTCGGCAGGTTTATTGAGGAGCCCCCCCATCAACACGGTGGCGGGCAGAAGAGGCTGCGGGAACTCCAGGGAAAAGTCGGTGTTGAAGGCCCAGAGTTCAGCCTTCTGGTGGAACTCGTCCAAGCCACCGAGGGGGGAGCCTGAGGCCAGGTGGCGCTCGGCTACGTCCTTGAAAATGGACCAGACAATTTTCTGACCTTTCCATGAGAAGTAGACAATTTTAGGGAGTTGTTAGAACATTTTGCAGCATTTTTATATCAAAAAAGTGGAAGGTGTACAGTGAAACCTCAAAATTAAAATGCCACAAAGTTTGTACAAAGCATCATCATATTTCTCCTCCAGTCCTGGAAAGTGCCGATCCATGTACTGTATGTGGTGTATGCAGGACAAGTATTTTCAAACAGAACGCGCACCCACTCAAATTTCACTTACTGAATCAGAAACAACAACACTCGATGTACTGCTATTTACATTTTGGCAGCTGACATGTGACAGTGTGTCAGATGTGACATCGATCCAATTAAGATTTATTCGCTCGCTTAATTTAACCCTCATTGGGTGGGAAAGCAATTCAGAGACCTAAATATTTGTTTACGGTTCATTTAAAAGAAAGCTACACTTAACATTTCTTCTTTAAAACATGACCTGCGCAATTGTTACGGTAACATTTTATGATGTCAAGACAACATATTTTTATGTTACATGACCAGTATTCCGCAGTGTATGTTTGACTTCTGAGGGTTCACTGCAATATGATGAGGCCGTAGAGATAATTGCCCTTACCTACAGCACCCAGGAGATAGAAGATGAAGTTCTTCCCACGACCCCAGAGATCCATGCGATCTGACAACTGGGAGCTGAAGGCCGGCACTGAGGAAATGGAGCTGGGTACGGCAATGGACAGAGGGCCGTTCAGAGAGCCTGGATAGAAGGCGATGTAGGGGACACCTGCACGAGGTAAAACGGGTGTGGAGTGCAATTTTCAGAGTCTCTACCAGCTTTATTTGATCGATACACTGAGCGACAGCAAGTACCAAGTTTGTGTGCAAAGATGAAGGAGCAGGGGTTAAAAGCATCTAGGATAGCGATGTCATATTGCTCCTTCTGGAGGAATGATATTTGACTGCTGTCCCCTAGGAGCTTGTCACACTGATAAGAAAGGTGGCCCATGAAATTCAAAAAGCCACTAAAGCTGTCCCTGTGGGAAGAAAATTGGTTTGACTTCAAATCATAGCTGTAATGTATGCGTGGCCCATGTCTAACACTCATACAATGAATGGAAAAGGATATCAAAAGTGTGATACCGGCCCAGTAAAAACTGCGCTTGTTGTTCCAAGAACCAGCCGTTGTATTGTTTAATGTAATCCTCTCCTAGGGACCAGGTGCTGGTTTGGTAGCTGCCATTGCGGGGAGCATAGGACAAACCTGACAGATGCGGGTTTACATTAAAGAGGATCATACAAAGTCCTGTTGAAGGAAGATAACACAACAATCCCAAACATTACCTGTAATGAGCGGGTTGCCCAGCTGCAGGAGCATTCGGACCTCGTGGCCGTGCAGGTGAAAGTTATGGGAGATCTCGTCAAATAACAAGTAGTGGCTTCCTCCTGCAAGAAAGACGGCATTGACAACCAGCAACTGGGCTACTAGAGCCAAACTCATGGGCCGCTCCGTTAGGTACATCTAAGAAGGAAAATGGAATCCATCCCATCTCAGTACAGGTTACCAGTCAGTGGCAGGGAGCATGCTGTACATGTAAAGAGCATTCACACGCGAACATGTTTAAAAGTCTTAAAGGGGATATCAAGTTAAAGATCCTTTTAACGTTTTTCTAGGCACCGCTAGTGAACACGGCATTCTGATTCAATTTGGAACGGTAGAACATGTACAGTATAAAACAGCCAAACGCACCAATATTTATCCATCTCAGGAGCCACCACATTGCCGCACAAATGACATGATAAGGGCTCAGGTAACGACAGTCAAAGCTTACGTGTTTTTAGATTTGGCTCTGTGACATATGCACACTGATTCCGAGCAACTGCGGTGCCATTTTCTGTCGACGGCAAGTGGCTGACTGGAATGGATAAATACTGTGTTTTCTACTCAATTCATATGGCACTGCAACGTAATATTGATCAGATCACCATGTTTGGCCCAACTGGTGTGGGTGCATGGAACTTTTTGATTTAGACTAGACTTCTTTTTAATAAGAAGCTATCGTCAAGTAGGATGACAGGCCGTGGCAGGTGTGATTGGTGGTTTAACGCACTGATAGAATGCAAGCACTGTGTCTAAGTGATGTAATGATGTAATGTTTCATATGAGCTTAAAATACCAGTCAGGACTGGCGTCAACTAAAAATCTTGATTACAACAACAAAATTCACCAATTTTGAAAAAGGCAACCTTAAAAATGATTACTCGACTGAAACAAAATAGCTTAGAGTA
This sequence comes from Hippichthys cyanospilos, assembly GCF_059441005.1. Lineage (NCBI taxonomy): Eukaryota > Metazoa > Chordata > Actinopteri > Syngnathiformes > Syngnathidae > Hippichthys > Hippichthys cyanospilos. The sequence goes on along the minus strand of NC_142369.1, from coordinate 19,936,867 downwards.
AGATGCGAAACACACCGCTTCACAAACTCAATATTAAACCAATGCCTGCTATTACTCATATAGCAAAGCTATAATATATACTCAGTAACTGCAACACTTATCTTTTTTTTATCTTGTTAATCAAAAGGAAAATGCTTCAGGGCTTCGGCTTCTCTTTTTGCCAGCCATGTTTCCTGGTTCCCCAAACTTAGGCCAAGTTGGGGAGGAATACTTTGCTCTTTAATTGAACACTTCTAAAAGAAATTGTGATGATTTTAGTTGAAGAAGGAAGGCATTAGGGCATGGTAAGAAGCCATTTTTAATTAATCCTTTGGAGCCCAATCTATTATCGTCGCTAATTAGGAAATTATAAAAGCAAATCTTAATCAAAATGGTTTTTATTTTGAAGATGAAATAATATTTCAGAAGTTTTCTACTGTTTATTCTTTCCATTTATTTAACATATTTACCAATTATACATCAATAATCAAAAGTTGAATGATTTAATGACTGCACATCAGATCTTTGCTTAGAAAGCAAATTTGACATTCAGTTATGTTTTATATCAATGGAATATTAGATTGTCTAATTGTTAAGTACTACGGCAAATATGTAATTGGGGCCCTTGAATTAATGTTCTGATCAAAAGATGATTTATTAGTAAATATCTCCAACATATCTAGTAAATAGAGCCCATGGCGCCCCCCCACCCAATCGACAATTTACATAATGCTTACAAGAGAAGATGAAGGTTTAACATTGTCTTTAATAGGATGTCACACAATTTAAAGTATAAAATTAAAATTGAATATTTATCTGAAATGGTTTCCTTACTGTCAAGGATCATGCGAGTGATTTGTCGCAACATTGAAATGCACAAACTAAAAAGAGCAACTTCATACTAATGCCCCCTTCACACGTTTTGGTTCTCCCTGGTGTCCGGTGCCCCTTAGCATCTGCCTCACCTAATATAATCTCACCTAATGGGCGAGCCGGCCCTCAAGATAAGAATAGAAAAGTCCAATTACAAAATGTCGAGCTTAATGTCGAGTTATTTCCCTAAATTTTAAACAGCAAAACAAATCAATGTGACCTGCAACATTACACAAAGATTCAGAGACTATTATCTGAAAGCTGACACAGAGAAGAGATAAGGGTGCATTTAATCATTAAAAACACCTACACCCTTTACCCCCCCCCCCAAAAAAAATATATATAATATAATTTCCTGAGTCATTTTCTTCTGTTTTTAGTGCCTAGTTAAGAAAAAAACGGGGGAAGAAAAAAAGCATGACAATGTCTGCTCTCCTACTCACCAATTAGACAGACTGTCAGAATCTTGGCAGACTGCAGCAGTGGGAGAGCCAGCAGCCAGCACATCCAAATCACTAGCCCCATGTCGTTGGTGCCACCCTGATCTGGAGCCAAAGTCCCGTAAATAGTCTTCCAGTTCAAAAATAAACTGTAATGAAAGCCTTTTTGTTTGAGTGTCTGCCTTGTAAAACTCACAGTAAAATTATGACGGTTGACTCTAGCAGGCGGAATTATAACGGGACGGCAATTCTAAGCAAAAGGAGTCCAAATAATGAGGAAAAAAAAAAGCTAGAAAAAAAGAGAACATTACATTCAGGGTCAAGTTGATAAAAGGGAGAAGGCGCCCGACCACAATATCTGAGAGTCACTTTGCTTGGCTGTCAATGTAAACTAACGGAAAAGTTCCGACCTTTAGGCGGTGATCCTTATCATTCAGGAGCCAGTCTCTATGCGTGGTTCTGTCCACATAACATAGCCTGTCCGTTTTTCTTCTAAAAGTCAGACGCTCACATTTCTACCAGCATTGGACCTGCAGTGTTAATGAAAGGGAGGGACCAGGAGGAGGGGCGGTGGAAAAAGGGGGGCTCAGGGTCCCCCAAAGCAGGTCTTCAATCAAATTGGATAAATAGGAACATTAACTAAAGGCAACACAATTATAATTCAGTGTTAACTCACTTCGCCTACTCTTTATTATTTGTTTTTCTCCAAAATATCATTTGTTAGCTAATAATCATTTAAAAATAATGTATTAATGAAATGTTTGTTTTGCTGATTACGGGATTGATTGGACAGGGCGCAGCAGTAGGGAGGACGGCGAATCCCAGCTAAATGAGCTACAATAGGGTTGCGGGTGCTCCGGAAGGTCGCTGCTGGCAAGTGAGGCTTGACATGTAGGTTATCCTGGACAATGCACTCATTGTGGACGCAAACCGATGCTCCTCTGTGTCAGAGAGGTCATTAGAAAAACAAGTGAATCAGAAAAACTGCTGGAGAGCTTGAGAAAAAGAATGCAGAGTCAGAGAGGTCAGTCCCATCATGACTGATGTTTTCAGCCAGATTGCCTTGTCACTTAAATCAAGTCTACCCGTTGAAACTGTACAATGTTTAACTCGCTCAACGCTGGAGTCACTAGGCAGGAATTGAGATGGTTTTGAAATCTAGTTTATTCTCTCCTAAAAGTTGAATTCAATTCTGACTAAGGAAGGTCGATGATGTGTCATCAATCAGGAGACAGTTGAGCCTCTCCCTGTGGCTGATGGGCCTGTGGCTGATGGGCCTGCAGCACATTATGAATGTTCTGAAAAAAAAAGTGTTTGAAAAAGTGAAATTTAAGCAAAAGTGGGTATTTTACTTTTTTTTTTTTTTTTTGGTCTGTAATTCACAGTCACATCGGTACGTGGATCCCCTTTCATCGTCGCGGTCCGTGTTTTTTTTTAAATTTACCCAAACTTTAATCGTCAGTCTCTCGGTCCGTCAGCCAAACGGTAAGGGCGCTTACATCATCACTTTTAACATTTCCGTCATCACTTGCGTCACCAAAGTCTACCCAACCCCCTCCAAAAAAAAAAAATCTCTTCAACATGTAAGTAAATTAGTCCCATAGCACTAGACAGCAATATGCACGCATGTCCAATAGGGAGAATTATTGTGAAGTCATTGCTTGAAACTGCATTGGAACCTCTTTGCCCGAGTTAAGAAGGCCTGGAACAAATTGAGGGTAGCGCCAATTTTGCCCGTTTCTAACCAAAGATGACAAAGGCCAGATTTATTTAGATGATCTAGTTTTTTGAGGAGTGCTATGATTTGTTTTCCCAAATAATATGGTCCAAAATTGAGACCTTTTCAATATGTACGACTAAAAATCTCAGAGTGGCGAAAGCTGACGACTCCCGAGTTATGACGATCACGTGCATTGCGATGTAAAACAATGTTTGAGAATTTTTCTGCATAGGAAATTATCTTCAGATTAAAAAAAAAAGAAGAAGAAGAGTTTTGACTTACGACAAAGAGATGGTGGTCAGTGATCTCTATCAGGTTATGAAAGGAAGGATGCTCCGAGAGGACCGTGAAGGGAATAGAATCTTCTGGAGTGTAGCCCAGCTCTGCGAATATCTGCATCAGGTGCTACAGTGTAGAAAGGTAGTGATACCATTAGTACTATTTATTGACATATTCTTTGGAAAGGGTAGATATTAGTCAAGGCAAACAATTTTCGCAAACAATCTATTTAAAAAGTCATCATCAATAGGGCTACAAAGCGTAGCAGCACCAAGTGCAAAAACATTTGTGACAAGCAAAATACATTGAACGTCATCGTCAATCTCAAAGCAAAAGGGCATCACTTATGTGACCGTAGTAAAATAAAATGGGAATCAATAAGTCCGTTGGATGGAAGAAATATCTCAATGACCCACAACGTTTATATGGAAAACATTGTTGCATTGTTGTTTTTGCAGATGCAGCTATGTCATTGCAAAACCTTTAAGGATTTGAGCGGTTTTAGAAGACCATGACCACATCTACCAGGTTAAATTTGCACTCAGAATTACAATCTCTTTCTGAATATTTGTTTAAGTGTTTGTGTGGATGACTATTAGTTGATACAGAGGCAGTAACTAGTCTTCCTGGGGTTCATTAATCAAAAATACAAAATACATATGACAAAATGATAAATGAAAAAAACAAAAGACAATGTTGATTAGCAACAAAGAGTCATATACATACAAATAAAACTCAACAATGTAGGCTGCAAACATTTAAAAATGCTCAATGATGACAGAGCAACAAAATCTAAAAACCTAAAACGGTTTTCATTAGGTCAACTTTGAGACTGATTTGATAGCATTTAATATTTTTAGCTTTAAGAGTACATGGTAGCTTGTTCCAGTGAGTAGCTGCTCTATGTGACATTGTTTTTTGCATTGCACAAGTTCTAAATCCAGGAATAATAATGTCATTTTTTGTGTGCTGTTTTGTGGAATGGTCATGCCTATCATGGAGGCATAAGAGAATTTTAGAGTATCAAATTTGAGGCTGCTTGTGATGGTATAAAAGAACACTCGAAGATTCTTAAGCAGCCAAATGACCAAAGTGCAATATGACTACGCAAAAAACATGAACATTTCTTTAAGTCTCTCATTTACACTTGAGTTGACTGTAAGGCTTCTTCATTAAATCATATTGTTTTTTTAGGGATTGCTTGAAATGGCAAAGGCTTTGTATGGATAAATCCACATTCAGAAATCTACCATTTCAGCTAATTCTGCATCCTCCCTGGTATATCTAAACCCAAATGTTGCTCCATATGAAAGATACCTTGATCTAACTTTTGCGAGAAGAAGAAGCAAACATTATTACTTTGGTCCCACCATACCTCGATGTTTTCCTCATGGCTCAAGCAGCCAGAAGGAGGATTGACGCCACCTTTCATCTTTACCACTTCTGGGCCCACGACGGAAAGGAGAGCTGGTATTGACACTGTCTGTCTGCTACCCACTCCACACTCCTCTTCCTCCTTGCGCTTTTCTTCTGGTTCTAAGGCCATGGGCACTGTGGGCTCCCCTAAGATGCTTTCTGTCTGTGTACGCAGCGTGTTAGAGAATCCTCTGACAAGATGTGGCTATGTTGTAGAGCATGCCTTTTGCTGATAATTGCTGTTTTGACCTTGCGTGTAAATAAACTCACTGTGTCAAGAGGAATTGACGTGGGGTACTGGAGATGATGTCCCGTCATTACACTCAGTGCTCTAATGAAGCCCTGCTTGGGATCAGGATCAGCAGCAAAGCACAGCAGCATGGTCATATAGTCCAACTGAGGTGGTGTAGTAGAGTGATCAGAAAACAGCTGGAAAAAAAACTATGTAGGAAAAACATGGAAAAAAAATGTCACTGTCATAAATATATGTATGCCATTACAGCCTTGCTGACACTTTACCTTGCGTAGGTTAGCTCGACGGGTATTTAGAGAGTCAAAGGAGTCCTCGAAGACAAACTGCTCACTCTCACTGGGAAACCACAACTCAGTCTGGTGTGAGGAAAGACATAGACCAGTGATTCCAAACCACATCCATGTCACAAGAAAGGATTTGAAATTCACTTAATCTTCACAAAAATGATCCATTTACTACACAAATGATCGTTGATCTCTTGATGCAAGCAATGTAGGACTGGCAGAGCCATTAAATGCTCTTCCAGAAGATGACAGGAGGTCTAATTAACCTATTGCCATTTATATAACAGAATGATAGCTTTGTGCTTTAAAAAACAATGGGTCCTGACGTGACCACAATAATAACTAAAAACCTCATCTCCAATCATTTTCCCCCATTGACTTTCATCAAAACGTCCTTACAGCCTACGTACCATGAATCCAGCAACATTTAGCAATGTGTGTTTTTATTTTACAGGAACATAGCACTAATATTGTACTTTATAATAATCTACTAATATGAACAGAAATATAATTGTATAAAATTATAATAATGGCATTCAATAAAAAGAATGTAAAGGTTGTGCATCATGAACAAGCACTTTCTGGTGTGCAAAGTTTGACCACTAGTCGGTAGAAGAATACAAAATTTGTGGACATATACAAAGAAGAGTTTTGTAACTATTGTCGTGTAAGTAACTCACCCAGCTGCAGTAATATTAGTCACTTTTCACAGATAAAAATATATATGCCTGAGTCTTTCTACATGTGTTGCTGCGCTATTTGTGTTCAAAAATCCAATGATTAGAAGTGTTATAACACCACCGATTAGATGCTATTATTTAGACCTTCCATGAGTTGGCGTTAGCAATTAGCTAGGGGAATTTAAGGCAATGTTATGAACATGTTTTAGATACACAATAGGGAAATCTTTTCAATGATGTTTGACAATAAGCTTCAATTGGGAGTGGCAAAATAAACAGGTTGAAGAATTGTTTACTGCCTCCCAAACTGCTGCTTTTTTTCGATATGTGTTTTGGCAAAAGAAAGGTTAGAAAACACTGGATTCAACACTCACTCACGCGGGCTCAGTCAGAATAAACAAGTACACAGAAATAGAGGCAACACTTAAGAAGATAGGGGGCTTCATGCCTGTTGCAGAAGCTAACCTGCAGATACTGCTCCTCACTTATGTAGCCTGTGTCATCGGTGTCTGCTTCCTTGAAACTCTTGCGAACAAGAAGCAGTTGTGTCAAAGAGGGAAATGGCCACGGAATGGCAGCACTGAGAAGAAATCGACGCCAGTCTATCTGTTTGTATCCATCAGCGAGCAGAGAAATGATCTCGTTCAACTACAAACAAAAAAGGAAATGTATTGTAATGACACACATGATTTGATATCATAAAATCTGAATTGACTCGTCAAAAAAAATGTTCCCAATATTAGGTACATAATCTAATGAGAGCATATTCAGAAGAGGTGAACATACCTGTGTTTCGGTCATGTTCTCCCAAGGTTCAGGCAGAGTGTTGAAAGGGAGGATGTCCCTAATCAGATGGAAGAATTCAGAACTGGACATGACACCTGAAAATTGAGAGAGGAATGATTATAGAAAAGATGGACAGACAGCAAAGATACTTCATTTGTTTACCAGTTGGAGCCTCATTGCAAAGACAGTGGTAGAGCGAGTCCAACTGAAGAATGGTCAGCATCGAGGTTGGTACATTCTCTGATGCATGAAGACTCATTTGAGTAGGTGAACTTGCAATCAACTGGGAGTCTCCGTTCAAATAGAAATCAATTTTGTCCTTAAACCAAGAAATTATGAAGTATATTAAAAACCCACAATTGTTATTCACCACGAAGTACCAGTTAATGTCATTCTTTCAAACAAGGGTACAAAAATACAAACCCTAAAGGTGCACAAATAATTTTTTCAATGAGGTCTAGGTCTATTTATCAGAATCGGTGAGGCCACACGGGATCATACCGTACGGTAATCATAATTGCCAACCTTTGGTTGTGAAATATCGAAAGATTTGCTTGTCGATGGGCTGGGGGCTGGGGCTTGCATGCACTGGCACACAACGTTCAAAACGTCGGTTGGGGGATTCAAGAGAGGGGATTGACACTTGGGAATCTCCCACATACGTAGGGAGAGTTAGCAAGAACTGTAGGTGTAATATTAGAAACAAAATGTCATTCTTTCATTTTGTGTCGCCATTTATGTCACGGCTAGGTCCCGGATGTACTGTGGAGTTAATGTATGATGCAAAGATACTCTGAAAGATATATATTAAAAAAAACACATACAACAAATTGTTACTTACCAGCACCAACTCGTTCCGAAGCTTCGCCGCAGTCTCTATGAAATGACGCACCACTTCTGTCAGTTGGTCAATACTAAAAAAAAGATGTTAATGCCTCATGTTTATCAGCATGTTTATTTTTATTAACATACCAAGTAACAAACTGTGATGGCATTGTGAAAAAGAGTCAATGACCTCTTCATTTGTGCGACATAATGTGCTTCTAAGCTGTCTTGCATGTCACTAAAGATTTGTTCTGCTCTGCTTTGCAAAGAGTCCACCAATATCAGCCCATGTCCCTTCACCAGGCTAACTCGTGCAATTGTTGCTCTCTCTGGAACACACACACGCACACGCATACAAGCACACCAACAGGAACACAGAATGCTGGTTTTAAAGACGAAAATGTTCCCATCCAAATCATTGTGTACATGATATTAAGTTTAGTTAGTTAGTTAGTTAATTAGTTAGAACATCTTCAGACTGAGTCTGTGAATTGCTTACCAAGATACAGGTCATGTTTGTAAAGATTTGCCTGTCTGAATAAATGGCATGTTTCAAAAATCATCATAATGGTTTGAAAGCATTTCTGATATGGTCCTTCATGTGTAAATATTATAAGATCAGCCTTAAAGAAATGTCATGTGAACATACTGTACCTTCATGGTTCAACGCAGCGGTGTATTCCCTGACTAGTTGCTGTTTGGCATTTTTAATGACTACAGGAGTCCTCTCAATCTCCACAGGTGGTGCTGGGGTGGGTGTAGGCGGGGGAGATGGAGAACCTGAACACACGATGTAAAGTATATAATATGAAAATATAGTATTGTCGAAAATGAGCTTTCGCACTAATCTAATCCTGTCTTTTTGGGCACACCTTTTTGTTTTTTATCTTTGTCTTTATTCTTTTTGTTTGCATTCTCCTTTTCTTTTTCTTTCTCCTTTTCCTTCTCTTTTTCCTTTTCCTTCTCTTTCTCCTTCTCCTGGGCTTTTTCCTTCTCTTGAATTTTCTCTGTGTCTTGTGTTTTCAGGTCCACCTGCTGTGGTTCTGTTGACACCTGCACACAAACAAGTCATTGTTCAAAACATACCTTTCATTTACAGTACATGATCCAAATATAATGTACATGTTTAAGATCCTATGTTACACAAACGGCATTACCAGTTTACTTATGGCTGCAAGGGCATCCTCGTGTTTGGCGATAAAGATCTCACGAAGTACCTGGATAAAAACAACTGTGCATCCTCATCACAAATATTCAATTGAAAAATACAGGAAATCGGACCACAAAGAAATACCTCTTCTTCTTCTAAATCCTCTATGTCAAGGAGGGGAATAGGTTCAAGGTGATCCTGTTGAACTGCATTTAGATAGTAGTCCCTCAAAATATTGCGTGTGCTCTGAAAGCGGCTCATTTCCACCTATGTAAAGCAAAGATTATTTTTTTTAAGTTTAGTTAAGCAAATAAATAAATAAATAAATAAAATGACAGGCGAGGTAACTTGATAAGAATTTAATGATTCCGACTACATTGTCCTTAGAGCTTATCGATCCGGTTCCCGATCTCAATGAGAAAGGGAACAAAATAACAAATGTGTTTTGTTTGCTTTCGCTCTAATAGTTTCGACTTGGAACAAAAATGACTGCATATACAGTACTGCATGCACACACAATTTGTTACGTATCCTTAGAAAAAAAGAAAATGTAGGCAACTTAATTCTTAAATCCGCAGTCATTTCCCGCATGGAATGGAAGCAAACAGCTGTCCAACTTGATATTCAGGTTTAGAGTGTTACCTGTATGAGTCTTAAATGATGGTTGATTAGGATAGTTGTGTGATCCTCCAACCATTTTTCATGTATGAACACAGCCCGTTGTGCCTCATCATCCTCCTTGTGTGTGTCGACAATGTCCCACAAATGCTCCCGCAGGTCCTATGCGCCAAACACAACGCCTCAGTTTCTGCTCTTGAGGCACTTCTACGTTGAGTCTTATTTGCTTACATCCAAGCGATGATTTAACTCTGCTTTTGTCTCCTCATTATTTCTCAGGTCATCAGGTATGCTGTTGTAGTCCTTCTGCCACTGAGATACTAATTCCTGCTTCAGGTCTGGTCGCTCCAGGTATTGCTTGAACTCCTCTCTGGAGAAGTGTCGCAAGGTTTGGAATGAATGGAATACAATTGGGGAGAAAAGGGGTAAACCTTTTCCACCCAATACCACCTCAAACTACTTACTGTAGTTCTCCAAGTACCACCAGTATGACCAACATTAAAATAAATGTATATCGTTTTAAAAAGTAGGTCTCAGTAACCATTAAAAAGGAAGGAAGTGATTTTATTCACCAAAGTTATATTGTGTCAGCTACCGAAACATAATGCACTTTGCTGCACTTAAATATGGGAAAGGAAAACAACTGCACCTGAAAACTGATTCAATAAAAATTGTGAATAAGAGTAAAATCTGACATTTCATTTTCAATGTACTGTACTGTAATAGGTTAAATGCAACTGACAAGTACTTAAAAATATACTAAAATTGAAAAGCAAATAAAATGTATGAAATATAAGGGTCTTTCCAAAATGTTGTATCTTATTTCATGTTTTACTTGTACATTTTCTTGGTGTGGTTTTCCGACCACACTTTGAGAACCTCTCCATTAATATGTTCCGTTAAAGCACACTTTCAAAGGTCATTTACCTGACATCATACAAGTGTTGGTCAATAACAGAGCGTTCTAAACGGAGCTCCTGCATCACACCCTTGATGCAGCTCACATAAGAATCGCATACTGTGTCCCACTGTTGGCATAGATACTCCGCTTTATCCTAAAGGGTAGCATGGAGAGAGCAAAAGTTTAGGTGGTAGGAAGAGGATTTTTCTATATTGCTCTAATAACATAAATTGGTTCTCACTGAGGACATTGGCTCGTCCACGTAGACCCAACCAATAGAACCCGGGCGGGGTGAAGAAGAAATAGGTGAGCCCTCTTCCAAGTCCTCATCAGGCACTGAGTCAGCTGTACTCTTGCTTGCCTTGCTTGTTGGATCTACAGTTTAGAAAGGTCTGTTATACTCCTGTGACTCTTACAATAGGTGCCACTCAACTACACTTTGACGTAAAAAGGGCTTTCAGCCACTCTGTTCCCCAGATCTGGAGCTCTTTGCCACCAGACTGTCGCAACTTTTAGTGTCTTTCAAATCCAAACTCAAGACTAACCCTAACCTTGAATTCAAGCCGTCTTACTGTTCCCGGGCTTGTTTGAATTGAATTGAAATTAGTGACATTTCTTTATTTTATATGGATGTTACAGCATGTGCATGTGTGACCTATGTTCAGATATCCTTGATTTTACTCACGCAGGCAATTCAGTTTTGATATATTGATTTATTTTATAGCTGACATCTGTTGCTCTGTTTGGGTTCAGGGGTGAGATATTGTTTGTGTTATGTTTATTGAATTTGTATGTTGGATCCTCTTGAAAATGAGATTACTCATCTCAAGAGGTAAAAAACAAACAACAACATTTCCTTGTGTAATACTTAAGATGATGACTTTATCCTCGTTAAAATCTGGGTGTTTTCCGAGTTATATCAATCCATACCCCAGTGTGCATGTGGGAGCTCTTGGGCAATACCATGCTACAGCTAATAAAATACACAATGGATAATTTCAAGTTATCCTCTAAAAATGTCAGTTCCCAGTAGGAATTGAATTGAAAGTCAATTGTATGTTCTCAATATACATTTTGCATCCAGTACATTTCACATCTGTTTTCACGCATTACAAATATGAGTCTTGTACCTGTTAGGGTGTCTGAGTTGGAGTTTTCCTCCATAACGCTCAATTGGGATTCTTCAAGTACGACATCTTCATTTGTGACGGCCGGCGCAGGAGGGGGAGAAACTGTAGGTGATACTGAGGTGTCCAATGCAACTTCCTCAGCAAGATACAGCCAAGGAGCTGGTGCAGCAAATTGAAAAACATATCAAATGAATTATATATATATATATATATATATATATATATATATATATATATATATATATATATATATATATATATATATATATATATATATATATATATATATATATATATATATATTGCATTCACTTCCTGTTACCTTCCTGTTTTTGCACTAAAGCTTTCTCCAGGATATTTTTCATGTTTATGTAAAGCTCCTCCATTGGTACATCTGCATTCACACGAATCAAAATACTTTTCCTGCCACTGTTTTCACACCATTCTTGAAGCTTGACCCATTTATCCTGAAAAGATGCGATCCTAAACGAGGAAAATTGTTGTTGGACTGGGGATGCAAGGTGACAGCCAGTCAAAAAGTTCATTAAATGTTATTACCTGTGTGGAATCTGTGCCGCAAACAATCGCTTGGTTCTGTGTGGGGACGCTCTAGCAACAGGCGATTGTTTGCCTCCATCTTTATGTGAAAGTAATGTCGGATAATTAAATGAAATCCAGTTGTATTTGTTTTTTTACTTTATTTGTTGTTCTATTGATTTGAAAAAATATGCCGATACAGTACTGCACACAGGCAACACGCGAATTACCATCTGCTAACCACACATAACTACAATTCACACAGCTTATTCCAGAGCCAGACTGGTTTAATGGTCAAGTGAAAAAACATTTGTTAGTCACGTTGACTTTGTTTGTCCATCTGTTTGTGGCAGTAAACTACTACTTCCTGGTTCATGGAAGCTGAACAAAGTGTTGCAGTGTGCCATCATGATTATGGGTGAGTGGACAATTGCATTAATGAATATCATCATCTAAAGCTTCAGCAGAAATCACATGGAGTGGGTTCTTCCAGGCCTAATTCGACACCTTAATTAAATTTGGCGAAATTATTTTCGGTTTGGGTCTTGTTATTTCATCGTTCACAAAATCAAAACAATAGAATGAAAAGAATTATTACAATAGCAAAAATAGCAAAGCACTAAAAACTATGCACAGTACTGTATTTTGTCAAAGTATTCAGACCCCTTCACAACTTATTCAAAACGTACCAGAGACACTGATCGCCCGCTTGGCAACACACTGATCAGGAATATCCAGCAGTATAGCCAAGTCCAGTGCAGGCAGCGGAGGCGGGGGCAGTGGAGGAATCGGATCAATGGCGAGATCTACCTTTCTGCTCACTACTTCACACCCCGCGTCAAGAGAGGCCATGGCTTTCTCAAGTAGATGGGCCTGATCTATGTTGACCGGAAAGCCATCTAGGATCCAACCGGACTCTAATGGAATCTGGCTGCTCACAAGATTGCAAATATTTCTACATTGAGTGTCTACTAATTCTTCATGTGCATTTTTTATTCATGATACCTGACAGCCTCTACCACAATGTCCACCAATAACTCATCAGGGGTGACGCCACCTTTGCTTAGCTTCTCAGCAGCAGCTGCTCCCAGCATTGCACGGATCGACAACTGGTATGAAAACAAAGAGGGCGCTTGGGATGGCTGACTTGAATTTTGCTTTGTGTGACATTTTTCAGCAATTGCTTCTTACATCCATGCCTGATTGTTCGTCTTTACCGCGCACATCTGAACAACGAAAGATATCAATGAGAAACTGCAGTTATAGATCACAGGATTAGGGGTACAATTGTACTAACAAGTTTAACACACCTGTATTCATAATTGGGGCAAGTTCTTTCTCACGTTCTTCACTTTCTTCTTTGATCTGCACATATGATTTAAAATGGTTACAGGTGAGTTGCTAACCTCCAGAATGGTCTGAGAGGTGATTCTTGACTCACCTTCTCTCTACTTCGGTGAGCGTTCAGTGCCTCTTCTACAAGCCTGTCCACTGATATGACACATATTTTGAGCTCTACAAGAAGACAACAGGCTTACTTAGAAGGTAAGACCTCAAAAAAACAAGGCTTGTTCGTGTGTGTACGAGTCACGCTTGATTCATTGACATCATGTACCTTGAGCAATCCTCTTCAAACAGGTGGTCTTGCCGGAGCAGAACTTGCCCAGGACGCATGCCTTGAGCCTGTAGCCAGGAACTGCTGATGGGCTCATTAACGGGATCAAGGTCCTCATTCTCAAGATCATGTGTCTGAGAATATTGTTGGGACTTGGCACAACTGGTGAACTGGCCTCCCCGGCCTCCTCTGTCCATGTCCATTCTCCCACCATATTCTGACACACACCAAACAGTAACAACAAAATTAAGTTGAATCTCAGGGCTCCCTTGTCTTACGTACCATCCGAGTCCACATGGATCAAAGTAGCGCACTTCTAATCACGAATATTAATGCACATTTTGTTCCCAGTTTACGACATATCAACACAAATCCCAGAGTTTTTTTTTACAAATCTGGAAACATTCGAGCATCTCTCCTTTGCCATGCTTATCTATCCACGTCACAAGTGCAACGTCAAGATGCTATTAAATGCTCATGATTGAAAAACTCTTAGATCTTTGAGTTCAAAAGTAGGGCACGACATAAGTGTTACATTTATGTTTTTGACTCACAACATATTCCTCGTAATCCTGTGTGTTGAGCAGCTCCTCTTTCTGGAGTTCAACTGGGTCTGGCTCGGGCGATGGAAGTCGCTGTTGCTCATAAAGAGGGAGACCATTTAACAGCAGTTCTTTCCATTCACGCATCATCTTGGCAGGAATCAGACTGAAAAGGACGCAGTCTTATCTTAAATGCAAATCTAGAAACAAAGTATACCACACCACTGATGTGTTTGCTACTGTGAGAAATACAATTACAATTGTCATACAAACAACTGCGAAAGCATCTTTATGTGAAGTGGTTTTTAAAGTTAGAATGTGGTTGGCGTGGGTCCCTTCGTGATTTTTGCACTACATACAGTAAATCTTGGGAAGCGCTAAAGTAAGTGCAGTGATTTTTATTGCTATGATTACTAAAAACCGATGCCACATGTGAGGTGTGAACTTATCACTTACTTTCCAGTGAGCAGGCGATATTCTGTAACCTTGGTGGCCAAGTCCATGATTTGATACAAAATCTCCTTACACTTCTCAAAATGCTTCTTGGATCTGTTCTGAGCAAACTCAGCAGCCATCTTCTTGCAGAATTCCAACTCCAATTCGATCTCCTCTGCCCGGTCCAACTGAGCCTGACGGGTCAAGGCCTGAATCCCAAAGGTATCACAAGTGCTTTGGCAGGTCAGAAAATGCCAGAAATGACATCAACAAACGCACATGTCTGTGAAGTGAACATATTTTGACACTCACCGCTTCCCTTTCAAGAGCTTCTCGGAATTCCATTTCTCTCTGTTGCTGAAACTGCTGTTCTATCAGCAGCCGGTTCTGTCGAAAAGCATCCTTCTGCTTGCGCATTTGGAGTAGTTGAACTGCCAAACGTTTCTCTTGTTGAGTCTGGCCTGTCAGACACCTAACCAGCTGCTCCTCTCGCCATCTCTCCTGCAAGGGAGAAGGGCACATACCGAGTATAGAGTACATACAGTAGTACATATAAAGTGTGGTGAGTTTATTACCAAATTGACAAATGCATAAGTGTGTTTAACCAATACCCAGTGCATGTCTCAATGGACCTATTCAAGCTTACGAGTGACCCACCTCTTGAGCCACGTGGGCTTTGAGCTGCTCGACCAGGCATCTTATTCGTCTCTTTTCTCTCTGCTCAGAAGCGGCAACATTCTCCTGCAACCTCTGGCGAATCGCCTGAATATACGCGCTGCTGGATTGGAGTGTCAGCTCATTTTCACCTCCATTACCCTGAGTGCTAGCTCCAAGTGGAACATCTAGGCTTCTAGTGAGAGTGAATCAAGAGAATCAAAGAACATCCAACTATAACAAGATGAGTACTCCACTGCATACTCCAGGTTTAGTATCCACAAATGGTTCCATTTGTCTTTTTCCTATGTGGAACCTGTTCCGCGTTATTCCATGAAAAATCCACCTATTCACCTTTTTTTCTAAAAAGCCCCAAACTGCCACAAGATGGAATCAGCGGATTGTCTAATCGGAAATGTGCACACAGGTAAGAAGGTAAGGAGGAGCTAGGTTTATCCAAGGTTGTTCAAGGCAGAATTACAAGTAGCTTTTAACATAAGAACAGCTTTTGAACGTCTTTTAACTCCTTTTTTCAATACATATTATTAATATATTTTATTACTAATTATTCAGTTGTTAATTTTATTATCATTTGTACTATTACATGCATATATGTCATTTCCTGCAAATACACAATCTACAAAACATTATACACAAATGTATGTTTGTCAATTTTTTTGCCGCTGAAGTTTGTTATTGTTGCTCAGGAACAAAATGAAAAAAATATGTGTAATTCATTTATTCTTAAGAGTAATATTGTAAGTTGATTTTGAAATGACGCTAAATGGTTTCGTGATCTTAGATGTTTGATTTATCCCTTAAACTGCAATATAGGGAGCACCAATCCTTACATACAGCAATAAACGGACTATTTGCATTTTTGCTATTCTATGAAAACACAGACTGTTATGAGGAACATAAACATGTTAAATTAATGTATAATGAAAAAGTTTCTCACACCCTGGAGAAGAAGCCAAGCCTGAAGTGGTCAGCTTTTTCCTGTTTATCTCAAACTCTGCAATTTCAGCCTGGACTATCTGCATGGACGGAAGTATGACACAGCACGTTACTTTTATATTATTCACACAGACTCATGGCCATGTCTTTGTACGTCAATTAAATTGCAAGACTTTGAGCAGGACACCATGTGTAATTTACATGATTTGAGCCAATGAAATGAAGATCACGTCGACTCAAAAGATGAAGTATTTTAGCTGGAGAGTGAGTGCGCTCTGACCACAAATGTTTAAACATGGGGTCAAGTTGAGTCTTGAGTCATCTTCAGCAGCTACGTACATGGTGAGACTCACTCATGGTGCTACAGCATCAGCTTTATCACCCCAGAGGAAAAAACTGCCTTTTACTTAGACTGTCACTTTTTTTTTTTTTTTTTTTTTTTACTTAACTCATCAATGATATTTGAAAAATACAAATAATAATCTCTCTTTGATCAATCTCCCTTAAATATGTTTGATATGAGACAGGCATTCATCTGTGCTCTTCTTGTGCAATCGGATATGAATATATGACATACTGTAGAAAGATTAAACATACTTGTTGTTGGAGTCAAGCCCTTTCTTCCTTTTGTTGTATCAAGACCACTTTTAGTATTGTTTTCACAAGGAAAATTCAAGTGTGGTCAAAGGTATTTGCGTTCTGGTTAGCTTTAATTAGATTGTGACCTCTGCCTGCTGATCTTTGCGTTGCTGGTGCTTCTGCCGCCTCATGTTGACCAGTGACGAGTAGGGAGGAGGTTTTGGCAACTGGACTTCAGAGGACTGGTTTTGACTTGACATGACATCACTGTACTTTGGACGAGAAAACTGCACAACATACAGAATAAAGTCAGTAATATGTAGATTGTTATGAATTTGTTTCGAAAGCCTATACGGAAAGGTTACTAAGTGGAAGGGGGAGGTGTTTATTTTAATCATGTACTGGTTTAAAGTTCATGTTTGTGTTGATAAAGGACACTTTGAGATGACTTTCCTTGCGCACCTTTCTCAGGTGCGTGGCTCTTTTTTCATCCTGGTCTTTGAGGTGACTTCTCTTCTGAGCTGACTTGTCAAGCTGCGGGCGTCTCTTTTCTAAGTCTTGATTGACTTTCTGCAACTTCAACTCTGCATCATGTTTCTTCACTGCAAGATGTAGACGCTACATGAAACAAATACAGATTTAGGATGCATATTTAAATTACTTGTCAGAGGTCACCGTTTCAATGGGTGCTACATTGATGAATCTCATCACACTTACATCAGAGAACATTTCGCGACCTTTTTTATGCAGGGCATCAGGTTGCATGATTTCAAACTTTCTCTTTTTCTGCTTTTCTAATGAGACATAGAGCTGATAAAGAAGATGTGTGGCAGCACCAGGCTTCTCCTGCATCACTGCCTGAGCTGCTGCCAGGTCGAAGGAGATGCCTAGCCGATGAAGAGTTGGCTCGAGGCGCGTGAAATTGTTCAATTTGGAGGTGGAGGTGCTGTGGGCACATTGGTTTGCAGAGTAAAATAAAGAAGGATTCAAGACAAAGCATGCAGTTTTGACATTTAGTTGTAAAAATGGGGAAACAATGAACTTACTCAGTTTTTGTAAAGATACTGACATCATTAATCATTTGATATTTCTGTAAAACCTCTCCAATTAGGTAACCACTGGCAAAATCCCTGGCGAAGTGCTTTGGTTCTGAGAAAGATAAACACATGATTTAATGGATATTACAAAGAGTGGCATGAGTTGTCAAATGCAAAATCCATCCATCCATCCATTTTCTATAGCTGCTTCTCCTCACAAGGGTTGCAGGCTTGCAGGTGCCTATTCCAGCAGACTTCAGGCAGTAGGCGGGGGACACTCTAAAATGGTTGCCAGCCAAATGCAGGTCACAGTGGGATAAACAACCATTCACGCACCCAATCACACCTAAGGATAATTCAGTGTGTCCTATACCTTCCATGCATGTTCTTTTGAGTGTGGGAGGAAGAGATAACCCACACTCGGGGAAAACATGCAAACGCCGCGCAGGAAGGCCAAAGCGAGCTGGAATTGAACTTGGGTCAAATGCAAAATCCTTTTAGAAAATGTAATACGAAACCACAAAAAGCCTGGAAACAGAATATTGTTGCTGAGCCTACATGTAAATGAAATAAAGTTACATTTTGAATCTCCAGCCATATTTTCATTTTCTAAATGATTGATTGAATGAATGAATGAATGAATAAATGAATGAATAAATGAATGAATGAATGAATGAATGAATGAATGAATGACAATTCACGCTTTGTGGGAGCCCTCTAGTGGTCAGGGGGCACCAAGCAGCGACTTAATTACTCAATACTAATACTGTGCTAAGTATTTTCCTTAGTGCAGCAGAACAATCAAATGTTCTCCCCCTGGATTGCGATTATTTAAACGGTGTAAAGTATAATTTTGGGGGGACTTTTTTACAGTGAGCCATGAGACTTTTTCTTTGTTTATGTAAAATACGTGCCTTGGCACAAAAAAAGTTGGGAAACACCGAATGAATTAAAGTGAACTGAAGTAATGAAAACTACAACTACTGCTTGTTAAATATAGATGTAGGTGGCTGTCAGAAAATAAAATGTAGTTATTGAATAAATCATTCCCGACCATTACTAAGTTGAACTGCCACCTGCCAGGATGTATCATTTTTTGGCTCAATCTGAAGCTTTTAAAAAAAATAATTTGACGCACCAAAACCATCAACAGCCACAATAAGCATACATAAATGAGTAAGCACACAAGTAAATCTCGATACATTTAATTTCAGTCATACGTACCGATAACCTTTGACAGGCGAAGCTCTTCGTTGAGCCACTTGCACAATATGTCCGACATATTCTTCTTTGGAACATTTGTCTTTTCGATTTACCAAGATGAGTTTACGACCAGTGCTTGCGGTCGTTTCGAACTCTTACCACCAAGGGGATTTGAAACATTTTCCATATGAGAAAATACGTCATTAAGTGATGGTCAAGCAAACGGACTCGGTGTTGCTATGTTACCCGGCAAACTGTACTTCCCAGTGAATCCGCCACATTTTTCTCGTCGGTTTTCGTGACGTCGTGCTCGTTGAACTACACTTTTAAATATAAGATATGTAACAACACACTTGACTATTTTAAATGATTGCACTGTCAATTTAAGCCACAAAATGACTGCCAAAGGAAAAAAAAAACAAAAAACATACAGTACGGTGAGGGAAGACGATACAACGTTCTGTCGTCACCATGGAAACGCTACAACATTGTTGTTTTAATTTTTAGAGCCATTATTTGAGGCTATGCAACATATCTCAACAATCGATAAACACATGATGGAATAACAGACAACTAGCCAACATTTTTTTGTTTCGTTTTTTTATTATCTTTTACATGATTAATATTTCAACTTGGTGTTAACATTATCGGTTCAGGAAAAAAAAATCCACGTTTTTATAAGCTATCCGAGTATTCTCCCACCTCATCATTTTCATGAATTACAAACATGATATTGTCAGAAAGATCATAGAATTTAAAGCACTTAATTATGAATTATTTTGATCAAATATGGGTGTACATTAAGTCATGAAGTCATGCACTGCATTAGTCATTGTTAGTTTTTAAAGCCATAGGAGCTCAAACAGCATAAAGTACAGTATCATAGTTTTGTAGTGTTTGCTTATACAGCATGCATTTACAAATCAGGACGGGTGGCAGCAAGCTACCCTGGTGTCATCCATATAAGCAGAGTCAAGCTTTTCTTGAGACCATATCAGCATCGGACAATGTGACACAAGGCTGTGAAAGCAGACTAAGCTATCATTAGAATAAAATCACAATATGCTATTAATAACAAACATTGAGATCTTTTGGTTAAATCGTAAACATTTATATTTCCTATGTAGGAGAGCAAAAAGATACATGTACACCAGATATAGCTTAGTATAAAACCTTATCTGTTGACACAACCTAAATCTAGTAACCTAGCCTGACTCATTGCAGGCTTTAAAAAAGGGAAAATAATGTACAGCCACTTTTAAATTCTCAAAACTATATCATCTGTTTAGTACAGGGGTGTCCTAATCCGGTCCTCAAGGACCTGTATCCTGGATGTCTTCTAGGTTTCTTCTAGCGGCCCTCGAGGACCGAGTTTGGACACCCCTCGTCTAATATGATCTCATATTGGCTAGCACAGTCATTTTACCATCACTGTAGCTTTTGGATTAAAGCCAGTCAATCGATATTTCTTGTATAAGAACAACAGCATTGCTAAATGAAAACATTTTCCCCAGTAGTCAAAAAAGGACCACCTGAGAAGTTGACCAGCAAAGTCATCCAGTTCCATCCTCATTATTTTTGTCACCATTCCTATCACAGTAGTTTTACTTAAAGCTTGTCGGCTGTAGGCACTGAGAAATTTGACTTGGAAATTAGCATACAATGTCCTGCCATACAGTATATGCAAATGAATTTAAACGGCTTTTAAACGGAAAACGAAATCCGTTTAAATTTAAACGGAATTTAAACAAAATTTGAGGAAGGGTTTTGTGAGATAGAAGACAGTTAGCAAATTGAAATAAAACATTATAAAACAACAATATGCTGTTGACATTATCATTGGTGTCTCATACATTATTGATCTGTTCTGAACCACTCTCATTTTCATATATATATATATATATATATACATATATATATATACATATATATATATATATATATACATATATATATATATATATATATATATATATATATATATACATATATATATATATACATACATATATATATATACATATACATATATATATATATATACATATACATATATATATATACATATATATATATATATATATATATATATATATATATATATATATATACATATATATATATATATACATATATATATATATATATATATATATATATATATATATACACACACACACACATATATGTGTGGGTGTGCGTGTGTGTGTGTGTATCATGTACATATTTGAAACACTTAATTGAGTAGCAAGGCAGTCTGTGAAAGGTGACGTGGTGCAAATGACTGGAAGCATTACATTTATACGTACTTTAAACACAAACATTATGATTGACTCCCAAAGATCATTCTGAATATTTGCATGGAAAGCCACTGACTAGCAGTTAACATGCTACATAGGACATAAAAAAACTGGCCTGTAAAATATTTACAAAAAACTAGGTTAAAAAAAAGGAAGACAAACATAAACAAAAGTAATATGATAGCATTTGTTCAGTACATGACATTGAATACATTCTAGCTTATATCATCAGTGTCATCATCCAGACAATTCCAGAGTGTAAAATAAATCACCTTCTGATTTTGTGTAAAATAATGACTCATTAAAAGTGCATAGGACATCATTTCATGAGGGCTACTCAAAGACAATTAACAGACATGTTACACTCACACTAAACCTAAAATTAACTGTTCCTTTTATAGTGTTTCAACAAAAAATGGAAATGTTTGGTTTGAAAAATGACTTTCATTCTAGAGCGAGCATTTTACATACCACAATGAGTAAAAGAAAAAAGTAGAATACAAACTAAAAGCTGCATCTCTGAAGCATATCAGCGCAACTCATTTTTGACTTCACTTTGTCTATGATTGATACTAATATGCATCATGGCTGACAGACATCAAGACATCACGTGACCACCAATAAGTAAATCAATGCCACTGGCCACTAAATGAGGATATTGGGTGGATCACACTTGAGTTTTGTGTTTTCGTGTTGTTTTTCAAAAATCATATTAATTTACCTGCATCAAATGGAGACATTACTTTTTGACCCGATGGGTGAGGCTTTTGCAGTTTGATCAATATCGCTGGTAATACTCATGAATGTAAAAGGGTAAGCCAACCTGTTGGCGGAGTAGCTTCGAAAGAGAGGATATCACGGTTTTGTAGATGACAGCAGGTTGGTGAACCACCCCGCCGCTGAAGTACTGAGCGGACGTTTCTCTTCGCCGTGTTCCTCTGACTCGCCATTGGGAAGAAGGAACTGAGTGGAAGCCACAGAAGTGGGCGAGCCCAAGCACGGTGCCAGGCGATCCCGTTCTTCAGCCTCCCCGGGTGAATCCAAATTCCAAGAGTTTTGGGGTTTGTAGCCTCCGGAGCAGGCAGCGTGGGGATCTTGGGAAGACAGCGATGGAACCATTTGTGAGTTGTCATTCAGTGCTGCAGGTTGCACCTGAGGGCGGTATCCGCCTCCGCTTTCAGTCATTTCCACCTCAGAGGAACCCTGTTGATCTGTGTGGAGAACCAGAGATGACCCAGAAGTTTGGATTCCTGTGTAAGTCACATCGGTTTGCCCAGAGTCCATCGAAGACGAAGAAGAAGCCGAAGAGTCTGGGTAGCGTGGCCTTATGGGGCGCTCGTCAATCATTTGGTTGTAGTAGCGTAATGACGATGGCTCGTCCGTGTCGACCGGTTCATCTCCAAACATCTGATCCTCTTCCTCCTCATCCTCTTCGGGAATGACGACCAACACTTCTTTAAGAGAATCCAGTTCGGGCTTTTCGACAACATGGACCAGATTATGGGGCGAGGGCCTCACATCCAGCGGACCCTGTTTGGTTGAAACAATCGATGATCAAGAATGCATTAGATAATATTCATTAAACTAACATGTATTCTTGTAGTTTACAATGGTATAGAACCACATCAAAGTGAACTGAGGAAAACTCTGACGATCGGTACAATGCAGCTGTACAACACTCCAGACCAGTGCTTCTCAAATGGATGGACGAGAACCTCTGGGGGTAAGGGAGATTTGAACAGCTGCAGAGTTCCCTCACTACATCACGCTTCATTTTTCAAGCTATCCCCGAGTGAATCTCACATGCAAATGAGAAAGTGTAGCTCAACATACTCCTTCAGCTGCGTGTTCACTCGCGTGTGAGATTCACATGGAGACAGCTACTGGAGGTACTGTAGTAAACACTCAACAGCTTAGAAAAGACTGGGAGCCAATCAGTCAGTCAGCTCACGGCCTCGCCTACAAGACACGTGATTGTTTCCTGGCGCTACATTGACCAATGAGGGCGGGGGGGTTCAAATGTAGTTCCAAAGTTCGGATCGCACAGCACCCTGTTTTAAAGTCTTCTTATTTTCCCATCTAAAAAATACTTTGTTTTTGGTTAGGGGGTCCTTGGCAAAAACAAACAAAAAAAAATCAGGTGGTACATGATTGGAAAAAAGATTGAGAATTGTTGCTCTAAACTATGACAATAAACTTTAATTAATAGCCTCTTGAGAACATTTGTTTGGATGAGTCATTTCCAAAGACATCAAAGTCATGAAAAATCAAAATTTTGCTGCAGCAAAATATCTTAATTTATAATTTATCTACAGTATGTATGCTGGTGAGAGTAATGGAAAATAAATATTAAGCATAATATTTTGTTATTCAGTGACCACCTGGCTTTGTTTGAACAAAGAACATTTCACTTAACATACAGTACATGAGAAATCTCTGTGCAGCTAGAATGAGATGACCTTGACAGATAAGTGAGTTCAAGTTGGTGCATTCAGTATTGTGGTAGGGCCTAATATACTGGCATGTACCTGTGTCCTGGTCCAGTCGTCGTTCAATTTGGGTTGGGGTATGTCTGGATAGAATGCTGTCTTAACCCTGATGAGAAAAAAAAAGTAAAATGTTATTGTGCAGCATACACTGTCAAAATAAATATTAGCAGGGATGTTCGATACCTCTTTTTTCAGCGATAAGCATATACGTATGAGTACTCAACGTTTGAGTCACCGATACTGATACTACCAGTACTTTTGATAAAACAATGGCAGTTCCATTTAAAGACCTATCTATTTCAATTAGCATTTTGTTAAAATTTCAAGAAATTTGTGTCAGCTTTTTTTAAAATAAAATGCTATATTGGGATAGGTCTTTCTTTAAAGGAAAGATAAATAAAATTACAAGAAATTAGCGGCAACCCCCCTGTGTGCAAAGTTGTCTGGGGGTTTATGCCCCTGATAAGGTCACCCATGGCAAAGAGGTCCTAGGTGAGGGACCAGACTAAGCACAGACTATTGACCCTTTATGATGATTAAAACATTTGGATCTGGTTTTCCCTTGTCCGGACGCAGGTCACCAGGGGTCCCCTTCTGGAGCCAGGCCTGGGGGAGGGGCTCGCTGGCGAGCGCTTGGTGGGCAGGCCTGTACCCTTGAGGCTTGGTCGGGCTCAGCCCTTAGCGGAGAAGCGGTTCCATCTTAACATGAGTTCACCACCTGTGACAGGGGCCATAGAGGTCGGGTGCGTTGTGAGCTGGGTGGCGGCCAAAGGCGGGGAGCTTGGCGCTCCAATCCCCAGAGGTAAAATTTTCTCTGGTAATGAAGGAGCCTGAGCTGGTGTGTGAGGCAGAAAGGTTACAACTAGATATAGTTTGACTCGGCTCCACACACAGCTTGTGCTCAGGTATTAGTCCTCTCAAGAGGGGTTGGACTCTCTTCCACTCTGGAGTTGCCCGAGGTAAGAGGCGATAGCAAGTGTGGGCATACTTCTTGCTCTCCGGCTCAGGATATTGGGGTTTACCCCAGTGGACTAGAGGGTAGCCTCCCTCCGCCTTCGGGTGGGGTGGACGGTTCCTGACTGTGGTTTGTGCTTATTCACCACACAGCATTTCAGAGAACCCACCCTCTTTGGAGTCCTTGGAGGCTGTGCTGGAATGGGCTCCCCCCAGGGACTCCCAAGTTCTGCTGGGGGACTTCAATCCTCATGTAGTCAATGACAGTGACACCAGGAGGGGGGTGATTGGGAGGAATGCACCCCCCCCCTCGATCTGAACCCAAGAGGATTGTTATTGGACTTTTGTGCTCATCACGGATTGACCATAACAAACAAAATGTTCAAATATATGGGTATCCATATTGCACTTGGCACCAGGACACCCTAGGTGTCAGCTCTACACCCTCAGCAGAATCCTCCAGGGTGCATGGGAGTTCACCCAACCGGTCTACATGTGTTTTGTCCATTTGGTAAAGGCGTTTGACTGTGTCTTTCTTGGAGCTCTGTGGGGGTATAGGGTACCAAACAGCTTGATAGGAGGCTGTTCGGTCCCTGTATCACCAATGTCAGAGTTTGGTCCACATTTCTGACAGTATGTCAAATTCGTTTCTGGTGAGGGTTGGACTCCATCAAGGCTGCTCATTGTCACAGATTCTGTTCATTATCTTTATGGACAGAATTTCTAGGCACAGCTGAAGCATTGAAGGGTCCGGTTTGAAGATCTCAGCATTGCAGCTCTGCTATTTGCGGATGATGTTGTGCTGTTGGCTTCTTCAGGCCATGACCTCCAACTCTTACTGGAGCATTTTGCAGCAGAGTATGAAATGGCTGGGATGAAGATCAGCACCTCCAAATCTGAGACCATGGTCCTCAGTCGGAAAAGGGTGGAGTGCCTCTCTGGGTCGGGGATGAGGTCCTCTCAAGTGAAGAGTTCAATTATTTTACGGTCTTGTTCACAAGTGAGGGTCAGATGGAACAAGAGATCAACAGGCGTATCGGTGCAGCGTCTGCTGTGATGCGGACAGTGTGCCGGTCTGTTGTGGTGAAGAAAGAGCTACGCCAAAAGGTGAAGGTCCCGATTTACCAGTCAATATACGTTTATGCCCTCACCTATGGTCATGACCTGTGGGTTGTGACCAAAAGAACAAGATTCCAGATACAAGCGGCCCAAAGTAGTTTCCTCTGCCAAGGTATCTGGGCTCTCTCTTAGAGATAGGGTGTGAAGCTCAGTCATTAGGGATAGACTCAGCGTCCAGCCACTGCTCCACCACGTTGAGAGGAGACAGTGGAGGTGGTTCGGGCATCTAGATAGGATGACTTCCGGACGCCTCCCTCAAGAGGTGTTCCAGGCATGTCCCACCGGGACACACGCTGAAGAGACTAGTCCTCGGCTGTCCTGGGAAACCCTGGGGATCCTCCTGGAGAAGCTGGACGAGGTGGCCGGAGAGAGGGAAGTCTGGGCTTCCCTGCTTAAGCTGCTGCCCCTGTGATCCGACCTCCAACAAACAGATAGCTATTGGATGGATGAGCAACAGTTTTCCATTCTTCTAATTTGTAACATCTAATTCGTGATTGCAAAACTGCTCCAAGAGAGAGACCAATACTAATGGTATTGGCTGCTTCGGCAAGTATGACATGAAATAAGCGCCAGGTATTGACCCGAAACTGCTACTTGATATTGCCTCGGCCAGGTCACATGCTCAAATAAACTGTTTCAGCAAGAAAGTGCGCTACACTGACTCACCATTTTCGTTTCTTATAGCAAAGGAAGGTGACAACGGACACCAATAATGCTAAAGCTCCCAGAGATGCCAATATTTCCAAGATGAGCCAATCAGCTTAAAGGAAAAGAACAAAGGAAAAATTAGAGACCAAATATATATTTACAGGATGCAATACAGTATACAGTATTTACTGGACAGACATACCCAACTCCTCCACTGTGATGGAGATGGTGGAGCCTGTATTCTCGCCTGCTGAAGTGTAAGCTTTGACTGTGAATTTATAGGAGCCCTCGGAGAGACCCTTTACTGTATACTTCCTGCTTTCTTCTCCCGATAGATTGGCTGCAAGGGTGGGGAACATGGTGGAATGAAAGCGCGCAGCAGGATGTATTGGTTTCATTGCTAGAATGATAAGTAAAGTAGCCAATATGTACCGAGCAGCACAAGGTGAGAGTCATTGTTGAGGTAAATGTTGTAGCCCAAGATATATCCTCTCCTGCTGGCCTCAGGCATGGCTTCCCACATCAAGAGAACATCTGAGTCCTGTTGCCTGATGAATAGATAGGGGACAGCTGTGGAGGGAGCTAGGAGAGAAAGGTTTTTAGATTATTTAAAATTGAAAGATATTTTGACAAGAAATGCTGTGTCGGTGGCAAAAAGGTCATTCCTACTTACCCAG
This sequence comes from Hippichthys cyanospilos, assembly GCF_059441005.1. Classification (NCBI taxonomy): domain Eukaryota; kingdom Metazoa; phylum Chordata; class Actinopteri; order Syngnathiformes; family Syngnathidae; genus Hippichthys; species Hippichthys cyanospilos. The sequence continues at coordinate 19,909,787 of NC_142369.1, read as the reverse complement.
TTCCTGCATGTAGCCCTGCCAGAAGTGCAACAGCTCTGATGAGCAGCTGAACAAGGAGATGTTGTACTTCACACCTGGTTGGAAGTTCACTGACGGGATGAGAGATGCGCAATGTTTTAAACATACCCAAATGTAACGATGCAAGTCCGTCTCAAAAGTTCATATTTAAATGATTGTATTCCTAAAGATTTCAATCAATTTTTGAGTGTGTTCATTCAGAATACCGCTGTACTGCAACCTATCCTAGATGCCTTTTGAGCAAGAGGCGAGATACACCCTAGATCAGTCGCTAGTCAATTACAGGGCACATACAGATGGTCTTAAATGTGTACAAACAGGAAGTTACAAGAAAAATGTAAGTATAACGAAAAAAGGGTTTTCGCACGTGTTAGGGAGAATTTTTATTGTTGGATGAAACAAATGTTGTGCCTTCTGCCAAATTTCAAAATATGTTTGGTCAAAAACAACAATGCTCATTACATTAGTTTATTTATCATATATCAGAGAAATGTACATTCCAATGTAAATAAATATGTTGCTCCTGGAAGTTTAACACAAAGAACACACCTAAACACGTAAATAAATAAATACCCTACCAGACAAAAACAAAACATAACAGACAAAAAACAGTACCTGATTCAATGGAAATATTTGTGTATCCAGTTGCCACCTTGACCCACTCAACATGGCAATCTTTCTGGCAGAGAGCATCATGCCACTCAATGACATAACCACAGCTTGAGTTGGATTCATCCTGCCAGACCAGGGGGAAACCTCTGTCCATATAAACCGCTCTGGACTCAGAAATGTGACTTTTATCTGGGAAGAGGAGGAATATAAGGAAAAAAAAAATGTTTAATTTATTTATTTAATTGATGAACAGTTTGTACTTCTCTAGTAGCAAAATGAATGAAGACCTAAGAATATGTTATTGGAATTATGAGAGATACCTTTTCAGAATTACGCCTTCTTAATTTCATTTGCCTTGGACATGTAGTGACTCAGATATTCATATTCCAAATAATGTAATTTTTTGTGACACTTTGAATACAGAGTCTCTTCTAAATGATCTCATTAGATTGCAAAAGTGTACCATCATGTTGTGACTATGCAAACAAGTTAAGTCTATACATATGTTTGTAAGGACTCAGCAGCCTCCTAACTACGACATACCTGCAACACGTAGAGGAACAATTACACTTGCGGGCAGCGAATCCCCAGCCGCGTTCTTGGCAATGACAGCTGCCATAACTTGATTGTCATTGGTGAAGGCGGAGATTCGAGTGAGATTGATTGGCAGCATAAAGGTGTCAGGAGGAAGCGTTTCAGTGTGCTGCAGGTTCTCTTTGGGGCTCCACAGTGTCACTTCATAAGATGTAATTTGACCATGGCTTTCTCGAGCTGACAAAGGCTAAAGAGGGAACGGTAGAGAAAGAGGAAAGAGGGAGATTATGGGAGGAATTAATATCATTACATATACGTCTATTATCGTGATACAGCAGCTGAAGAACGTGAACACAAAGCTCAAGTAAAAAAAAAAAAAAAAAAAGACATTTTAAAAAAACAACCACAATTTATACTGTACAAAAACTTTTTTTTTTAAATAATTCGACCAACTGGGCATGGGATGATAACCGGATTGGCAATATATTGCGGCTTTAGAAGTCAAGGTTTTTTAAATCGTCCAAGCCAATGGGCAGGTGCAGTGTGTAGCTCTCGTTGTGTATCACACATCAGTTCTCCTCTGTTGCAGCAGCCAATCACATAGCTCTTTTTTTAGTTTGTCGGCTTCAGTATCACTGTCAGAAATACGGTGTCGCATGGGGCCAGATCTGGCCCGCTACAATTTATTTTTGCAAAAGCAAAACATGTGTCTGTGATCCATGTGGAAATCTGTACTAAATTTGTTTCACGCAATTTGAAGTCATGTGTAAAAAAAATAATAAGAGATTTTTTTTGCTACCCTTTTTCCAATAATTTTAATAACTTAGCAAACTATGTTTGAGTCCTGATTTCAAATAATCTATCAATTTGTTGTTTATCTGTAATAATTTGATGAGATGGTCATGGTGATATTTTGTTTCACCGTCATTAGAGTTCTGTAAATGAAGCTGGTGTGCAACAAAAATTTGTTTGACACTCTGATCTGCAGTATACAAATACAGTGTACGATTTCACCCCTCAAAAAAATCAACTGATTAACCATGTGTACAACAACCCCCAAAACTAATACTTGCTGAGTTATGAATGAATTGTCCAATTTAGATATTCCATTTTCATTTTGGAAAAATGCAATTTATACTCGTATCAATCATACACTGGAAAAACTAGAAGCTACTGCACAACAGAACTTCATAAGCAAACAAAGCTACTGTGAATATACAATGAACTCATTCAGTTGACTGAGACGAAAATAAATATAAAAATCACCTTCCAAACGATCTGACCACTATTGTCATTGTTGATATGCACCCACACATCAGGCTGATCTGGAACTGTGGTGAAAATGAAAATAATGGTTCCAATATAATCAAATAGTATTTAGTTTATTTTGAAAGATGGTTATAACGTAAATAAAGGTATACAAACCATGCATCCATCCTTACCATCCATATTTGTTTTGATAGTAAAGGGTTGGCTCCAGTTACCCCACTTCCAGAAATTCTGCTGCGCAGCACAGCGGACTTTAACGCTGTATTCCTCATTGGGATAAAGCTCAAAAAGCCGCACCGCCGTCAGACCGACGCCTGTAAAGGTACGCTGGACACGTACATTTTTAACAAATGTAAGAATGTATTGATGAACATGAAAAGATGCAATGGAGCTCAAAGTAAAGGAAATAACTGACCTTGGTTTTGTTGTCATAAGACCTGAGTTCTACCTGGCAGACAAGCGGCAGGGAATGATAACTGTCATATACCCACTTCCACAGTAAAGTGGCATTCCAAGCATTGACCACAGCGCTCAGATTTTCAGGTGCCACTGGGCGCACTGGAATAAAACAAACAAACAATATGAATTACAATTGCACTAGGTATATTTACGTTTTATCATATAAGTGTTTCACAATAACATGAGTCAAGCTACTCACCTCTGTGTCGGATTTCAGCTGAATCCAGCATGCTGTACCGGCCGAGAGGATTCACAGCTTCCAGTGTCCAGTTACCCTCCCACTGCTCCGTGCTACATGTCTTCAGATTTTCTAGCAAGGTGGTCTCCTCACATTTCCTATAAAAATATAATTAGTCATGTTAGACAATTAACTGGCATTTTGTTGTCGATTAAGGTTGCTACGAATTTGATGAGCACGCCAGCAGTACCTATTATTTAGCGAGTAGATTGTTTTCCGTCTGCCATACAGTCCTGTACCTCGCACTTCTTTCCACTGGCACACGGCTGACCTCAAATCTCGAGTCTCACACTGAAAATCACTGAGCAGAGGAGGATCTGGGGAAATAACAGTATGAAGTGACATTAGTATGACACCAGCAAGCACTAAAATCACAAACTCATTTGCAAATCTTATTAAAATAAAAGTTTGCTAATTTAAGCGTTCTCCTTGTCTGCTGGTATAGATTATATTCCAAAATATAGATTTAAAAGGTTCAGAAAGGTAACTTGCATTTAATGTAAATAGATATTTTATTATTCTATTTTTTGTCTAAAAATGCATGAATAACACGCCGGCACTGGTCATTCACAGAATCGTAGCTCATGTGACACCTGACCAGACGAAAAGCCTGGAAACGTACTTACTAAAACATCTGTGGTTATTCATCTTAACACTCCCTAAGGTTGTAGCCATAAGAAACTTAATAAATGATGAAAAAAAAATTAACAAAGACTTTCCTTTGTGGCTATGGATTCCTTCTGCAGTGAAGCATTCCAGATTTCAGTTTTTAACAAAACACAAACAGGCTTACTCAAATGTAATAGAGCTTTTAACTGCATTAGTCTGTGAAATAGCCTATTTGGATATACAGTATCAGGTTTCTGTCCCATAGTGGGGATTAAACTATACGGTATTGTATCCATTAAAACTAAAGGACAGAAATGAAAGCTTTTTACTGGAAAACAACAAAACACAATTTATGACTCTAAAGCAATAGTTGCTTCTCTGAATTTACATGTCACCAAATAATAGCAAATAAACCAAAGCAACCCAAATTTTAGGAGTCATAACAAACTTACATCCAACAAACACCACAGTTCCAGACAGTTTGGTTCTGTCCAAGCTGTCCTTGCAGATGACATTGGTCCCTGTCCTATTTGACGGAGCCTGGTGAGTTACCGTGATGCTGTAACTCCGCCGACTCAGCCGTGTGGCATTCATGGCTTTGTTGCCATATTGCATGGAACCAAAGAGCTGCCCCTCTGCTACAATGCAACAGAACGTGGTGCTGTCCCCCGTAAGCACAATTCTATCCTGGGGGTACATCTGGTAGATCACATTGGTAGGCAGATCTTTTCCTGAAGAAGAAGAAATAATGGGAGGAATTCGATCATTTAAGGGCGGAAATCTATAAATAGACAGGTTTGGTGTCTTAAAGCACAGTGGAGTTAGATTATTATGGATGTTTGACCTTGGAGGATCTGCGTGTTGCTCCATTCACTCGTAAGTGTTCCCTCTCTGGAGCGGACTTGGACAGACAATGAGGTACATTCGAGAGGTTCTGCTGAGGTCCAATTCCACTCATACCGAGCAGTGGTCTGGTTGAAATTGGCATGCAGTGTGTCCTAAAACATGATGGTAACAATGGTTCATTACTGACATTAATAACAGACATTAACACTATTAAGTTACCATTAGTTACTGTAAGTGTTATAACAGTTTCCTTTCAACTTAAAAGGGAAGTTGAGTGAATAATATCACTAATAACTTTACAATAATATACATATGATTTTCTGACTGCGGAGTATGAATTAAACTGCAAATTCTATCCGGTTTCATACGGCTCAAGCGGTGGCCATGTTTACACTTGCTGTCAATCGAAAATAAAATTAAGAGCACAGGAAACTACAAGCCACGGCTCCCTTTGCATCATATAAGTAAACTTAAACAAAAAAAACAAAAAAACAGATGAAATTTTTTTTTAACCCGAGTCCTAAGCAACCAGATGTAATTTTCAGTTGACAGCAAGTGGACAAATGGACATCTCAATATGAATGAGAATGGCTGGATTTTGCTGTCTAATTTATGTTCCAGTTCCACAAACACAGTATTAATCAGAATGATGTGTTCAGCTACAGGGGGTGCACAGAACATATTGTTGGAAAAAAAGACTTTGCTTCCCCTTTGCTACCCAAATCATATGACCCCCACCCCCAAATTATTAGTATTCTTGGTGAACAACTGGTTCGCATCATCTCCCTCCTAGTTCAGAGGTCAGAGGGTTCAAATCTGGTCTTCATGTGAGACTCTTGAAACATAATTTAAAAAAAAAACCAAAAACAAAAAAGGAAAATTCCCTCACATAGAAGACAGTTTCATTGAGCTCCGTCCTGAGGATCATGACATCAAACGTTGTGGTGCTGCCTCCATGCCAGGAAATAGATATCTGCTGTGTGCGCATGTTGGGTGTCAGTTGTACCTGCTGGGGTATGGTCAGATCTGAGGGGCAACAGAAGTGAGCACAAAAAAAAACGTTTTTTTCACTTCCATTACACAAGTTCACCTCAATTTGAATGTTGTGTACAAAGACATTTGCAACAATGTTGAAACAAAGATGGCAGATTCCTACCATTTTGAGCATGAGTGTGTACCACTGAGAGGACAAAACAGATGAGCCAGACAGACCAGCATCTGGCTTGTAACTGAGGCATGGTGATTGGCAAGTGACTGTTTGCGGTCCCTTCCACTATGGCAGCAGCATGCTGTTGGCAGAGCACCCCGTGAGAGCCTAAAAAACATAAATAGAGACAACTCATCCATTTATGTACATGAGACAGTTTGTTTTAAATAAGCCATAAGTTTGAGAAAGAGACGCCTGTTCTTCCCGCACATCAACTGTTTATCTTGTCCTAACTGGAAGTCATCCCTCAATAGCACATGTACCAACCTGAAGGAACAACCAAAGTACAAAAAAAACACTGGCCACAGCATTTGCACACTTGCGCAATAAGCTTCTACCCAATTTTTTTGCACACGCTACGACAGAGGCCAAACAATTCTAGGCTTGTCTTTGTCATTTTCCAAATAGTAATAATATGTGCCAAGCTATAGCGTTGCCCACCAGTCCAGAAAAAACAGCATTTCACAATACATTCTTTTACTGGCAGCGCCATCTACTGCACAGGTGTCAAACGCCGGCCCTCAAGGGCCGATATTCTGCATGTTTTCCAAGTTTTTCTCCCCAAAACACCTGATTCTCATGATTAGCTCACCAGCAAGCTCTGCAGGAGCTTGAAACTGATCCTAATCATTTGAATCAGGTGGTTTTGAGAGAGAAGGATCAAAAACATGGCCCTCGAGGACAGGAGTTTGCCACCTATGATCTACTGGATATAGTTCTGCCCAAATCAACCCCAAAGTCACCAAATGACACATCCGTGTATTGTACAGAGTTTAATGAAAATTGGAATATGGTTTGAAACGCATGTTTTCAGAGAAAAGGCTTTCAATCAGTTCCATCCCCCTAAACACCTTTTTTGTAAAGAAAAATAAAACTATTTTCCATCCAACCAACAATTTTCTATAACCGCTAATCCCCACAAGGGTCACAGGCTTGCTGGTACTTACCCCAGCTGACTTCAGGCAGTAAGTGGGGGACACCCTGAACTGGTTGTCAGCCAAGTGCAGGGCACACAGAGACGAACCACCATTCACGTACCGAATCACACCTATGGACAATTTAGAGAGTGTCCAATGAACCTTCCATGCATGTTTTTAGAACTTGGGAGAAAGCCGGAGTGCTTGGAGAGAACCCACGTGAGCTCGGGGAGAGTATGCAAACTTCACACAGGAAGGCAAGAGTCAGCTGGATTCAAACTCAGGTCCTTAACTGTGAGGCGGATTAGCTAACCACTCACAACTGAGCCGTCTTAGAACAGTATCTTATAACATCGAAGCAATACAATGAAACAGCATGTAATGAAAGCAATAAATTATTTTACATAGTGTGTGATTCGAGCAAAAGATTTGTGTTTTTCTGAGTCGCGGACATAGTGTGTGATTCAAGCAACAGATGTGTGTTTTTCTGAGTTGCGGCATTCTGTGGAGTTACAAGCTTGTATCCAAATCGTTCTTTTTGAGTGTTGTCAATTTTTATTTTTATTTGACTGTCACGTTTAGTAAATGGATGGATGTGCATTGACATCTAAAGCAAGGAATTTCTTGTACCGTTGATGGTATTTGCATTTTTATTTTATTTTTTTACTTCAACAAAGCAGTGACTCACCTGTGACGCAAAATTTGGCATGTATAACAGAGCAAAACATATATACATAATTCAAGCAAACCGTCATAACCTGAAAACCTTTGAGGTTACGTCAAGGCAGGGAATATTTTTTGTAGTTCACAATATCTAGGCACTCTATACCCATCTGCAAAATAATGTTGAAAACAACTAAAATGATGACTTTTCTGACAGTGGGAGTCAATGAGACTGAATATCTCGTAAAGGAAGAATTTTCAACAACTCTCTCACAAGCTCTCTTTCCATAGCTGTCCCTAATAAGGTGGTTGGTGATAGGAATAAAGAAGCCCTTTCTTCCATGAGGAAAAGGTCATGCATCAACGTATGGAAAGTCACAGAGCAAGAAAAAAGTTTGGCAATGTCAGAGAAGCAGAAAATACTACCCCTGTGTTCAAAAAAGGGCACAACAATTTTTCCCATAAGACTCCATGTACGAAATCAACTTGATCAACAAGGTGAACGCCATATGCTGGTTAGGCTGAAGTCACGTCTATAACTTAAAACTGCACCAAGACAAGACAAAACATAGTGGTGCTGGAAAAGGGAGGATAACCAAGTTGGTGTTAAAGTCAACATTACGGATGACAAGAACATCTAGAGAGGATGGGATATTTAAAGCCATGAACTCTGCGAACCAGTGTGTTTATGTAAGCTATTCTCGGATTTGTTGTGTTCAACTGTAACACAGGTGCTCCGGTTTCCCGATTGGACAAGATGGGACATGCATGACAAAAAGATAACACATGGGTACAACTCAATTCATGATTACAAAAGACTCCATGTCTACACTTGGACTCAAAATAATGAGCTTGTGATTTATTCCATTTGAAATTCTTCCAGACTCTCTTTGGTTTGAAAAAAAAAATAAAACAAAGCAGCACAGACACAGATGTGTCATCATCAGGATGGTTTCTGAACTGGTTGCAAGGTAGGTGGGCCCCCCCCACATCAAAAGATCCTGAAGCATAATATGCCAGCCAGCCAGACAGACGGCCGGCCCCCACCACATCTTATGAGCTGAAAGCTGAAAGTCCAGTGATTGGAAGCTGGACAATGAGCAGATTCTGGGAAACGCACCCAAGAAACTGATAGCTCCAAAAGCTGGCCACACACGAACAAATCAATACTTGTTTGCTGGGCAGCAGCGATAAATGCAACCACAAACGGGGCAAACAACGAGAACGTGGTCAGCACTTAAAAACTGAGCCGGGAGCTTCATCTGTATGCCAGCGGTGTTCCCGTTTTAGACAAGACTTTTTCCTCCCTTGGAGTTTAGTCTATTTTGTCCAAGGCCATTCAGAGCTACGGGAAAATATGTTGAAATGCTGTGTAGGTGAAGGGCTGTAAACATTTCTCAGAAGCCAAATTTGTTTAAAGGACTTTTTGTTCTGTCTTTTTCAAAGAAAAATTGGACAACAGTAAAACCTTGTGACCCTATAAAATGGTTTCCAGCCTTTTCATTCGACTCTCATTGAACTTCATCTCAGTCAAATGTAATTATTCCTGCAAATTACTCAACTGTTTGCAAGGAAACATTACAAAGGGACTTTTTAAATATGAATCCCTTTAGTTAGACCATAGTAAACATGGGTACATATATTCCATGAGGCATCCATCTGATTCTTTATGATAAAAGTGAACACTGCTGCTAAAGTTGAGCCAGCTCGCCCTCACATGCACAGATAGGAATTAAATGAGCTACCCAGGAACAAATATTCATACAGAAAGCAAATGGTCTGTAATCAAAGCAACACAAAACTTCAGCATGTTCACAAAATAAAATAAAACAAGATAAAATACACAACCATGTTTGCAAACACCAAATTAATTCATGCAAACATATTGCTCACATACATGTAAATGAATTAAAATATTGCCTATACTGTAGTAAATAACATTTTACCATTGTGATTAATAATAAGCTCAGAGGTGAACAAACTGGCACGTTTCATGCTTTGCATATACTGTCAATTTAGCTGCTCACTTGAAAAAGTTTATTTTTTTATCTTCTTTGTCATAAATGTACTGAAATTTTTTTTTTTCATTTGGGCAACAGTTTTTCACATACTGTATTATTTTGTTACTGCAATTTCAATTAAAATAAAAACTTTCTTTCATCATATTTTGCAGTTAAAACCTATATAATTTATAGCTAGCTTCAAGGAGTAGCGGTTGTCTACATGTTATTTTTTTGGAAGAAGACATGTGTCTTACAAATCTGAACTAAATTGAAAACCAATTCTGGATCGAATCAGAGACCCCATAATCGGAATCAAATCAAATCGTGAGACAGTTAAATATTCCCACTCCTACTTTTTTTTTTTTTTTTTTTTTTTTTACCAAATCATTGATCATTGTCGGGACTCCGAACATTTCTGTTGGGACTCAGGGCTTTTCAGTATTTCAAGTCCTGGAAACCCAACAGTTTTCAGAGGTAAAATGAGCACTGTAGGTTACTTTAATGATCGTTTCAAAACTAGAATAAATACAAACTAATTATATTGACCACTTGTGGGATGTCACATCACCAGGGAGGGAAAAATGGGAGTGAAAAAAATAATAACATGTTCGGGTATGTGCACTCTGAAACATGAGCCACAATCCTGATCCTGACCTTTGAATGAGAACTAGAGGACGACCGGATGCATTAAGAGCAAAATAAGTTAACAGATGTGTATTTGTATGTGTGTGCGTGTGTGTGTGTGTGTGTGTGTGTGTGTGTGTGTGTGTGTGAGAGAGAGTGTGTGCGTGTATGTGTGAAAATGCCAGTGCTCTGACATCACTAGTGAAAGGACATTCAGTCCAGTGTGTGAAGCTGTACAACTCAATCAGTCCTTCCTTCCTGTTCTCTGTAGTTTTTCATGCATTTAACTTTACAAAATGTATGTAGCCAACAGGCAAACGGCAAAAAAGTCCATTTCCAATTATTTGAAATAACACACCACTAAATCATTGGCCAAAGTCTAACTCTGTTATTCTGGGTTATTCTCTGGAATGATTCGTTTCATCTATTGTATTTCCTGAAAAACTAAAATACAATTAATAAAATGAATTACATTTATTGCCTAGACCAACACCCTTCCCATCATAAACCTATGCTGTCATCTGATATCAACGTACTGTGGCTACCAGTGAGTGGAGAGAAAGAAACCACAAGCTAGTGTAACAGGAGCTCCTGTATGTAGTAAAAGTTTCCATTACCGAGACACACCAGAGTACAGGACTAGCAAAACCTGACTGACTAATTCAGGGCAACTATTACAAATATGCCATGTCATTTAAAGCCAATCACAAAAAAATGATCATTAGCAGCTTGTACTTTGCAGCCTGCATCCAACTAGGGACTAGCCTATGTGCACTGTAGCAATTGCATGTTACGCCACTCAGGTTGAATAAATGGCCTGTTTTGTATAACGAGATGGAACTTTGGAAATCATGTTTTATTTTTTTTTAACTGATTCTCAATTAATTAAGAAAACGACAGATTATTCATTTATTGAAATAATCAATGGTGAGCAGCTCCAAAATTGAAAATGTGTCGCTGATCCATTTGATCGTATCATAATCAGTATCGTTAAAATATAAACAATAGCTCTCAAACATAACGGAGTGCAGTGCTACACAACAATATAAAACATTCTGTTTGAATTCATTTAGATGTATTGATTATGATTAAAAGCTATACATTTTTTAAAGGTATACTTAGAAAGACAGTTTTGTTTTGGATCATCTCTTGACTTGTAGTGCACATGTACAAAAGATTTTTTTGCTGGTGGCTGCATTTAACGCATGCTGTTTGAACACAAGTAGAATTAATATTTTAAGATTCATAACCATGCAACAGGAGTTAATAAAAAATAGATAATTGTGATGCTCTCGCGATTACATATACACAACGATTAAAAGACATGATCAAGCCTGAATGTCTCAGCATCGCCATTGTTGCAGTCTTTTTAATCATACCTAAATATGATAGCCCATTAAAGCAAGGTTTACCTGACACTTTGATTCTACGTTTTGTTGCTGACCACTCATTGAACTAGATCACGCGCATACGAATGAGATTCAATGTGCAAACGACAAACCTCTGTCCCCCAACTCCAAATCAGACTGAGATACTGCTGCCCCATGGGACGACACTGTAGTAATACTGTAGTCACTACAGCATCACTGTTGGTGATACAGCTGTTATTGTGCCCATTGTTCTCTTATCCTACGGTCACTCAATCCCACTATCCTGTTTTCTCTGCCTCTGTCCCTCTTCTCTCTCTCACTTCATTTCAAACCAATTGGACCAGCCAACAGTCACTCCACGGTCCCTGGATTTGCCTTCCTCTATAGTCCAATGCTTGCTCATGTGGTGTCTGTATATAACAACTGTATGAGGGGTGTGGCTCTTCACCTGCTTAGTGAATAAAATGACCAAAAAAAAACAAAAAACTTGGGAATTGGGGCAAGACAAATGAAAATTATTTGTTTTGGATTACCTTACAATAATAAACATTTTGAGGACATATTTACACGAGTACACGTAGGCAAACAACTGCATGCATGCATAATTAAATAATAAGCATTTGATGTTTAAAAAATGTAATCCTCCATGACAGGTCACAGAAAAGGCTGTCCGCATTGCATCGTTTCAATAATGTTAGCATTAGCAAGCGGTCAGGAGCAGAAACAAAGATGTCGTGACGCCCATCATGCCATTTGCCTCGCATAAATTTTCTGGATTGATAATATCTTGAAATCTTCAACGTAACCGGGTGGATGACGCGATTTAAATATTCGCCTTCAGCATAGGCGTAGCAGCGTCAATGATATATTGTATAGGGGTGGGGGCGGGGGAACATCAAGCCAACAACAAGCGCACATCCGATCACCCTTTAGTTTAACGGTTATTATGAGGTCACTAAGTGAGGCAAAAATCACCTGGTATGTGGCCACAAATCCTTTATGATGTCTTGATCACGTAATCCAGTGAGTAAACGTTGACACGGCGAGTTCTATGGTTTTGCGTTATGGCGCTAGCTCCTTGCTGCCTGTGGCGTACCCAATCCTAATGGATAGAAAGAAGCGTGGGTTGGGATTCCTGGAACCAAGGATCTTTTGATTGGCGCGAGAATGGACCAATGGTATTCAACGAAGACAGCCTAGAACCGCATAAAGGGCGTTGTCATGGTGCGTTCAAGAACAACTGGAAAAGGAAAACGTTTTCAAATGACATTGAGTCAACCAAACAGCAGGTGCTCGCACACGTCGATCCATCTATTTTCTCAACTTGCTTATCCTTACTGGGTCGCTGGCTTGCAGGTGCCTATCCCAGCCGTCTTGGGGCAGTAGGCAGGGAACACCCTGGACAGGTAGCCAGTCAATCGTAGGGCACACCGAGACAGACAACCATTCACTCTAAATCACACCTAAGGGCAATTTGAAGAGTCCAATATTTACCGTGAATGTTTTTGGAATGCGGCAGGAGACGAGAGAAGACCCACGCCAGCACGGGAAGAAAATGCAAACTCCAAACAAGGCTGAATCTCTGTATACTGTGATGCGAACGTGTTCAACTTTCCATCACCCCCCCCCCCCCCCCCCTCTCTCTCTCTCACGCACATTTTAAGAAGTTTTTCGAAGGACATACTTTAATCCTAATGAATAATGCAATTCTAATGTTTATCTAAAATGTAAGGTGGCCCTGAAGTGCAAATCACACAAACAAAAAACGCAATCACACATTAAAAAAACACCTTACAAGAGAGAGGCACACAAAAACATTGACGCACGCAACGATTGCGTAGGCAAAAGAGCACAGAATAAAAGAGCGTGCAAAAAAGTAGCATTCAAAAAACGAAGCAGACAAAAAAGGAGCACCAAAAAAAAAAAAAAAGGAGCAGCAAGAAATTGTAAATTAAGGAAAAAACAAAACAGCAAAAAAGGATGCCACCAGACCATAGGATACTGAGATTAACCCACCACGCCATTTGAGGGCATTGAGTTCACCATCTACAATAATTAGATTCCTTAATACTTTGCTGAATTTAATTTAAAGTTTTGACAAGTTCCTCAGAAGCGATCTGACAAGTCCACGATTCTGATAACAGCAACAACGTTTGAATTGCTGGTAGTTGTCATGATCATGTGGCATGGTGGTGAAGGGTGTTGGAAAGTGGGTTACAAAAATGCAAGGGAAGTTGGAAGGTGAGGTGTTCAAATTAACAGTTTAATAATACTATAAATCCAACAAGAGCAAAAATTAGGGTTAAGTAACAAACGAAACTTGAAACACAAACCAAACTCACGAAAAAACAGGGAGGTAATGCCATTTTCTATAGCCGCTTATCCCCACAGGAGTCGCAGGCGCCTAACTCAGCTGGCTTCGGGCAGTAGGCGGGGGACAGCCCGAATTGGTTGCCAGCCAATTGCAGGGCACACAGAGAAGAATGACCAATCACACCTAAGGACAATTCAGTATGTCCAATTCACCTGCCATGCATGTTTTTTGGGAGTGGGAGGAAGCCGGAGTGCCCAGAGAGAACCCACGCAGGTTTGGGGAGAACATGCAAACTCCACACAGGAAGGCCAAGTGGATTTGAACTGGGACCTTTTGAACTGTGAGGCGGACGCGCTATTCACTGCACTACCGAGCCACCCTGTAATGGGCCTCTAGATAGCAAAAGAGGTAACAATATCATAAAATGACCCAGCAACTAACTGGGGGAAAACTCTGGGGCTTGAATACACAGCATACAATTAGGAAGACACGCAACAGCTGATTGGACAGGTGGACGACAGGTGGAACAGATCACAATAAAAAGACAGACACGAGGGAATCACAACATGAACCTGAGACAGAAATGAACAGGAACTCCACAATTAACACGCAACCCCCAAAACACCAACAGAACGTGACTTGCCATGGGATTAATCTCCTGCTCAAAGATGGACATTTACGTTCAATCAAGTGGCCTCCTGTTGTCAAATCAAAAGTGGTTCCACATCCTTCTCCCCCCACCTGCACCGGCCACTTCTGGTAGGGAAAGCTAGTGTACTCCTGTATGCTTTATTTTTATGCATGCTCTTTTTTTTTTTTGCGTGTCTCTTTTTGTGTGTCTTGTATTTGCAATCTTCTGTTTTGCATGCTCCTTTTTCTTGCATGCTCTTTTTTTTTTCTCTTATGAGCTTCTTTCTCTTGTAAGGCATTTTTGTTTTTTGTTTGCAATTACCTTTTTTTGGTTTGCTTTAGTTTTGTGTGAGTGTGTGATTGCATTTCAAGGCCACTGTAAAAATGTCTTAGTAATGATTTAAAAATATATCTGTGAATGATACTTCAGAAAAGTCTTAAAATGTTTTAGATCAGTGGTCTACCACATCTTCGAGAGCCCCTATCCAGCCTGTGTTTGATGGTAGCCTCCTCCAACAAACCTGATTCAAATTATCTGCATCAAAAAGCTTAGCAGGAGCCTAATAAAGATCCTTACCTTTTGAGTCAGGTGTGGCTGAGGAGGGAAACATCTAAAAAATAATAGCACATGCCCCTCCGTGGACCTGAGTTTGACACCTGTGCTATGCGAAATGATCATCAAAATAAGTCAGTGGTTTAATACTTTAATTTAATGTTTTAGGGCAGTTTAACAATGTGCGCAGGCAGCTTAAATATTAGGTCTTCTAGAAAAAAGACGTGATTGTCTCCCTTGACTTTCACACCTGGTTCAAATAATCAGCTCAGCAGCAAGCCCTGTGGAAGCCTGATAACGATCCTGATCACTTCAATCAGGTGTGTCGAAAGTGAGACACATCAAAAACAGGCAGGATATGGCTCTCGAGGAACCGGAGTTCCTTGCCCCTTCTATATAATGTTGCCCACCAATGCAGAAGGAAGCAGAATTTTACAGTCCATTCCTTTAATGGCACCACCATCTACTGGATATAGCGCTGCACAACTTGACCCCAAAGTCACTAAAACTATACATGCCTGTATTGTACAGTGCAGAGTTTAGTGAAAATTAGAATACTGTTTTTCGTAATGCTGCTAACAAATCATAATTTCCATTATGTTGTGGGACTGACACTTACTGACATTGAGGGATTCTCCAAAATGAACACTATTCAGTTATCTCATGATTGAAGAGATAACCTTGTTCCATGACCAAGCTTGTAACCCAATTTACTCATGTATGAAATGCCAAGCTTATTCAATTAAGATTGCACCGGTTAGAGAACACTGAACGGTATTCCATTTGACTAGTTCATTATTTGCGGTCTTTTGGCATAAACACACACAATCATAAATTTGGTGAAACACGGATTTTGTTCAATTTCAGATTATATTTATGGGAAAATTAACTCAAGAAAAAGAGAAACTGAAGCTTGATGCGCATTCAACTCTGGCGAAGCATTCATTGACCACTCACAATGTGACAACGTGGAAAATCTGAAACATGCTTAACAACGCTGAACAAGAAAATATGAAAGACTTACAAAAGATGAGATTGATTATGTTTTGGTATAGTTTTTACTTTGTTGTTTTACAAGTGTTGGTATGTCTTATACACAGTAACAAAGAAAATACCAGAATTTCACCCCAAAAATAAGGGTGCGTCTCGTATTTTGGGGAATTACAGTAATTCAATTATTATTTTCCGTTAGTGGCACTTATTTATTTGGTATTTGGCAAATTACTGCACTCTGAATGTTACAAGAACAAACTCGAATTTTTTTTCCCCATGTATGCATAGAATTAGAATTATGTGACATGTCAGTTAAATGTTTATTCAAGATTATCTGACAATTTAAAAACATTGGTAAGTGGTTTCTATGGAAACAAGGCTTTAGCCTAATTAACAATTCACAAGGCTGTCAACCTGCATGGCGCTACTTTCCAGTATAACTCGTAAGGAGAAAAAAAAACATTTCCATCTCTACCTCCATTGTTTTCCATCATTCACACATCATTTGGGGAGGCATGCCTGAGGATAGTGATCGTTTGCTCCATTCTCTGCTCCATGTCAAGGTGAATTTACGGCTTTCTCTGGTCCTGGTCCTGAGGAGAAGTCATCTCATGTTGCTGCTCAGATTAAGAGTGTGGATCTCGTGGAATACAAAGATGCTGGTAACCCAAATATCCTGAAATCCTAGCTGTCTAGCTGTTGTCAAAGAACGAAAAGAATATATTCACCACTTATCTTTACCTAAACTGATGGATTGGTCTTGAATATTAAAATCATTTCATCCCTTCCATTCTATTGAAAGTGGAGCCTGGCAGAAGAGAATTGGACAACTCCAATTAAACAGTTTCCCAAGAGATGGTACATATTTCCTTACTATCTGGAAAAAGAATATATTTCGACTATTTTGGTGATGATGTAAACTGCTGGACGAAAACTGCAAGACAAAATGTCTGTTGTGGTTTTATGTCGTTGTCATTTCCCTTGCCTTTGGCTCAATTCAAATAAGAAATTGTGATATTTGTGTCGTGCGTATTACATACAATAGAGGGCGGTCAAGTATATTACATCAAGAGGAATGACATGACATGTATACAACGAACAAGATAGCGTCACTTTTTGAAACACCGCTTCTACTGTTTACGTTTATGCACAGCAAACCCTTGAAGTTGCCAACACGTAAAAGCAAGAGAACCGCTGAAGGTATCCCCCGAAATTTGAGGTACAGTATTTCTAAATCACGTACTGACGTGAAACATCAGATTTTGTTTCGTCTAACGGCTTGAGACTTTAGCACTTGTCTTGGGCAACACGTTGCTAACTAGTAATGTTTTACATCACGACAGTTGCTATGATGCTAACGTTCAATCAAATTTTGTACTACTTTTACTGAAAATTAATCTAACCCCAAAGACATTTTCTAATTATGTGAACACCACAAGCATGCCATGGGAATCAATTTTTGCGTTTCAAAAACATTTTCTTTTACTGAAAGCAAACTTCCTTAATTCATTAGAAAAAAAAAATTCTTAATGGCGCAAAGCCATTCGCTTACACGCATACCCTAACATAAGCAAATGTACCGTAGCATGATTGGCAGACTTTTTTTTTTTTTTTTTTTACCAAGGAAGGAGTCTAGTGGAAAACTCGCGGACTATTCCACTGATTGACCACACAGTTGTCATCAACCTTTTATAAACGTTTCACCGGAAGTATGTGCTTCTGATGTCAACTCTTCTCCTGTTTAACCTCACATTAGATAACCGAGAACCAGAAACTCTCCATTGACACAACATCAAGAGCAGAAGGTAAGGAAAGATTAGTTGATTTTGTACGTTTATTTTATTGGCATACCAATCGTTGAGGTATTCACATGTTCTTACTACTATTGCAAATTGTTTTTGTGGCTTCCCCAAGCTGCATCCCATGGACTCCTGCTTAGACTCCCACAGTTTTTGAGAACCACTGATTTAATTTTGTACTGCATAGTAGTACGCAGCCAACAATTCATCTTTACAGTATAAAACCCCTCTTGAGTGAATGATACAAGTTTAGGGGTTGCACAAATTAAAAAACGTGGCAGTGATGAACCAAGCGGATTTGCTAACCACCATTCTTCTTCAACTCTCAGCAATGGTCCAGGAGAGTGTTCAGATGAAAAAGCGGGGTGCCCATGACTTCATGGAATACTACACTTATACCTGCACCCAACAACAATGCATCCCCCTCACTGCTGTGAAAATGCATCTCAACAAAGGCATTCTGGAGTTCAATGCAGACAGGGTCAAGTTAGCCGATTGGCCTCCTATCTTGGACGCTATCTCTATCAATAAACACCTTCACCACATAGCAATTACTAGCACGTTCCAGACAAGTCACGGTTGTGGAGATGCAGGTAATGTTTACAAATGATCTAACGTTGAGCTCTATTGGTATCAACTTTGTATCTTAATCTTTTTCTTTTATATCATAGATAGAAGGTACTACAAACCATTGTTTAGGAAGAAGATCCCATATATCCGCTCTAAGGACATGACATTCAAATTATGTAAAGCTCTGAAGGAGTGTCTATTACTTTCTCCCAGCCTGAAAACTTTAAAGCTCAATGGGCTTCCTCTGAGGGAAAGAGACCTTGTCAACTTAACAAAGGTAACAATGGGCCACACAATTGCAGCTTACAATGACTACTTACTACGGTACAATTGAAACCTATGTCACGAACAACTCTGTCTTCCAGCATTTCGGGTTGCTGAAAGTTAGTCTGCTTTTAAAATAACTACAAATTCACTTGAGTACCTTTTGAGGTTTTCAAAGTGCTTTAACACTTAGATAAGCAAGTCTGACTTAGTTATAGTCTACACATAACGGAGGTGCTTGCAAATGGGGGGCAACAGTCTCCAGTTTGCCCTATGTGCTATATGTGCCTGTGTTTTTTTTTTTTTCTTCATCAAAACCGAAGGTCTCAAAAAGACAGTGGAAATTTCATAAAATGTGATATTATAGAATGTTATTTTCTTGTAGAATGAATAAATGGCATATCTATGCATTTCAGGGGGGAAGGATTATTCAAGATTGAATTGTAAAAATATATTCTTCTTGAGGTTTTAGTTAATGCATGAAAATCATGTTTCATTTCAGGGTATAGCTAAAAGTGTTTCCTTGCAATTTCTTTCCTTCGCAAACTGTCCTCTCGCAGATGACGGGTTAGAGGGTAAGTGCCTACCTATTTGTGATGCACATAATCCTTAGCTATTTGTCACAGAATCTTAATCTAGATTCTCCTAATTTGGTTTGATGTTTCGTGATTTTACCAAGCACTTTTTTCTCATATTTTTCAGTCATTTGTCAAAGTGTGAAATACTCTACAAAAATCAAAGAAATAGATTTTACAGGATGCAACATCACATGGAGAGGAGCTGAACATCTTGCCAACATTATCCAGGTAGAATTTACTATATAATACACGAATAGTACATGTGTGAATAATTCAAAAGTGGAGATATTTTTAAATTCATGTCAATGATGACACAAACGCTATTGTGTTTTAGCATCAAGGAATGGAGAGGCGTGGCTCTGCATGGGCACAATCTTTGAGGTATCAACAGCCAAAATTGGAAGGCATGGGAGGTCTCCGCCGCCTCACCCTGAACTGTAACACTTTGATTGGGGACTTGGGTGCTGCTCATCTTGCACGCGAGCTAGCTGAAGACCACTGGCTGAAAGGTTAGAAGGTGGAAAGTTAGCAGCAGCGACAGAAAGTTTTTTTTATTTGTTTTGTTTATTTTGTGGTATTCATTAAGATCTTTCTTTGTTTGTTTGGGGTCTTACAAGCAGCTGTGGACCTGCAGAAATGCGGCCTGTCCAATCGAGGAGCTTGTCATCTTCTGGAGGCCTTGAAGACAAATTCTACTCTCTGCATACTGGATATCCGTAATAATCCTTTAGTTGGTAAGAAGCTGTCATAACTACTGTTCTTGTCACACCATACCCCCTATTTGTATGAACTGCAATTGTTCACTTTACATTACGTTTTCTGATATTATTACATTCACCGTTTTTGTTAATGAACTTGAAATAACAAGTGCATTAACAAAAAACCTTATGACCCATAATCTGGAGATGATTTCAATGCTTTGAACCAGGTCATTGAATGTACTACACCTATAGTTGATGATGAAGGAACACTTAATGTGATTAGTAATATCGACCCTGATGCAAACTGTTACAACAATGTGTGTAACAGGTGTAAATACTTTAAGACTATCAAATCCATGTGAAAAAAACTGAAATCCTATCAACAATTGAATTCAATATTCGAAGTCTAAATGCAAACTTCGACACAATAAATGATTTCATCAATACACTTAAAACACCATTTGGTGTCATAGCAAGAACAGAAACATGGATAACTAAGGACAGACCTGACTGCTTCACAACGGATTCAAACAAAAAAGAAATCATAAAAGTGGAGGGGGGGTTGCTTTGTACATCAGGAATACTTTTCAAGTAAAAGAGGTCAAAATAATGTCACCTACCCTAGCATTAATAAGGCTAATAGTTTGTGATTGTGGAGCTCTTTCTTTTAGGTATATATTAATGACATACTTGACATCTGAAAAACTAAATTGTATCCTGTTTGCAGACAATACTACAATCCTGCACTAAGGTGAAAATCTTAAAGGGTTAGGATTATTACAAAATTGGCTTGCGAGAAATACATACTCACCAAATACACTAAAAACCACGATTATGTTCTTTGGTTAAAGAAATATGAATGTACAAACACATATTATGATCAATAAAGTTGAAATTGAAGAAGTCCATTTCATTTCTGGGTGTAACCCTTGATGATAAAATATCTTACAAAGGTCAAAATTAAAATGGCTTAGATTGGATTTTTACATCAAAGCCACAAATATTATCTTGATCAAAAAGCATAATATATAATCTATTGCACATTGATTTCACCACATTTAACGACTGTAGAGGCGTGTGGAAATACATATAAGCGTTATATTGAACATAATACATAATACAAAAGAAAGCAATACGAATGTTCTGTTTAACAGGATATTGGGACCATACAAATGCCCTCTTGAGGTTAAAACCATTGAAGTTCAAGGACCTCATAACATTTAAAGTGCAGCTCTCAAAACAGTTGTGTTTGACACAAGCATCGAAAACATGCAGGATTGCGGTCCTCAAGGACTAGAGTTTGAGACCTAGGATTTAAATCAAATCAGTTCATGTTCAAGTTACACAAGAATTCACTCCCTGCAAACATAAAAAAATCTTGTGCACAACAGAAGGAATGTATAACTTGGTGGTAAAAATGTCTTCTAAAATCCCCTACTCCTGAACCACACTAAAAAGTATGTGTGACAACATATGGTGTAACTCTTTGGAACTGTCCTAATGAAGTATTCAAAGGTGCTAAAAACCTGGCACACTTTTAAAAAGTTTATCAAAATGACTTCCTGTGTATATATGGAGAAGAAGAAAAAATAATTCCAGGTAACATTTGATGATTGTTCGTAACTTTTTAGTTTGAATGTCACACTAAAGTAACAATCTGTTCTTTTTCTTCCATATACAAGATGTAAATGCAACATGAGTGTCGAACAACTCTTATGTATGTATTTATGTATGTATGTATAGTATTCTAAGTAATTACTGGTGAACTGTATATCCAACACAGTTTTGTCATTTATGTGGAAAATAAGGGGTAGAATTGTTATAAGTTCTTAAGTTTTTAATATTTTCTTATTATAATTCTAAAATAAAATAACATTTTCTTTGTTTTTTTTTATCTGCAATTGCATTATCTTTTTTTTTTTTTTTTAGAAAAAAGTTATTCCTCCTGTTGGTTGCCCCTTTTTTGTTTGAAATAAACACACATAAATAAACACGCATGAATAAACATGCTCTCGACAAAACATTTTAACACATTTTAATGCAATTGAGAAATCTTACAGTATAGCGCCAAATTCATGCAAAAAAATACTGATTTTTATGACACTTTCACATTTGAGTCCTAAGTCATTTCCCTTTCTATTTTAGGCAATACTCTAATTAAGACTATAATAGAAAAACTACTCATGAAAGCTGAAGCACAGTCACCAGAGGTGAGTAATTTTGGCTTATGTCCGACATTTATAGTCATTTTTACAAAAGTAATGATAATAAATGGATTATTTGTGTGTGCACTACAGTACTGCTGGATCACACCAGCCACCAGAGAGCAACAGAAAGCTTCTGCTTGTAAGCGGCGAGTGCTGTCCAGATCATCCACAGAGAAATCAAGTACAATTTACCCTTTGCCCTGTCAACACACACAAATGTGCGACACGCCTTTCCTAAATTAATCTGATAAAAAAAATAGGTTAATCATGCTTTTGAAGAAGTAAAGCAACAAATATGTAAGTTGTATGACTTGTCAATTTGCTTACTTTATGAGTGAAAGTGTTACTAGAGGATGCTTATTGTTTTGAATGTCCTCACACAACTACCGTATTTTTCGCTCTAAGGCGCAACGGATTATAAGGCGCACCCTCAATTAATTACATATTTTAAAACTTTTTCAATCACAATATAGTAATACTCAAAGTAATAACAATAATAACTCAAACAAGTCTAAACTCTCAAAAGCACAATAACTCAATGTCAATATGACCAACCTTGTTCAACTGTAAACACAAAAGAAACAAGTAAAGCTTATTTTATCAGTTCATTCCCCATCTACGAATCCCAATCTCAATATTGATTAATATATAAGGCGCGATTATAAGGCGCACCATCAGCTTTTTAAAAAAAATAAGGCTTTTGGGTGTGCCTTATAGTGCGGAAAATACGGTACTTTTCAGAAATAAAGATATCGTGAGTTACCAATCCGACATTACTTTACTACACAATAATATGATTTGGAGTACAACCAAACCAATAAGAAAAGTATATAATCGAACACCCAAACACTTCTTAACCCTGTGTTGGCCTCAGGGAGTGTTTTTTAAATGCTCGTAATTTCAATATTACAATTTTTGTTTTCCCCTCTTTCCTGGTACTTTCCTGACTCATTGAACCAGTTGTATGATTGACCCTATAAACTTTTTTGTATTGTGTGCAAATATCTCACGTAACGTAGCGTTAAGCTCTGGTTGACTACGTAAAATGATTGGAGGGGCCTGAATTTGGGCTTTGAGTTTGTCATTTGATTGGGAGCAGTGATTCTCAACCGAGAGAAACAGTGGCACTTGGGCTCCCTCTCGTTCTATTAAAAAACAAAAAATTACATTAGCAAGTTATTTTTTAAAGATTTGTTTCGTTGCAATTTTCATGTAGCATCTATACTTAAAAGCTTCATTCTCTAGTCATGTAACTTTATAAGTTTTAATTGAAGCATTGCTCATATTTTAAGTCAAGTTTATTTTGTATTCTGGACATTGTTAATTTATCAACCTGTTTAATGCTCCGATGGTGTACAATAATATTGAATGTACTTTTTAAGAATAAAACCAACCTCCTTTATGATACACCGATGTTGCTCTCTTGTCCTGCAGCTTCTCAAAAAAATACCTCTACTGGAGATGGAGTCTCAGTTCCTTCTCAGCCTCAACAATCTGCTTCCCCTTGCAGACATGTGCCTCATCATTCCGCTGCACGTGCTGGACGCCAACGGTGAGGCGACTGTGCTTTCACTTTTCCATAGCAAATTAAATTGGAAGTTACATCAAAAATCTTTACAATAATATGATGTTTGCGGTATATATGTATAATATTCTTTGTAGTCAATGAGTTCATATTGTGTTTGTGGAATTTGAACTCAGCAACAAAATCCACATGTCTTTATCCATTTTAGGGGTGGCCGTTTTGCCCCTTACCGTCAACTGAGAATGACACCACTGTTGTTCAGGACTCTGGTAACAACCAAACACGTGTCATGTGAAGTTTACAAACTGGTCCTTACCTTAGCCCATGACAACTTTGACTTCATTTTTAGTTCGGGGCAAGTAGAGAAATCCACCCCATGGGGAGGATGAAATATTGTTGAATTTTGCTGCTGAATTCATGTTCCACAAGCACAATATTAAGCAAGCCGTGTTTGAAGTCATAAGGTCACACGAACAAATGTTAGGATTTTTTTTTTCTTTTTTTTACTTGACTCCCTCTTTACAAACAAAATACGTATACATAATATTGCACCTGTTGAATACGACAAAGCAACACCCTGAGTGAATTTTAAGTGAAAGTTAACAGGGAATATCAGAGACTAAAGAGCTTTTTGTCTTTCCAGATGGGACTTGATCTTTCAGTGTAAATGCTCAATGTACTACATGACATGGGCTGCAGATTGACACTGAACATTTTTTCCTTGCAGCCGCTGAAACTAATGATTTGGATTCTTCTGTTCTAGAGGTTTTCCTTCTGCAGATGCAAAGGACCACAGTTTCCAGTCAAAGCAGCATCTTCGAGGTCAAGTATGTAATCATGTTTATAGTTTCATGAGGTGATTTACTTTACGTTACTATAGTCCAAACACTCTTCCGACCCTTTAAAAGGCTGCGTCCTCTGTGAGGGTTACTTTCGCATCTGATTCGGATGAAGAGGAAGATGGTGATGAAAAGGAGGACGAGGTGGTGGTGGCAGGGGATCAGAGGTCGTTAAGTGAAAGCCACCAGGACCGCGCTGTTGCACGGCGAAAGGATCGAATTCAGGTTGGCCATAAATAACCCAAGTTTACCTGCTCGATTTTTTTATGCTATCTGCCATGTAACCCCTGCAGATGGCGCTACAGGAATGTCGTTTGAGATTGGGCGAGGAGCGCAGAGCTAGACTCAAAGCTGAATCTTTACTCAGAGAGGTAGTGTATTCCCACTATGCTAGTCTTGAACCGTATAAAATGAAATCGTGTTTTTAGAGGATCTATACATGGCAGCAGACTGACCTAGTGCTTAGCACATCTGCCTTTCACGTTTGCGTGGTTTGTGCCTCAAATGTCTGATTTGGCCTTCCTCTGTTGAGTTTGCATGCACTGTCATTCAATACTACAAATATAAAGTGGAATTATGTGCATATGGAGTTTTGTTTTTCACTTTGATAAACTTGTTTTGTGTGTGTGTGTGTTTTGAACTAACCTGTACCCTGTACAAAGGCTGCAAAAAAGTAGTCATTGGAAGTTATGTTATTTATTAGTTATACAGTATTGTTTTTCATCTTCTGTTCATGTTAAAAAGGATTCAGATTTTGGTATGCAATTTTTATGGATGATAATCTTATTTATAGTTGGCGCAGCGAGTGGGGGGATTGTGAAAGGTATTTTTTTCTTTCCTAGGTGGGGTGTTGTAAAACATAATTGAGACACACTGTCTTAGTTGAATAACAACTCTCAAACAACTTATCCTGTTATCTTGTTTTCATTCAGTTTGAGCTGGAAAATGCTCGTCTTCGCGATAATAACAGCTCCCTGTCCAAGGCGCTCGCGGCCATGGGCTCTGCACCGCCAGACCGCAGCGTCCTCGAAGATGAGGATGTGCTGGACAACATTGAACGCTCGTTTGCCAAGTTCCATGCTTTCCTCGATCTCGTCAACGATGCTGGGTGGGTATAAGTAGAACATGCCGTTTGTCTTTCCACAGTGCTCAGGCACTCAAATATAAAACTTCACATCCACTTTAATAAATATTTCTAATATTACTAATATTGGTAATACTAGCAGAAATTACATTTGAAAATACCCTGAAAAATGTGTCCACTTACAAAGTCAAATGAGTTCCAATACAAAAGCGTGATAGAGCCAAATTCAGCTTTTAAAAATGTGATTTTCACTTTTGATGACCTTGCTTCACTTGCTATATAGTATACCAGAATTTGAATGTATTTTAAGCAGCCAACAGTACATTGCAGTGTAATTCTCATCACCATATACAGTAGGCCCCCGGTTTACGAACTCCCTGTTTTACGTATTTTTCATCTTACGAACGTGGATCGTGGCGTTTTTTGTCCCCCTCTTATGCACAAACCTTTCGTCTTACGAACAATCCAACATGCCG
The DNA here is from genome assembly GCF_059441005.1 of Hippichthys cyanospilos. NCBI lineage: Eukaryota > Metazoa > Chordata > Actinopteri > Syngnathiformes > Syngnathidae > Hippichthys > Hippichthys cyanospilos. The sequence continues at coordinate 19,883,885 of NC_142369.1, read as the reverse complement.
GTCAGTGTGTCCGCACTATTTTTTTCGCTTTGCTGCATCAACAATAATAACTATTCTTGCATGTCACGGAAACGCCGCTACGCTATTGGTCCTATAAGGTCACAGTCACGGTCTCAGTCACGGAGATGCCGATATGCTATTGGTCGATTAAGGTCACGGTCTCAGTCACCAAGATGCCGATATGCTATTGGACGGCGTCACGTCAATCACAGAAAGGCCGATATGCTATGAACACCTTCATCTAACTTGATGGCACAGCTGGTCGGTGTGTTGTGAAGACTTTGCAAACTTTATCTGTTAGATATGGCTTCTAAAATTGCAAGTGGCGGTAAAGGAAGAAGTAAGAGGATGATGACAATAGAAACGAAGCAGGAGATAATAAAAAAATACGAAGGAGGCGCACGCATAGCTAACCTTGCTAGTGAGTGTGGCCTTAACCGCTCTGCAATCTTCTAAGCGCAAGACTCTCCTTGTCAGGGGACGAACCTCGGTCGACAACAAAATGGAGAGGCTTCTTCTATTATGGATTAAAGAGAAGGAAATCGCCGGTGATATGTTCTCATTTGAGAAAAGTTCTTGTTTAAGAAAAAAATAATTAAATTCTGCGGGTTCGTCTCTGCTCCTCTCCGCCTCCATCTACCACCAGCTCAAGTCACGTCGCCCCAAAGGTAAATGTCATTTTTCCTTTGTATATTTATGTTATTTAATTTAACTGTACAGTGGATTATGTTACTAATTTTTAATATGTATATAAAGTCGTGATGTTTTTACCTAAGGTTTTTGCACGCGTTGCACGCAATCACTAAATAACATAGGTTTGGATTGCAATTCGAGTTACAAGCATAGCTGCTGAACGGATTAAGTTCGTAACACGGGGGCCCACTGTGTGTGTGTGTGTGTGTGTGTGTGTGTGTGTATGTATATATATTTATATGTATATATATATATATATATATATATATATATATATATATATATATATGTATGTATGTATATGTGTGTGTGTGTGTGTGTGTATATATATATATATATATATATATATATATATATATACAGTCAGCCCCCTGCTTACGAGCATCCTGATTTGCGAACATTCCGCCTTACGAGCGTGGATCAGGGAGAATTTTGTCCTCCGCTTACGAGCAAACCTCTCGTCTTGCGAGCATTCCGTCAAACCAGCCATTGAGTATGTAGAAATGTTCTCGCCTAACTGCGTCAATATATTCAGCAGTTGCGTCATCTACAATCATTAATAGATACTTATGGCGGTAACGTGAACGCTATTGGTCTTACAATCTCACACTGACTGTCTCACTCACGGTGTCTAAATATATTACCATTTAAGTGTAGTGTTTGTACAGCTAAAGGGAAAAACAGCTGACATGAAATTAAATGTGCCGATTGCAGGACAAAGAATTGTCATTGGTTTAAATGTGTGTTTTTTTTTTAATTAATTGTCAATACATTCCAACCGTTTAAAAAAAAGTGCGAATAATTATCAGTCAGTCAAGGAGACGCCAATATGCTATTGGTCGATTAAGGTCACCCGGTCTCACTCACGGAGATGCTATTGGCCGGCGTCACACGTCAATCACAGAAATGCCGATATGCTATTGGCCGAACGCCTTTATCTAGCTTGATGGGACAGGATGGAAGGAAGTAGACAAAATGAGTGAAAAACGGAATGTTTTGAAGACTTTGCAAACTTTATCTGTTAGACATAGCTTCTAAAATTACTAGCAGCGGTAAAGGAAGAAATAAGAGGATGATGTTTTAGTACCTCCGTGATTTGCACCATGACTGAAAGAGTTACTGTAACACTGTAAGACCAAGAGCCTATATGCGTTGCCGTATTAACTCAAGAGGTTAATCTCTGCACCCTATTACGGGTGATGATACAGCGCCATATAATGGTTGCTAGACAAGATTGCATGTCAGGTTAGTCGGCGATCTCCCGATATGCATTGGGACAGCGTCATTGTTGGAATTTTGTGAGTTGTAACCAAAGGTGAACTGACGCTCGAACAAGCCATAAGTGTGCTGCCTAGTAAATGCAACACACACAACCACCTCTCCGCTTCCACCGTGCTCAATTCACGTCGGGAAAAACAGTTGACATGAAATTAAGTGTGCCGATTGCAGGACAAAAAATCGTCACAGATTTAAATGTGTTTTAATCAATAAGATGTCAATACATTCCAACCGTTTAAAAAAAAAGTGCAAATAATTATCAGTCAGTCAAGGAGACGCCAATATGCTATTGGTCGATTAAGGTCACCCGGTCTCACTCACGGAGATGCTATTGGCCGGTGTCACACGTCAATCACAGAAGTGCCGATATGCTATTGGCCGAACGCCTTTATCTAGCTTGATGGCACAGCTGGTTGGGATGGAAGGAAGTAGAGAAAACCCTGACTGAAAAAGTTACTTTGACACTGTAAGACCAATAGCATATCTGATTTACCGTATTGACTTGGAGCATTCATCTCTGCTCATCTCTGCTTATCTCAGCACAAGTCACGTCTTTCCAAAGGTAAAAGTCATTTATCCTTTGTATTTGTTATTTAATGCAACTGTACAGTAGATTATGTCACTTAATATTAATTTATGTATACAGCGTGATGATTTTACCTAAGGCTTCTGCGCGCGTTGCACGCACTCACGAATTAACATGGGTTTGGATTGCCCGCTATACGAGCAATTCGAGATACGAGCGTAGCCGCTGAACGGATTAAGTTCGTAACCCGGGGGCCCACTGTATATATATATATATATATATATATATATATATAAATAGTGTGTGTGTGTGTGTGTGTATATATATATATATATATATATATATATATATATATATATGTGTGGGTGTATGTTTAGTAAAAATAAATTTAAAATGAAATTGACTTTTATCATAGTTATAAGTATTATAGTTATGATAATATCAGGTTATGTTAGGCCAGCAGAGAAGGCGTTGCTGGCCTTGACCAGCCACCACTGGTAATAATGTATTTTACCTTTGGTCAAGCTGTTTTTGTGATTCAGTGATTGTCATTATATTTTGCAAAAAGCCATTATTTGGTTTTTATTTATTTTATATACGTGGCACATCGTTTTGCCTAAAACCATTAGTGTTAAGAATTTGCAATTCTCTTATTTGACAAAGTGGATTGTCCCGCCCTGAATTAGTCCTCAAACTATTTACTGTGGAAAGTACAGTTCCAATTCAACCTTTATTGTTTGTGACAATAGATGTTCAACGTCAATCATCGTTGACTTCTCCTTTGGCATTCGCATTGTTTCTTCAGTATTTGCTTTTGCTTTTATCCTGTGGCTTTCCCCAACTGGTCAATCCAAGGTCATTGTTGAGTCAGTTGGATGTTGCTGAAAGCAAGTAGTCATAATATGTGTTTTGCTTTTCTAACATTTGCTCTTAGTTTCATTGTTGTTATAGAATGTAAAACCAAAACAAAACAATTCTAAACCCAGTAACATGGAACATAAACCAGTGACGGCATCAAATATGCAGGCCACGTGGTTTAAAATAACTCCTCTTATTCTCAGCTGCCATCGCTAGACTCAAAATGAAACTTAGGGCAGCTATTCTGGGTGGGGGATGCTGGTCTTTCTCACACCCTTTTCCTGCCTTCGATCATCAGTGTCTAACCTCATACAGTATTTGCTTTTATCATCCATCATTGGGGAGTGACTTAAAAAGAAAGTGGAACCTGAGTCTTAAGGTTTCTTTTTTATTTTGATGCCTCTTCAATATCATAACAGTACACTATTATTATAGATACATATTACTACAAATCCCTTTTTTAAAAATACTCTTTTGTAGTGTTGATTAAAAGGCTTGAAAGTCCACCATCAATTAAGTACAGTAATCTCTCGCTGTATCGCGGTTCATCTTTCACGGGTTCGCTGCTTCACATATTTTTTTACAGTGTGGATATTTTTTACAGCGCATTGTGCTCTGAATCCTGATTGGCTCAGGGGCTTTACTGTTGTCTCTAAATAAAATATTGACGCTATACTGTATTGGTTTTTCACTTGTCAATTTATTACAAAAGGCAAGAGGATCCAAAAGGATCGTAGGCGCGCCGAGAGGAAACCCACACGTCTGTGTTTCTACCGAGAACAATGGAGAAATGCACAGCTTTGGAAATCTGACTTTTACCTAAATTTCTTTTGTAATAAATTGAAATTTCAAGTGTATAGTTATAATATGAGAGGCTTCACTTTAATTCGATGTCCGGGCATATCCGTTTATAAAATCTTCTTGCTCAGGAAAAGAAAGAGCTTAAGAACTACTCATAACAATTTGCAGGTTCAGAACAAAGAGGCATAGCTGGGACTGTGAAATACGTGAGTGACAACGTTTCCAACTTTGTATTACTATATTAAAATGATTGTTTTAAGCAAATTTGGGTCTTTCAAACAGGTTTTGATTTACTTTATTGCATGGTAAAATAAATAAAAAAATAAAGCTGGTTACTTCACGGATTTCACTTTGCGTGTGTTATTTTTGGAACGTAACCCCCGCGATAAACGATACCATTAAAAAAAAAAAATCAACTCATTAAGTTCTGCTTTATAACAGAAGTGCAAGGAAACATTTTGCATGCTCCTTTTCTGTAATTTTTGAAGTTGTTGACTGCGTGCTTCCTCTGCTGTACTCCCTGGGCTTGAATTAGTTTCATTTTGAGCAAGTCTCTTTATTTGAGAATGTGTATTTCTGGTGCTGGTATGGCAGTCCTTATCAGCTGTTGTTTTTTTTTTTTTTTTTTTGTTCTGCTGCATCAAATCGCCATCTCTCCTTTATTTCCTTTTTTTTTTAACTTGAATTAGACAGTTTGTCTTCTAAGTACAAATACAATTAGAAAGTTAACTTAATTTTAAAATGTAAACTTTTTTTTAAAAATTCAAAACGTGTAACCTGAGATGTAAGACTATGTTTCATTTTGTCTGAGTAATGTTTCTATTTCACATCACCACAGAGGGCAATGCTTGAATTACCCTTTTTTATTGAGCAGTTTTGTCAATCAATGCCTTGATTATTTTGGAGCAACTTTCACCAGCTACTTATTGTGCGACATAATTAACGTCTTTTTATTGTTTATATGGTTGAGAAGCACAATTTTATGTGAATTTTGCAAATTCGTTTATTTCTGGGTTTGGAGAAAAACGTGAAGTGTGATATCTCAAATTAGAATTGGCACTTAGAAGACAAGGGAATATGTCTGGCTCTTCAGTACTCAATATGATACAAGTGATAGAATGAATTTAACATTTGTGACATACTCAGATGAACGATACCTAGTAGGTGTGTAAGTGAATAAATATAGTGCATCCAGAAAGTTTGCAGAGACTCACTTCACACCAAATTGTATTAAATTAGTCTCTTACCTCAAAATTCTGCTCGCATACCCCATTATGACAATGTAAAAAACGTTTTGGAGAACTTTTTTTTTTTTAATTGAATAAAAGTAAAAAACTATGAAATCTCATTTACATAAGTATTCATAGCCTTTGCCATGAAGCTCAAAACTCAGTTCAGATGCATCCTTGTTCGACTCACTGATCATCCTTTAGCTGTTTCTTCAGCTTAATTGGAGTCCACCTGCGTTAAATTCAGTTGATTGGACATGATTTGAAAAGGCACACACTTGTAAGGTCCCACAGTTGACCGTGCATGTCAGAGCACAGACACCCAGTCAAAGTATAAAGAAATAAATGCCTGTAGATTTACAAGACAGGATTGTCTTGAGGCAATAATCTGGGGAAGGATATAGACAAAAATATGCTGCTTTGAAGGTCCCATGAGCACAGTGGCCTCCATTATTTGTAAATGGAATACCTGAATGACTGTCAGACTCTGAGAATCAAAGTTCTCTGGTCTGATGAGAGAAAGATTTAACTCAGCCAGGTGCGATATTTGGAGGAAATCAGGCACTGCTCATCACCAGGCCAATATCCCTAATGTGTTCCAATAATACCCTGACAGTGAAGCATCATGCTTGGTGATGGCAGCATCTTGACTGGCAGAACTGGCAGACTAGTCAGGATAGAAGGAAAAATAAATGCAAATATATACGTACATAGATATGCTGGATTAAAACTTGCACCAGAGCACTCTTGACCTCAGACTGAGGAGAAGGTTAATTTTTCAAATGGACAATGATCTGAAGCACACAGCCCAAGATCTAAAAGGATTGGCTTCAGAACCACTCTGTGAGAGTGGCCCAGCCAGAGCTCAGACTTGGATCCGATTGAACATCACTGGGAGTCCTTAAAATGACTGTGCAAGGGCATTTCCAATCTTGATGGAGCTTGAAAATTACTGCAAAGAAGAATGGGCAGATCTGATGAAAGCTGTGCTAAACTTATTGTATCATATTCCATAAGGACTTAATGCTGTAATTGTTGCCCATGGTGGATCAACAAAGTATTAGGCAAAGTTTGTAAATATTAGGTTTCTGTTTTTAATACATTCAGAACATGTAAAAAAAAAAAAAAAAACTTTTTTCACCTTGCCATAATGGCGGTTGGTGTGTAAAAGTTACTGTAAGCGATTAATTTAATACAGTTTGTAATGAGGCCTGCAATTGGCTGGCAACCATTTTAAGTTGTCCCCCGACTACTGCCCAAAGTCAGCTGGGATAGGCAACAGTAAACCTGCGACCCTTGTGATAAGTGTGATAAGGATAAGTATTTATAGATAACAGCCAAATAGGATAAATGCATGGAATGAGGCTGTTGCATGACAAAATCTGGGAGAAATGCGCTATGAATATTTTACCAATGCACTGTACAAGTTTTATAGACCCAACCTTTTTATCACCACGGACCGGTCAATGCTTGAGATTTTTATCATGGGCAGGGGGACAAATGGCAAATGTAAAGTGCACATAAAATATGAACTCACGATTAGCAGCAAACTAATGGAAGCCTTCAGCTTGTTTTTCTCCTTGGGAAATACTTTTGAGGCTGGTGCCATTTGCAACCTCATCTGATAAGGTTAAAAAAAATGTAGAGAATCCTTTGCTTGTCAGTTTGTGGGTCTTTTTTGGAAGAAGTGGAACACATCGCAAAAAGTACAGTAATTGTTTGAAGGACTCCTGGTAAAGCCTGTTAAATGTTTTGTTTTTTTTCTTCAAAGTTGTAGGCTCGTGACCTGTGTCTTGACAGGGCCTTTCCCCCTTCCCAAAGACCTCTGTTTCTTACTCATTTAACTTAACGGTATTTGTGAGTGAAATTTTGGTGCTCAAGTGATCGAAACGAGTCCGAGACAATCCAGCCAGTTTTGAAGATAAAAGGTTTTTCAAAATAAAATAGCTTTTTGCAAAACGGAAATAGTTCATTCTTTGGGGTGCAGCCCATGCGGCCAGATACCAGTTTATCCATAGACCGGTACCGGGCTGTGGGCGGTTGGGGGCCACTGTTATTTGACCATAGACTATAGGTGGCAGTATTTTTTGCAAACTTTTTTCTTTCTCTGTGCGGCAAGGAATCTAATAGATTAAAAAAAACAAAAAAAAAAATTCTTTGCAGCTATTGCATGTTATCTGGTGGTGACAGTTTGAACTTGCAACAAAATACATGTAAAACGCGGTTTTTAAAATACAGTATAACGGGAATTAATTAATGAAACATTAAAAATATAAATTTATGAATGAAAAAATGAAATACAATATCATTTGGGGATTAATTACTACAATGAAATATTAAAAATTAATTCATTAATACATTAGGAGTGCTCAAGCATGAATCACCTGTACTTTTTACTTTTCTTCCATTTCACAAAAATGTTCTCGTTTAGCCTAGGTAAACTAGCATCAGTGGCTGGCATTGATACATCAGATCTCGCTCCTTTGGGAAGACCGCAGCTCTCTTCTACACTGGGACAAGTGACTCATATGGATGGAGCAGATCAGGGTGCACCTCAGATTCAAAAATCCACTGTGGTAAGCATTTGTATGGAATTTGTTGTGCTGGTATTTTAAAAAGCTACACTTACCTATAAAAAAGTGTGAATTATTAGTTGAGCCTTAAAGTTTAAGGCCTGTAGTTGTCCAACCGCAGTCCTCGAGGGCCTGTCTCTTGCATGTTTTCCAAGTTGATCTTTTCAGCGCACATGATTCAAATGATTTGCTCAGTAGTGGCCAAGTTCGGTCCTCGGACATCCGTTCAAATGATCAGGGTCATTACCAGGATTTATCAAAGCATGCCCATGAGGTAATTATTTGAATCAGATGTGTTGATTGAAGGCAAATGTCGAAAACAGGCTGGATTGTGGCGCTTGAGGACCATACTTGGCCACTCCTGGATTAGCTCATCAATCAGAGAGCTCTGCAGGAGCTTCATAATGATCCTGATCATTTTAATCAGGTAAATCAAGAACTGGACTTTGACACCTATTGGTGTTAAAGGCTTAAAGTATTTGTACAAACAGAGCTTAGACTTAAGTCCTCTAGTCCTCCAAATTGTGAAACTGAAATATTTGAGGACACCTCCAAATTTTATACTGCCACTAGTAATCATTTAAATTGTAATATAACAAACTCTTTCTTGTCAAAAGATTATGATATTACACTTAAAAAGAAATGCTGACAGAAATTAATACATCACTTTCTTTTCAGATGGCCAGTGGTCATTCTGATGACGTAGCTGCTATCAGCACTCCTAGAACACCGGCCTCAGACGGAAAACCTTTGCTTCGAGAGGGGCTCCTCGATGTGGCCATCCAACAGGCTGCTGGACCACAGGGGGACTTTAGTGTCATAGTAGAACAGGAGCCAGATCAGTTTTCTAAACCCCATACTCAGTATGATTCTGATTCAGAGTGCAGCGTGGTTCGCCAGAAATCCCACCATGAAAGTTGTCAGACTCCGGGAAGTCGCCCGAGTGGCGGCCACGGCAGTTCCCATCATAGTAACTGCTTCAATTCCAGTCGCAGCAATTCACCTCATAGCTTCAGCTCATATGGTAGATGGAGCGCTGGTGACATCATGAGGGACATTGTAAATAAAAACACACACTCAGCAGGATCTCGGAGGCTGGTGGTCATACAACAGTCTAGGTCAGAAGGGTCAGAGCAGAAGTCAAGTCCTGATATTCTGGAGGAGATCAGACCTTTTGTAGCTCTCTAAGGAATAAGGATGCTTGCTTATTGCATATTTATGTATAACATGACAGACTCTTTGGCAGCTCTTTATCACATTTTTCTGCATTTTAATTGGGCAGGCTCACATCTCCAGGGTAAAATTTCCATCAGCTATTGATCTCATATGAAATCAAAAGTAACTGACCATTTAAGAAATTAGTTTGCCACCGTAGTAGTTTTTATTTTGGGTGGCGGGTGGGGGTGGGGTGTTAACTAAAATATGTTGTTTTACATGTTATGCCAGTTCTACTTTTTAACAGCATGTTTTATCGCAACTATTTGGAATTTGCCAGCAATCCTAGAATATTCATTAGGTTTTTGGAAGTACTGACTAACACTAAGATTTGTAAAGAATACTGTCTTGGACAAATAAGCCTTGAGCTGAAGTTGAAAAAATGTCCTTCAGTTCAGCTTATTAAAAATTGGAAGTTGCATATATATTTTGTTCAGTGTTCAAGTCCATTAGAGTCTCAAGCCAATTTAGATGAAGGGAATAAAAGCGTGTGTGTGTGTGTGTGTGTGTGCGCGCGCGTGCGTGTGTGCTTGGGTGTGTGTGCGTGCGTGCGTGTGTGTATGTGCGTGTGTGTGTGTGTGTTGGGAGCGGAGGGAGGCACTTACAGTTCACAGTTTCACTCGATAGTTCAGCAAAGTTAACTCTTCCGCAAATGAATGTTTTGACTTTATGGTGACCACTGTGATAGAGTATCAAAGATTCCACAGTTGTTTGACTGAAAGACTTGTCAAACTCACTGTTATCATGAGGGTGCACAGTGCCAGATTACTTTGCACTTTCATTGCCCATAAGAAAACTATTACTTATGAGCTCTGCCTAACGTCTGCTGATAGCTGGTTGCGTTATGGCGTGAGAACAGTCAGTAAACAGCGAAGGGAACAATGATAATAAAAAGAAAAACAGTGAGATGAAACGTTACCTGGCTGAGCACATTTTGAAAAAAGTATACGGCATCTGGGCCAAAAAGATAAATTTTCATGGCAGTAAATATCTACAGAATGTCCAACAGTACTTGGTTTCGAATGGTTTGATTAACTCGAATGCAATAAATGAACAAAAAATAAGTTTGACGAACTGGACCATTAAAAAAAATACATAGAAATATATTATGGCGCAACCCATATTATAGATAGCGCATGGGGAGACATCAATGAATATCCAAATGATATTAATGTTATGTATTACATAAATGAAAAAATTGCTCAAAATACAAAAATCACAACAATGAAATTGATCTGTTTGCTTTTGATGTCGTTCTTCTGTTTGGGGTTAATCACAACATGTCAACTGTGCAATCATGCTATGAGAAAGTAGAATGTGTTTTTGTTTGTTTTTTTTAAGATGTTTTAAACTGGAGTAAGAGGGTCATCTGTCTTGTTGAAATAAAATAACTGGTGGCCCAAGGAAAACCCCACAATCAAATTGGAAATACAGCGGCACTTGCAGTGTCAACACCCAATATTTGGATATTCGTATGGTATAGATGAGCTTTATAGGATATTTTGATATTGTGAAAACAAATGAGTACATAAATTATCATTTGACCACAATTTGAGTGTTTTGCTTCTCATGTGTTATGTATAGAATCGGAATACCAACACTATACGTAGGTGTTTAAAACGCATTGCATCCTGTATATCTTAACTAACTAGTTACATTTATTGCTTGTTTTTATAGTTTGGCAGCAACAACGTTTACAGTCATATAGAGATAACGGGTGAAAAAAAAGCCCTGCTCCAAACAAGCGATTGCGCGGCCTGAACTCTACATTATGTAATTAAAAAAAAAAAGGGCAAGCGTCCTCCAGGAAGTTCTTTATTGTCGTCTCGCTGATAAGACATTTCTCTTTGATTAGCCTCTGTCCAGTGTGTAAATTTCATGCTAAAAATGAATGCTGCCACTTTGACCTTCCATAATACTGTACTGGCTGTCGGCCATCCAATGGTTTCCCAGAGATTCTTTGAACGATTCCCCCTCATGTCACATTGTGTACTTTTAGCAAATGGTGATGAAATGAGAGGACCAAAAGGTCCCTTTTCAGGACTGTGTCCTCACAATTGGCACGTGAACTTGTTCAGTCTGTAGGCATTCAAGACACGTGTTGTGAGCTTGTGGAGAGATAGTCGGCTTTTATTCCTTCTTTATAGATGCAATTGTCAAATTAATGTTAGTGTTTACATTGCAGTGTTGCCGTGCTGAAACAGGAATAAGTCAAACAATTATAAAGTATCTGGTCCCAATATAAAGTCAGAAAGTAGGAAAAAAAAATCTCCAGAAGTATTTCCATTATATGAAAGAAAAAAGTGCTAATCTTACAAGATTATGGTCAGAATTTTAAAGAGCCAAAATTCAAAATTCAAAATGTCAAAATTCCTTCACAGAATTCTGAAGACCTGCACCATTCGTCAGTCTCGCTAATGAAGGATTATTAGGACCATATTGAAAAGAAAAAATATCAGAAAAAATAGTCTATTGCAAAAAAATGTAGTTTATGAAACTAAAATAACTTTGTGAGAAATGTAATTTTACTTGTAAACAATGAAATAGGAATCATAAAATATATGAATAAATGCTTTGTCCTTTCAGTCACTTTTGTAGAGGTTATTCTTACTATATTTAGTCCATTAGTTTGTCCACTAGTTTGGAAAATCCAATCTGGCTTTCTGATTCTTTTTGCTGATAAATGGTTTGCATCTTGTGGTATGGCTTGTATCGGTTGTCTTCAAACACCAGGTTGTGATACCTTCATCCTTGTCTCTGTGGAGGTTGACAATTATGTCACCCATTGTCTTCTTTGTGGATTTCTTCTACAGTCCCACAATGTTACTATCATCAACTGTTTTTGATACCCTCGTACGACGTCTCAAATGCTCAGCATTTTAAATTATTGTATTGTCTTATGTTTGTGCAATAGGTCTGATCAAATTCCCAATTTTCTGCGCATCAGAAATGTTCTGCTTTTCTCTAGGTTCTTCATGTTTGCTTAACAGCAAATGTCATTTTCACTGGTCAAACCAAATACCAAAAACAAGCATTTTCTAGAAACACCCATCAGTCACAGGTTACAATACTTTTGCTCACTTATAAAGTGGATTGCTTAAAAAAAAAAAAAAAGAATAAAAAAAAAAGTGCTCTGTCCTGAAGTTTATCACATTCATATTTAAATAACATAAAATAAAAACTGGAATTCTCAACTTCCGTTGCATATTCAGATTTTGAACCAAAATGACTTCAGTATGCAACAATAAATAAATTGACCTTGATGTTCCAATACTTTTGGAGGTGATTATGTAATTAAATATACAAACCACAGGGCAATTTCAGTCAGCATTGTCAATATAATGGCTCCAGGATAGATCCATGTGGTTCACCATAACTAAATAGCAAATAGTACTTGTTTTACAAGATTTTTGGAAAACCATTCTATAAAGGTAGCCCAGTTGCCTTGTAATTTACCTCACTAGTCTAATGTTCATGGTTTTTATCTTTTTCGAAGCTTTTCTGTGTGGAGTTTGAGTGACTTTTCTGTGTGCTTCCCAGCTTCCTCATGCATTACCAAAACAGGCATGTTAGGTTCATTGAAGACTTACAATGGTCAATCGGTGGGGATATGAGCGCTTATTAATGTGTCTCTGTCCTGCAATTGGCTAGCAACCACTCCAGCGTATACCTTCCCTCAGTCAAGTTTTTCTCTCGGTGAAAATCCCTTCCTAAGGAAATCCAATCAAACAAACATCCATCCAATTTCTAGAGCCGCAGGGAGTCGCAGGCTTGCTGGCGCCTATCTCAGCTGGCTTCGGGCAGTAGGCGGGGGACACTCTGAACTGCTTGCCAGCCAATCGCAGGGCACACAGACGAGCGCCCAAGGACAATTTAGTATGTCCAATTCACCTGCCATGCATGTTTTTGGGGAGTGGGAGGAAGCCGGAGTGCCCGGAGAGAACCCACGCGGGCTCGGGGAGAACATGCAAACTCCACACAGGAAGGCCAGAGCCAGGTGGATTTGAACCGAGTTCTTTGCACTGTGAGGCGGACGTGCTATTCCCTGCGCCACCGGACCGCAAGCAAACAAAAACTCAAAATGCTCATTTTTCCAGTTGATTGTTTATTGCATCACATATATCAGTGCCGCAGCACTGTCAAACAAAACAAAATAAAGATTACACATGATGAAGCCACAAATAAAAATAGTGGAATCCTGAGAATATATAATGAATTAAGGTACACACAGTACTCTCTTCGAATTATAATGGAATTGTTTTAACAATTGGTCTGGACTGGAAAAACAAACTTACATTTTACCCGCCACAAAAAAAAAAATCAAACTGAATGGTTTCCTTCAGACCATACAAAAATAAGGGTAAAATCAATCCGATTTTCAGCAAATATTAAGACAACTATGAACATTGCATTAAAGACAAAAAAAAGTGCTCCACTGAGAGAAATTCACTAGCCAGCCATACATTTTGGGACATACTATTTCGAGCAACTTGGAGGAAAAAAAAAAAAAACAACAGGTTTTCTCTCTAAATACCAAAATGCATGTCCAAAAGCTTATTTATGCATTCAATCATTTTGCGCTTCATCAGTATTTGCCAAGCAGTGATTGATAAAGCCACACTAATGCTGGTGTGGCCTTTTGAACCAGAGTGGATTGCAAACACAACATTATGGGCAATGTGCATCTAAAATGGAGGAAAAAAGAAAAACTGCCATTGTTTAAATGTAAAAAATTGTGATGACCTGCAGTCTTCTTTTGAGAAATGTTAGTTGTTCTCCTTTGATGCAGTGGCCTGCTGTAATACAAAAAGAAAATCAATCGTTAAGCTTACTCATGTTCCATCCATGATAATATTCAAATAATAATGACATTTATTAAAAGAAAAAAACATTTTAAAAATGCTGTAGAATACTCGTGTGTTTTTCCATTAAAATTTTGTTAACAATACTTCACCTGGAAAAAAAAAAATACTTGAACGTGAAGGGTGTGGCCTAGTTTATTGTGCAGTAATTCATTTGTACTGCCGCTATCTTATCATCTTGTCTAGTGTCGCAAACTAAAGTAGTAAAACTCCACAATGTTGTGGTCAAGGTATACTTGAACAGCTTGCATTGAATTGGAAATACAGTGTATAAATGCATGATAAAATGAATAAAACAAATGTTCTGCACATTCAACTGATAGGATATGAAATGAACTTGACCAAACTTTAATAAACTTTGCCATTAAATATAATTACTAAAATGTATTAATAGTAACACTCATTTAAATTATACTTTTTTGAAAATAAATAAGCCTGCTTGCTTTCTTGAGCTGTTTTAAGTAGGGAGGTTCAGAACAATAAAACTGCCACCCCCTTGGGGGGGGGGTCAAAATTTGTACTTTTTAAACTGTTCTTATATGATCATATTTTTTGCTAATAAAACACTAACTAACATTTGGAAATAACAGTGTGCGCAAGCCTCGTAGGGTCCTTTAGAATGCCTTCTGTGAGTGACCAAAGCCGGTTCCTTGGTTGATACTACTTCTATTTTTAAAGCATAAACGATTGGCATTTTTGCAAGATGACACAAAGTTTCTTACAAATGGTGTTCTCTCTCCATATCTGCTCCAAAAGGTCATCTGAGCAACGGTCTTGTGGCTGGTGCGCTGGTCAAAGACCTGGCACGTCTGGAAGGGTGGGCTGTACAAATGCAAACTGACCGAACCCTCTGTGTGGCTGACGTTTTCCACACGGTGCAGGCCGATGGAGTCTGAAAAACATGCGCACGCAAACACTGAGCAAATGCTCACTGAAACGCCACTGGAATGTTGTGAAATGTGGTTTATGGCATCCACTTTCCCTCAATGTTGGAAGTAACGAGTAGATCAGCAGTGACAAAATCCTTTCCCAACGGCAGTTTGTGCAACATCCTCTGCGGGGTAGGCGCCATACCGAGTGAAAGGAAAAAGTATTCACCGACCAGCGATCCTTGTTACATAATAGAGGGATTCGTCCATCTTTTTTGTGTAGCGCATGCATTGGAATAATGGAATATAATGCAATCATTTTGAATTGTACGAAATGATACTCAGTAATATGGAAAGATTGAATCATGAAAAATCTTTTTTGCTTTTTTAAAAATTTGAAGTTGGAATGGTTTGATTAAAAAAAAATCTGACGAAGAGGGAAAAAAAAAGAAAAATCTACTCTAAATTAAAAAAGTACAAAAAAGCTGAAGAGTTCAAAGTTACAACGGTTTGAATCTATCTGAACGTAAACGGAAAATTAAATTTGCTGTACAAAATTAATGGGAATTTTGTGGGTGTAATTTTTTTTTTTTTTCTCCGTGTGAATTGTTGGAATGTGTTGAAGTTGAAAAGTTGAGACTCAGTTGAGAAATGTTGAAGTAGTTGAGCGTTGAAATACAGTGGAATAAGAAAATGAAAGTGTTGAGAAAATGTAGATTTTGGGTGCTGCTGAAAATTATTGCCAAGATGATTTTTTTTAAGCTGAACATTTTGAATAGAGACAACAGAAACATCAAAGGAACCCTAACCCGGTCTCATCATCTCTGATTAATAAAGAATTGTGTTGGTGAAAAATCTGCAATATGTCGGAGGAAAGTATGGAATTTGGGTTAAGCGGGATTGTTAAAAATTGATCACAAGGTGAATTGACTGTGATGAACGTTTTGAATTTTGAAATGTACACTCAATTCCCTATTGGGAATGACTGAGAACTTTTTGGCGTGAAATTGAATTGAATGAATTTGTCTGTTGCCATTTAGGTCTTTGCTGTATCTCTCGAATAAAAGACTTCAATATTTTAAAAAGTAATGATCATCCCATTCCAATGTTTTTTTTTGTTTCATCCCTAGCTTTTGGTCTATATAGCCCCTGATTTTATTTTTGCTTTTTACAAAGGATGCGGCAATATAAAGTATGTACATACCAGTACATCATAAGATATAAAAGCGCAGTACTGTACAGTACATCCCATTCATAGATGCACAATATTTGCATTCGCTCTTAATTGAACTTACACTTTGTTTGATTAAGAGAAAAACTACATTTGCCGAGTCACGTGGGCACACATTGAGCGATATAACTGCAGGGCAAAGACCTATCTCAGGATGTTTGTTCATTTCACACACAATATGAGGTTGTCCCGTGGAAGACTGCGGAGAACTACCAAAAGGTGCTTTTCTTCTTACCATTTATGTAGGCCACAGAGTTTTCCTTCAGCATCCTGTGTGACCTCTCGGTCATCTGGTCGTCTTCCCCTTTGGGCCAGTCGAAGAGCGTCTCTTTGAGCTCGCCCTGCAGCATCTTCATGAAGCAGTGGGAGTCGGAGTGGTCGTGGATGCTACTGCAAGGTGGTCACAGCACACACGTGCACAGCAGTGTTGGTAGATGCAATCATCTACATATCATTGGTGCCAAGTGCCGCCACGTGGGCGGACAAGGTAAACAATAGTTGCACAAGTGCTTTGTCCTCAAAACAGCTCACCATTATGAAAGATTATTTTCTCTCTTGTAGACGTGATAAAAAAATGAAAAAAAAATAGGACAACTGATAATGGTTTCCATATTGAGAAATCATTAACATGATCAGTCTTCATATGAATTACTGTCATTAATTATAAGCCATAACATTATAAAGCCTACTGTATGTGAGCAAATGATTTCAGAAGCGTATCAAAAATGGTAGCCGTTTGCATAAATATCAGTGTTCAGTACCCAAGAAGCAGCTCTCATTTTCAAATGACCCCGGTTAAATACAGATTCATTTATTGCTTGCCGCTGTTTTGTTTTTATTTTTTTACAAGACCTTGAAAAAAAATAGTTGTGGATTAAATCACAATTGCAATATTGAGTCAAAAGAAATTTGCAATTAGATTATTTTTCTCAACCATTCAGCACTACTCAGAGGATTTTTTAAAAGCTGAAATAGTCCCTGCTAGGTACAAGGTCCCTCACTCCCACTAGAACATCAACAGTAGAGTAACAGTACCAGTAGCGGGACACAATTTTAAATAACCCAATATTGTGGTGCCTTTTAATGTAAGTACGTACTGTTTAAATACATTCTATTAAATGTGATGAAAGGCTAATAAAGATTCATAAAATGTGCTACGCGGTGTCTTAATATTTTATTACCTTCCATGGCCTTCTCCCCAACACAAGACGATCAGGTTGAACTTCCCATTGCCTTCATCCACCAAGTTCCTTGTGTATCTGTGAAAATTTAAAAAAAAAAAAGTGTGATGGCAAAACTCCCAAACTGAAAAAGTGTCTTGGTGAGTCTGTTCAATTGAGGCCCAGAAAAAAACAAAAAACAAAAGGATAACTGGAAGTTATACATATGGATATGAAATTCTACACAGCCCTGTTAAAATGGCAGATTTTGCTTGATAAGAACAACATAAATGATGCCCTACCCCCATTTGTGAAGTTTTTTGTTTTTTCTTGGCCAGTTACCACTACGTAGAGGAAAGTTGTAGTGATGCTACCCCTAAGTATTTTATAGACTCGGTTAAGGGGAGGAGTTGCGCCTCTACCCTCCCCTCACATTCCGTCAGTCACCAAATATTTTGGAAGCAGCTGTATTGGCTCCCTGGTGATCTTCACGCCGCCGGAGCCCAAACCGCTGCACACACACGAGCGGGTGTGTGTCCTTTGCTTACTGTTGATTGGGTAACCACATAACCACACTACCTCCTCCCCCTTCCATTGACTATCACAACCCAGGCATTGAAACGCTTGCCGCACACTGTAGGTCACAGTGGTCAATATAGGACAGATAAACATAAATATAAATTATATATATATATATATATATATATATATATATATATATATATATATATATATATATATATATATATATATATATATAAAATGTGTGACATAAGGTAATTGACATGATAACTTTTTAAATATAAAACACACGTAGCAATAAAAAATGACAATTTCTATGTCCCTCACGATTGTTTAATTAAAACCAATGCCAATCCAACATGAAGACTTTTTAGTAAAAATGAAATTGTGATACAATGTGATATTTAGAAACTGTTTATCTGCACCATATGCATTCCATACACAACTAAAACATTTAAAATTGTTGTTGCAACTCTTTGTATACCTTTTAAAACTATCAAAATAGCAGAATTTGATTAGCGTAGAATGACGTGCACAAACCCTTTTCAAATTGAGCTAAATGCAAAGGCGCAAACGTCACAGCTAACCTGCAAAGTGCATCACTGCTCTATTGTTGAGTAAATAATCCAGCATAAACGGTTTCAAGTAGTACATAAGCAAGAGTTTTACCTGAGTTTGTCGAATATGGCATATTTCTTCCAGTCCTGAGGGTTGCTCCTGTATGACTCCATGAGTTCCTGCACCTCCTCCACATTGACACGATCCTCATTGAAGATTTCGTGCAGCTTTTTGATCAGCTCTTGCAGATTTTTTGGCATCTTTGTCTCTGTGTATGTGTGAGGCAGCAGCAGAACTTGTTTAGCCGTAGACAACCCCTTTGCAGTGGAGATGCGCACCTACTAACTTCTCTAAAGGCAGTCCTGTATTTATTGTGTGGACCGTACCATCGCGAGAACAGGGGGGACGCCCCTCGACTGAATTACAGAGGAGGGGGCGGTGGGCTATGCGGTGACTAAAAGCGAAAATGAATGTTTTCACTTTCAATATGACCGACCCTCCTGTGTTATACCCTTGTGTTATTTGAAATTTGTCACGCTTCCGTGAAACCCTAAATCCACCTGACGCTTTAAAAACAAAATTGGGTTGGTCCTTTTCGAGTGCTTTTCTACCACGTTGTCCCAAACGCAACCTCCCGCTGGCCGGTTTCTCTCTGTGAACTCTTCGTTAGACAATAGCTGTGCAGCCTGTTGCTGGCCCCCACCCTGCAGCCACAACACCCCCATTCGGTGCCCTAGCTGTCGAAAACAAAATCAAAACAAGTGCATTTTGCGAAGAACAACCGCAGGCAACACCTCTACTGTATCATTTACCAACTTAAACCTTGCATTTAGTAGACCATCATGTGGGGAATGAAAAAGAAAGGGCCCAAATAATGCTTATATTGTTTATTTTCCAAGCATCAGTTGACATTTGAACGTGATTTCAATGATTGCTCCGGCTTATGTTGTATTATTATTGCATGACTCGTAATTCTTTATACTAATACATTACATTATTGAACGCAGTTCAGTACTGCTATGTCATTGTGTCCAGATAATTTAAAATATTGACCATATCTATGCAGTCATGCAGGGTTGAAGTGGCCATGTGGCATACAGGGCAGATGCCCAGTGGGTCTGAGGTTTTGGGGCCGATGTCATCATGATTGTCCTCCATTTTACCCCATGATAAAATTTTGTAGTACAATATAAACGGCAAACTCAACCGATCAACTTTGGTGGCAAAGCTTCGTGGAAGTCGAACGGGGTGGGGTGGGGATCTAACTCAAATGTCAAGGCATGATGTTTTGTGCCAATCCAGCCCTGCAGTTATGTACAGTAGATGTATATGCAATGGGAAGCAGCTATTCACAGAATAGGGAGCGGTCCGGTTGAAGCTTGAAAATCCACACGTAGGATTTTTTCCCCTAAATACTCAACATACTTTAAACATTTTTCAATTGAAAAACAATCTTTGCATGTGCCAAGATGTGAGTTTGTGGGGGTCCACTGAAAATGTATTTGTATATTGTTTAGTTTTAGTTTATAGTTTATTTCAAACATGTGGGGAAAATAAACATGAACAAATAAAAACAAAAATATATACAATTGCAAGGCAGACACTGTCCAAAAAAAGAAAAAAAAAGGAAACCACAAGTTCCGTTCCCATGTCTGAAAAGGAGTGGGAACAAGTAATATTCATATTTTGTATTACATAGACAGTATGTATGCATATATTCATGTACATGTATATATGTGTGTACAATGTATATATGTGTGTACAATGTATATATGTGTACCTTCAGTATATATAGTATGCAGTATACATACAGTACGTATGTGTGTGTATGTACGTATACTATATAGCCAATTCATAGTGAAAGCAAAACTCGTTTCTAGTTTTTGTTTCTTTCTGAGTGACACTCGAGTGGACGGACTCGTGTTGAGCTAAAATGAGACGTGTGTGTCAACTCGCCTGCTGTGCTATGCATCATGTTATAGTGGTACCGGGTTGATTCTGGAGCATATTAATGCAATATTGTCACGTTGTAGCTTTGGGTCAAACAGTATCAACCATTTAGAAACATGTAGTACTGTAGAAGTTCGCTCTCAGTGTTTTTCCGTCTCCAGTTTGACAAGAGATGCCACATCATCAAACTACAACAGTTTTCTCCACCTTGTGGCCGACTACATCATAACAGCTAGACTACAGTAATTGTTTAACAATTTGCATAAGTGGATGTTCCAATTTTCCCAAGAATGACAGGAATAGCAACAATAAAAAAGTGCAATTAGTTAATAAATTGGGTGTACAATTTTGTGGACGGTCATAACAATACAATTTATGATATACACTTCGGCTTACTCATAGAGGCATTAGACCGAACCCAAATTTCCGCAACGCATCCTGCAAAAGTGAAAGTTAGGAAACACTTTTCAGTTTCTTTTTGACAGACTCCCGTGTATAAAGAAGTAACACCTATTACCAGAAACCTCACATGCTCCTCTCCAAAAGTATTGGTACAGTGAGCCCAATTCCTTTAGCCTTTAATATAATATAATATGATATGATATAATATAATATAATATAATATAATATAATATAATATAATATAATCTAATATAATATAATATATATATATATATATATATATATATATATATATATATATAATATAATATTATATATATATATATATATATATATATATATATATATATATATATATATATATATATATATATATATATATATATATATAAATCAACTTAGGTGTTTTTGTGTTTATTATATGGATGGGGATGCATGTCTTGCAGTATAAAACCCACAATGAAACGTGGAAGCTGCAAATATATTTATTTATACATCATCATCAAACATTCGTTTATTCACATTCATTCGAGTTTGGGACCACCTGAACAGATTAAAGCTTTTTTTTCGGATTGACGTTTGTAGTTGGACTCGGCCGGTTTAAAACCTACCAACTTCTTTCCTTTTATGAGCTATGTTGCTTTGGCGTTGTTGTGATCTTGCTGCATATGCATGACATCCTATTCAATTGCAACCATTGTTTCGATTGGCAAGAAAAACGTGTTGTACGTAGACTTCTGCAATCATTGCTACTCACCTGATACACCAGTGAATATTCGTCGAATTAAATGTTATTCAATTGTGTCACGTCATTCTTGCATATATATCTGCTTTGAGTTGAACACATTGAGACGAAATTTTCATTTGTTCAATATTCTTACGTTTTGTGGTGTTTTGTGTTGCAGTCTAATTGTTATAATGAAAATATTAGTTGCCTCGGCCAAGGTTAGTAAACATTTCACCTTTTTGTACGGGAACCATCAATGAAACAGTCCAGAAAAGCTGGCGTCATCTCATATTCATCAGCTGATATCAAATGATCTAAATTTTGACTCGGGCTGTCAAACTAACAATAGTGAATCCGAACGCTAAGGTTAAATAACGGTTTCCTATTCACCATCCGGCAGATAAGCAAACAGCAGCTGTATTTGGTCGCCATCTTGTGGCTGACTTATTCAGCTTTTTTTTTTTATTAAAGGTCTCAAACGTTTTAAGCAATATACAAATCATAACGGCCTCTGAACATTTTTGGGTCCTATGAGATTGTTTTTTTTTCCCCCGTAAAGCCTCAAAACGACACTCAAAGTTCTCTATTTTATAGGAGGACTCGTCAAGTTACGAAAGGCTAAAGTAAAATTATATTTATTCAGGGAAAAAAAGAAGAAGCTTTATTCTCCAAAACTGATAATCATCCATCAATCCGTCCATCCATCCATCCATCCATCCATCCATCCATCCATCCATCCATCCATCCATCCATCCATCCATCCATCCATCCATCCTCTATACTATACATTGGAATTTTATCTTTTTTATTTCCGTTGTTTTTACGCAAACCACACTGAACGAACTCAAGTGGGGTATGTCGTGGAGTATGTCTATCTTCCAGTACAGGTTGCGAATCAGGCCTCTACCGTATAGAATGTGCCACATGTAAAATGGCGTTAAAGTAAACGTACTATTTAAATATCTTTGTGATTCTAATTTGTATCCTCGCGTGAGTTGCGCATGCCCAGATTCGACACAAGCTCCGCTTTTAGTGGTGCTTTTTAGTATGCGTTTAAAGTGTTATTTTTTTGACAATACTGCAAAAAAAAAAAAAGCAGCAACAACAAGAAAAACAAATACAGTCTATGTGAAGTGTGTTCAGTGACTTCCTGTTTCAACAATCCATTTGACTACTCGCATAGGTTTGACCCTTCTCGGTCGCTGTCGTGAGCAGGTAGCAAAAGAGCGGAGGAGGAGCGGTTTTCTTGACGTGGACGGTCATTTCCGTAAAGAGACGATGGAGCTGTAGCGGCGTGTCAAATCTAAGCGATCCTTGCATTAACCTTAACTCGAGACGGGATTTAGCCGTCAATCCCCCGGTCGCATTTAGTTTGACGGCAGTCGCACGGACTGATCCCTTTCTGCTCCCTTCCCATTTCACCCGCCGCCGCCTCCTTCTCCTCCTCTACCCCAGATCAGCAACAATCATGATAAAAGCCATTTTAATATTCAACAACCACGGCAAGCCGAGGCTGTCCAAGTTCTACGAACATTACGTGAGTAAGCGTTTGCATTTTTTTAGTAAAATTATATAGTGTTTACACTATACATTATTTGTTAATGTGATGCCTGGCGATTTGCATTTCTCTTTGCATGGGCTGCCGAGCCAATGGGAGTAAAGCGGTTCGAAGCGTGAATCACTAAATGTGTGCAACCCGAACCGGCGTGTGTGTATGAGTGTGTATGCGCGCTTACTGCCAGTGCTCAGTTGACTGTTTGTGTCACATGACCCAAATGACGCCCTTGTGAGGCACTCGTGCTTTCAGCATGCAATCCTCCATTGTTTTCCTTCCTTTTTTTTTTTAGCTTCGAGTGACACTGGTCAGAGGTTGTAGTAATAGATGTTTACTGTGTACATGTATGTTGAGGTTATGGATTTGGCTGTACAATTTTTTTCCTTTCACGCCATCCAATCCCATCCCATCCCATCCCATAAGTATAATGACCAAAAAGTCTGCTGCTCTTGCCCCCTCCCTCATGTGAGTTCTATTTTATTCTTGGTTCGTATCAATAATGCAATGCAACTGGAGGTGGAGCGTTGCTTAGAAACGTCATACGGTATATGGAGATGAGCACTAGTGATCTGGCCAAGTTGCCTATTCATGTTTGCACTTGATACATGGCCGGAAGTTCATTATTGTTATTTTTTCATGTTGCTGTTCATTAACGTGGTTAGTTTTTGTTTATTTGCAACACAATTCTCATGCCTCATTTTTGTAAGTGGATGTCAACCACTGCCAACTAGTCCACATAGGTGCTTTTTGGGGGGATAATATGGTTGGTGAGGATGGGCATTGTGTTGGTGTCTGTGAAAGCACCCTATAGAGTACTAACCAGGAATGAGATGAACAAATTCTATTCGTCGCACAGAGTATATCTGTTTATCATCA